>NC_140505.1:71212142-71809642 GCF_964339955.1 Pipistrellus hanaki
CATACATATTTGACTGTCATTTACCAACAAGTGAATTTTTATAACAGATTGAAACTTTAAAAAGTTTTAAAAATTACCCATATTGCTTTATTTTCTCTTTTTTTTTTTTGCTAGGTCTTTGTGCTCCTGGTCACAGAGAAGAGTCCCAATGTTATGGATGTTTTATTCAGTCAACACATTTTATTGGATTCCTTTAATGAGCTAGGCATAATGCTTATTCTGAATAGGCAAGATAGTAGAACATGGTTTAGCAGAGTAAAAAGAAAAAAAAAATATAAAACTGTTCTTGGGTCTCTAATGAAGTAATAAGTAGAGTGCTGTGTGAGCACGACAAAAGGGACTAACTATGCCTGAGAGCATTTAGAAAAACTAATCAGAGAATTGGAGTGTGGTCTGGAAATTAAGTTGGTGTCGATCTTGTGAAAGAGGGAACAGGGATACAGAAGAAAGAATGGCAAGGAGCACAGACTTATGTGAGCATATACAAGAATATGATGCACTTTAAAAATAGGCTAGGAGTTTGTTTTGTCTCAATCCTCAGCTCTAAGGGAAACTTGTATTTCTAGACAAGGTGGATTTACAAGGACAGAAATTATCCTTCGACCTGAAAAAAAGCCAAAGTAGAGACAAAATATATGAAGAAAAATATAGTTCTTAAGGCACTAAATATAAGGCAACAAAAGATGCTAATTCCCAAGAGACATAAAATAAATGCTGTGAGACCCATGATTGCTCAGGGTTGCAATATATAATCCCAGGCTGTGGTGCAGGAAAAAGCAACCCAAGTAGAGCCACACTGGCTCTGAAAATAGAGAGGTGGAGCTGAGAGTCTGGGGAGACCAAAGAGTCTGGGGTACCCAGGGCAGAACAGCACAGAGGAGAGCTTCATGCAAAGGAAAACCTGAAATCTTCCAAGTCCCCTCTGAGGACTCAGCACAGCACTAATCACTAATCACCAGGTACATGGGGGGAAATCGTTTTAATCTGGAAAAGGAAATACCTGCAAAAGGTTAAAAGTCACAGTCTCCAACAGTCACACAGGATTTGGAAATAGTACTTGTTTTCTAATCAGAGTGAAAAATACCACAATTCTTAAGGCAACAGGTGATCAGAATTATGTCTTTTAAGGTGTGGGATAATTGAGTTTCTAGGCCAATAGCTGTTCTCCTAATTAACAAAACTAAAAGGAGAAATTCAAAGAGATCAAACTAAGTAAGTAAGCTGACTCTATAACAGAACAAAGAATAATAATAAATATAGATATAGATAAGTATATTTAAGTATCATATTTCTTAAAAATCTATTTTTAGAAAAAATATGCAGTGTATTATAGATACATTAGGAGTATAAAAACATCTAATGCACAGTAAGTTTGAATCAAAATTAACACCATCCAATAAAAAATTAAAAAGCATTCAAAGTATAAGGATACTATTATCTGCAATGAGAAAAATCAGTCAACTGATGCTGACCCAGAATTGACATTAGTAGACAAGGTTATTAACTTAGTTATTGTAACTATTTCAGCTAATGTAGAAGCTAGAGGAAAGATTGAACATGTTAAATTTGACACAAAAGATATAAAGAGCTCTATTTAAAATTCTTGATCTGAAAAATAATATCTCTAGAATAAAAAAATACATTAAATGGAATTTATAATCAAATAGAATGGCAGAAAGAATGATTAGTAAACTCAAAAACATATTAATAGAGCCTTTTCAAAATAAAAAGGGAAAAAAACAGTAATAAATGAACATGATTTCATAATAATTAACAGAAAAGGAACAAAGGGGGAAGCCAGCCATTCTAGGCACGCCATTTGGACAGCTTCACCAGGAAGCAATGACTTTACACTCCCCAGGGGTGCCTTAAAGGGAAGATAGACATATCCCAGAAATGTTGGAATAACAAAGGGGATATTGAATCTTCTGAACAAAGGAGTTTGCTCTCTTGGTTGCCCTTGTCTCTTATTGCTCTTGGGACTCTTAGAACTTGTGTGACTCTGGGTTTGTGGGGCTCCCATTGCGTTCACCCATGTGGATTATGGCCATTCAGAACCCACACACAATGGACTAATGGACTATACCCACTGAATTGGTCCCAGTTCCAACATGAAAAGGAAATTCTGGATTCTAAATCTGCTTCTAACTTTCCTGAAGGGATATAACTCCACAGAAATAAAGTTTTTTAGCATATGTCTTCCTCTCATGGGGCCTCCAGAACTACTAATTCCAGTGGTACCCCAATAACCCCAATCCCACTAGCAATGGAGAAAGACCACACACACTTGTCTCTGGTAACAAACAGAGCTTTCCGTGAGCTGTGGGAAAACTTCAAGCAGCACACTTGAAAGGAATAGAGGGCAGGGAAGAGAAAATATATTTGAAGAATAATGATTGAACAGTTTCCAAATTTAATAAAACTATACATATTGATTCAAAAAACTCCATAAATTCCAACCACAGAATACATGAAAAGAAGTACATAAAGCAACATCATAACGAGATTGCTTTAAACTAGCAATTATAAAAGAGTTTTCTTAAAAATGGAGAGAAAAAACACACACCACATTGCATACAAAGGAACAAAGATGGGGATGATAACATATTTTATATTTCTTATTCATACTGTGAGCTAGGCAACAGTGGAGTTACATCTTTAAAGTATTGAAAAGTTAAGAAAATAACAAACAAAAATTTAAGAACTTTCCATCTAAAGATTTTTTTCCTCAGAGGAAAATATATGGCCTTTTTCAGACATACTAATGCTGAAAGAATTTGTTGCCGGCATGCATGCAGAATGAAAATGTAAAAGGTAGTCTTTCAAACAGGATTTATTTTATGATTACTAAAATCTACTTAAGAGATATAAGATATATCAGCTATTTAAAGTAAAAATAACTAAAAGGTATTGAGTACTTTATAATATATACTGAAAAAAATTATAATAAGAACACAAAGGTTTAGGAGAGAAAAATCAAACTATCCTGATATAGAATTTTTATTCCTTATATTGTGGCATTATATTATTTTAAGGTAATAAGATAGATATATACTATAAGCCTTAAAGCAAATATTAAAATAATATGATAAAGAGTTATAATTAATAGGTCAACAAAGGCAATAAAGTGGGGTTAAAAAATAAGCCAAATGAAGTCAGAAAAAGAGGAAAAAAATAATAGATACGAAAAACACAAAGTGCAATTCCATTATATGTTGTTCCAAAAAAAGTCAATTTTAAATATTTTTTTATAATTTATTTCAGAAAGAGGAAGGAAGAGAGAGGTAGAAACATTAATGATGAGGTAGAATCATTAAAGGGCTGCCTCCTGCATGCCCCCTACTGGGGATTGGGCCCACAACCCAGCCTTGTGCCCTAACACGGAAATGAACAGAATGGATCTGTGATCTGGTTCATGTGTCGATGCTCTACTTCTGAGCCACAGAGGCTGGGCCAAAAATGTATATTTTAAACACGAAGGCACAAGTAAGTTTATTCCAAACACTGAAACATCTAGATAACCCAAATTTCCATCAACAGGTAAATGTAGGATTAAAATAAGATGGATCTATACAATGAAATAATATGTAGCAGTAAAAGAATAAATATGTAATACATTCAGAAACATGGATGAATCTTAAAATTGTTTGCAAAAGAATTCAGGTAACTTTGAGTGCATACTCTATGATGTTATTTATATAAAATTTTAGAAAAGGCGGATTAATCTATAGTAACTAAGTTTAGGTCAGTGGTTATCTGGAGATGAAAAGGTACAGGATAGAAAGAGAGAGAGGGAATCTTTTAAGGATAGATTGTTTATCATTTGGGTTGTAATATGGTTTCATGAATGTATACATAAATAAAAATTATTCAAGGATATAATTAACATGTGTAGTTTATTATATGTCATTTATACTTCAAAACTGATGTGTTTTGTTTTTTAAAATTTATTGAGTTTAGAGAGAGAGAGAAGAAAAGAAAGACAGAGAGAAAAATATCTATTTAATGTTCCACTTATTTATGCATTCATTGATTGCTTATTGTACTAGTATGTGCCCTGACCAGAGAACAAACCCAAAACCGTGGCAAACAGGAAGGATGCCTTAACCAAATGAGCAACTCAGCGAGGGCCAAAATAGCTGTTTTTAAAAAGCTATTGTGTAGAAGGGGATTGAAGATCACCCTAAATATATAAATTGTGTAAAGATTATGAAAGAGCCTTGAATATTACGGAGTTTTAACTTTGTTTTTTGGCTATGCATTTCTAACTAGGAAAGCAAATGTACATGGCCATCGGCACTCCATTGTTGTTTTAATTGGATTGGCACTGCTTTTACATGTAGTAATAAGATTGTTTTCAATAAGAAAACCTGCAGTTAAAAAAGCAGTTTTGAAACCTATTACCTTGATAATGGGGAAAGCATAGCCAGCATTGCGTGAATGTGAGAATAGTGGCAGTCTGTTCATTCTTTCACTCCTCTTTTACTTCTTCCACTTGTTCCGTAATTCTTCACTAAGTCAGCCAGAAAAAGTAAAGGCTGTGTTCTCTGTGCCTCTGGAACTCTCTTTATTATTCCTTTAAAGGGCACTGAGATCTTATCTTACGTGTTTATTTATTTTTATAAGATTTGTGAGTGTTGACTTATTCCTGATTTTTTTTTAATCTCTAATCTTGTGGTTCACCAGTGTCCATGCAAGTCTTGCACAAAAGGGATGCTTCATTAAATTGATCAAAATTAAATTATTCTTCATTATAGGAAAGGGACTACATCATAAATTCACCCTGACATGAACTTCTATATATTATCCTTTCTTTAATGATAGACGTAAGGTTGAGATACATAGAATGAGGGGGAAATGAAATATTTTAGAAAGGATAAATAAAATTATAAATTTAACTTATTTACTTATTAACTTTGTCAAGTGCTAACCTTATTTTTTAATTGTTTTCCATTTCATTGAATATAGGGAAGAGAGACTAATTTCTGCACTGTAACTATATCCATGTCTCATTATATTAACAAATGTAACTCTCACAGCAGTCTTTTAATCTATCCCTTATTAGCCTTCCTTCAGACATAACTAACTTGAACCTTAAGCAGTTAAATGTCTTCTTCAAAGATCACAATGCCAGAAAAATAAATGAGCTCAGGATATGAACCTACATGTACATAATTTCTTCTTTTTTCTAGATTGATGTTTGCAAAACTTGGTTTCCTGGGTCATTACTAACTAGATAATTACAAGAAGTTTCAACCAATAAGGGTTGAACTTTCAAATTACTTTGGGAAAAAGAAAAGCTGAGTAGTAAAAAGAGTGTTTACATAATAAAGGCTCAGTTCATTTCAAAAGAAAAACAAATCTGCTTATACTTGTTTAACTCAGCATTCTATAAACTTATTTGATAACAGAGCCTTTTATAAGACATCATTTAATGTAGCATGGATTATTAGTTTTCTGCAGCACACAATTTGTGGAACATTGATGCTACAGCATTTCAGCATAAATTACTTGCAAATCACTTATATGTGAAAAGTTGGGTATGAAGTATTTCAATTGACAAGATAATTGGTATTAATTATCTGTAGGTGAAGCTCAAATACTAAGTTTAAGAAGCTAATTTTTTCAAAATTTTGACAAACATGCTCCAATCATTATTTCTTGAACTTGGAAAAAAAAGACATTACAGAACACAAGTGAGATAACATCTCAAGAAGAAAAAAAGTAATTAAGAGAGCCAGCTGTCACTAAGACATAAAATAAAAAAAGAATGAAAACTTTCTAGAGAATTTTGGTATATCAGTTGGATAGTAATGGTTTTAATGGAGATTTTAGGCATGTTAGGAAGTAGAGACAAGTGAAGAAAGATTATTTGTTTGCCAGGCATGAAAGGGAAAACTGGAGAGCCCAAGAATTTTTCCCTTTTTAGGATAAAAAGATTCAGGATGTTTATGAACAGAGAAAGGGACGAGGAAAGAGGAAAAGATGAAAGATGTAGAAGACAAATAATATATTATATATATTTTTAAAGCAAGTTCTTGTAAGGGTCAAGAATGAGTTGAATATAAACTATATGTGAATCCATACATGGTTGAGAGATTGCACATTAGTACATAATTTTGGGGGGACTCTTTATCAATACAAAACAAGAACTTCAATACAATCATATCTTTTACTCACACACTATTTAATAATTTATCCTAAAAAATATTCTAAATATAGATATTTTATGTAAATAATTTGGCACATTTTAATTTATAATAATTAAACATCTATCTTTTAATTTCCAAGTGTTTTTTAATGAGTGAAATATTGAATTATTTTTGTATTTTGTTAATTTATAATTTATTAATATTAAATAGTATTAACATTTTAATGGCCTTAAAATAAATTATATTCTATTTAAAACTGATTTTTGCCTTTATTTTGAAATTAATTTTTAAAGGAGCTAATACCCTAGATTTAAATTAAATATTTCAGTAGCTTGTACTTATTCAAATTTTAATATTTATTCTAATGTTAATTCTTATTTGTCTTTATAAATTTGTCCTAACAATACAACAATAATTTTACTAATTTATCCTCATCCTAAGAATGCAATTAAAAATACATTCATCTGATATCAGTCAAGGTTATCTACCAGTTTATTCTTTATCAAAATATAAAGTCATTGAACTGCTTTATTCATTAATTTCTTGGGCTGCATTCCTTAGTCATTAGGTCAATAGTTTTACTTTTTATATAGAACTTGCTAAACTTTTATATAAAGTTCATTTTCATATTTTTAAATCTGATGTTTTACTTCTTACTGTTTGTTTTTTTAAGTTTTACATAGCCAAAAGTATCTAACCGGTGGCTCTGTCATAATGATATATAGACCTAGTTTGTTGGTTTAATTGGAAATTTATACATACCTTACGAGTGTCTCATTATAATTAGCACGGTCATCTAGATGTTTTCTGTACACGGAGATGAAGGATACAGTCTTCATTGCTGGTGCTTTTCTTTAGGTCACTTGACTAATTCATCATCTTGGAACATACAATTAACTATCCTCCACAGGTGTGGTTATTGAGTATGAATAGCAATGCCATCTCTACTACTCACTTCCTAACAGCAAGTCTGTACACCCTCACCAGGAGTTGTCTGTTCTAGGAAATATTATAAATAATGTGTCAAACAGATTTCTATGTTGATATTATTGTGGATCCTAGCCAGTGGCTCTTTTAAGTATTTTACATAATAAATTTCATCCAAATACTTAATGCCAAACAGCAATAACATGATAAAAAATTTAAGGAGAAGAAGGAAATCATATTTGGCACAAATGATTTACACTTCAATTCATACATACTAACAATTTGTTGTATGTAATGTAATATAAATCGTGATCATTATGGGGGAAAAACTAAACAGAAAAATTATATTACAATTATATATTTATTCTCTATTTTCTTCATTTTGAATAAAATATTACATCAGAAAATTGACTGACTGGGTTTCACTCCGTTTTGTCTTAACTTATAAATGTTGTGATTAGTTTTATAAGACCATGGCATTGTATTGTTGCCAAATGACATGCTTATGCAAGTTCTCCAGAAGTCTTTTTTCTAATGATAATTTTAATTTCAATGTCTTAGGTATCTATTATGTTTCAGGTACTGTGGTTAGACTACCAAATTAATTTTTTAGAGAACCCATGAAAAAGGTATTACCAACCACATAGGTGGATAAGAAAATTGAAGATAAGAGAGATTAAGTAATTTGATAAATACTATTTAGTTAATAAGTGCCAAAGGCAATATTTGAATGCAGGCATGTTTGAAACAAAAGTTGGTATGTTCTCCCATTATATTTTTCTGTCTCTGCCTGTTGAATTTGATCCAAAGAAAGATAAAAAGGAGATAGAAAGGAGATTAGTATTTTATCTTGGGGCTACTTAGAAGTTAGAGTAAAATACACATACATATATTCTTTCAATGCTATATTAAAAACTAGAGGGCCGGTGCATGAAATTTGTACACTAGGGGACATCCCTCAGCCTGGCCTGTACCCTCTTGTGTCCGGGACTCCTCACTCCTTCCTGCCTGCCTGATTGCTGCTCCTTATCACTTGGCTCTCTATTCCTTAGCACTGCCATGGAGGGGGAGAAGCTCCCGCCACCACCACTGCACTTGCCAACCATGAGCCCAGCTTCTGGATGAAGGGCGCCTCCCCTGTGGGAGCGCATTGACCACTAGGAGGCAGCTCCTGAATTGAGCATCTGTCCTCTGATGGTCAGTGGACATTATAGTGACCAGTCATTCTGTTGGTCATTCTGCTGTTCAGACAATTTGCATATTAAACTTTTATTATATTGACATATGAATATGCCCAGCCAGTGTGGCTCTGTGGTTGAACCTGACCTATGAATGAGGAGGTCATGGTTCCATTCCGATCAGGACACATGCCCAGGTTGCAGCTCAATCCCAGTAGAGGGCATGCAGGAGGCAGCCAATCAATGATTCTCTCCCATCATTGATGTTTCTATCCCTCTCTCCCTTCTCTGAAATCAATGAAAATATATTTTTTAAAATATGAATATGAATATATTTTCTATGTATGTGCAGATGTGTGTCTATGTATATGAGTTCATATGTATAATTATTAAATGTTGGATTTTTAAAATGTTGATAAATACTTTGAATCAAGCATTAAAATATTTATAGCTGAAACTAGGTGTTTACTTGGCTATATGATATTTTACTTGGACAGCTAGATAGCTCTCAGTGCCATAGGAGTGCTTAATATTTCACTAGTCTAAAAGAAATTGATTTTTTCAAAAACAGTGTTTCAGAATTTTAATACATTTTATGATTATAGATCTGTCTGATATGCAGGAACATTTTTACAGTTTTCTCACTTTCTTTTTTATGTAACATGATTTCATAAAAAGCATATGTTTACAAAGTGTTGATCAGATAAAGTAGGGTTAAATGGGTAACACCTTGGAAAACAGTATCATAGTAGAAATCAAGATATCTTCAAAATTTTTCAAGAATAATTATAAACAAACAGAATCAAATGATATTTGCAGATAAATAAAAAAAGAGAAATATAAAAAGAACATTTTTGATGATTAGCTATTTGTGTTTTTATAGAAGGTGAAAACACACACAAACACACAAACACACAAACACACACACACACATCATTGAGATGCGGCTATTGTAATGTGACTGTAGGAATGTGTGTGACTTCTTAAATAATAACAAGGGCATTTGGGATGGGAGGGGCTAAAGTAAGTGTCCTTTCAGTTTAGGTTACTTTGTCAGTGTTAATTTCTTCCCAGTCCCTGGTCACCATTATCTTGGCACCAATACAGAACTCCTCAATATGCAAACTTCCACTGGAACATTGTTCATCAGAATACCATAACTTCTCTCCATATTAACAAACTTAATTTGAAATTATTATTTCATGATTCTAACCATGATGGCGGAGATAAAAGGAGAAAACAGAAAGCTATCTATTCCATCATAATTTACATTATACTAGGAACCTGTTGCAGGAATATTCCTGCAAGACTTCCTGCAGCCTTCCCTCTCACCACCAACACCTCTCTCCCCACCCCCCACCCCCCACCTCATCTGCTGCAGCAGGCAGGGCAGGGTGGGGTGGGCTGGATGGTGGGCCCACCCCATCATGCCCACTGCTGCTGCTTGCCTTGCCCAGCATGCCTGACCTGCTGCCTCCTGCCACCACCATCACCAAGGCCACGCTCCCCGCCTCTGTACGCCTTGCCCTGCCCCACATGTGCTGCCAGTGCTTTCCCTCCAGCAGCAGCAACCACCTTGTTTTCCACTTTGCCTCCCTCTTCACTCCTCCCTCCCTCTGAGTAAGTAAAGTGACTGCCATCTTTGTTAGGTTAATTTGCATACTTGCTCTGATTGGTTGGTGGGTATGGTTGGTGGGCATGGCTTGTATAGTGGAGTGATGGTTAATTTGCATATTATTCTATTATTAGATAGGATTGTTAATAATGCTAACAGTGGCTACACATTTATTGAGCAAGTACTAAGATCTGGATTACTATGTTTTGTACCATTTTATAAAAGATGACACGAGGTTAAAGAGATTAAGTAATTACTAATGCCAGCCTGTGATAGATGCAGGAGTTAGGATTCCACACAGGTGTGTATGTGCTGCAGAACCTGCACCTTACTATCTCCTTTATCCACTGGCTTCTCTGACAGCATCTCAAACCCACTCTTTCTGTTGGAGAGGGATAGAGTTCCCTGACTTCCTTCACTTGAAATCCTTTTTATATTGAGAAAGCCCTTGGGGTTTTCTAATGTTCTCAAGTGACTCCTGCCTTGTGCCTAACATCCACCAATTCAGTTCTTCCTCCAGGTACAATCTGCCTCCAGGAATGACTGCCTCAGACTTCCCCCTCAGTCTGAGAACTTTTACAATTTCACAGGTCTGAGGAGTAAAACTATTTCAATTACATTTGGATTTTCTCTCCTTCTTGCTGTTTCCCTTCATCCAGATGCAGCCTCACCTGAGGGCAACAATGCAACAACATACTTTATCTTCTTCCTGGAATTATTTATATTACCTGAGAAAAAGCATCGGCCTAAAATATGAAAACAAAACAAAACAAAACAAAACAAAACAAACCACACCACAATAACTGCACAGAAAAACAAATTCTCCTAAAAATTTTGGGAATCATAGCCCTGGATAAAAAATTACATATAAAATCAAAAGAAAAATGTACAGAGGGCAAATGAATGGATAGCTTGAAGCATATAGATGGCACTGGCTATTTGAATCTATTTACAATGAAGACATTCAAGACATCTTAAGCTAAACTCACCATGCCAGCTATTTGACTGAATGCTAAGGAGAAAACCCAAACCCCTGCCCTCACAGAGTCTAAGAGGATCCAATATCAATGAGGAGTAATTAGAATAAAGAGTAATAAATACTATGGTGATGGCCACACGAGAATAATAATGGTGTCTGTGGAAGGAATATCTATTTAATCCCAGGAATTACACCAAAGATAAATGATGCTTGAGTCAAAACTTTTGATGAGCAACTTCAATACCCATATGGTCAACACCTCTATCACATTGATCTTTTAGTCGTTTTACTTCTTTGGACAGATTATAAATATATGAAGTTTGAAAAACTCTTGATTATGATATGCAGAAGTTAGAGTAAAAAATGAAGACTTCTATTCAATTAAAACTAAAAAATCTCAGACCATCTCCTTTCATTAGTAAAAGAGGTTCTGAAAAAAACTGCAAATACTTCTCTTTCCTCTCTCTTCCATACTATGCTTGGCACATTGCCTCACCCTTGATTACATCATTACTGGAAACTGCTTTCCCCCTAAGGATAATCTCTCTCTGTCCTCAAATCTATTTGATCCATTCCTCTTTTCACTCCCAGTCATACATCAAAGACAGCCATCATTTGTTTCTTTTCCTCTGCTATTGAGTCTGTCTATCTCACTCCTTCTTCACAGCCAACACCTTTGTGTAAATCACCAGTCCTATTTACAGTAGTCCTCTCTTTCCCAAGGTTTTACTTTCTACAGTTTCATTTACCTAGAGTCAACTACAGTATGAAAATATTTAGTGAAAAATTCCTGAAATAAAAAAAAAAATTCATGCACGCCATTCAGAGTAGCATGATGACATATTGTGAGTTCCTGGACTGTTCTGCCCAGGATGTGAATCACCCATTTGCTCAGGGTATCCACACTGTGCTGCCCCCTGTCCTTTAACCATTTAGTAGCTATCTTGGTAAGCAGATCAACTGTTGGGTATCTCAATGTTTGTGTTCAAGTTGAGAGGGCAGGGCGGGGCGAAGATGGGCTCCTGACTCCACTGTGGGGCAGGGCGGAGTTATCCTCCATTCTGTGGCTGGACCCTAGCCCTCACCCAACCAATCAGGGTTAACTGAGGCAGTGACATCACCACTGACCTGAGTAAAACCCCTGGACTAGGTGAAATTTGCTCTCTTCCTCCATGCTGCTGGCGTGAGTGGGACAGAGTCCATGCTAGCATGGAAAAGGCTCTTTTGTTTATTGCATCAGACTAGGCTCCCTGGTGGTCCTTGGGGATCACAAAGTCTGGGCGTAACACAAGTAACCTTTATTTTACTTCATAATGGCCCCAAAGCATAAGAATGGTGTTCCGGGCAACTCTAATATGCCACAGGGAAGCTGCAAAGTGCTTTCTTTAAATGAGAAGGTGAGTGCAGTAAAATAAGATATTTAGACAGAGAAAGCACATCAGCATAACTTTTATTAGAGTACTAGAGGCTTGATGCATAAAAATTAGTGCATGGGGGGAGGAGGGTCCCTCAGCCCAGCCTGCCCCCCTCACAGTCTGGGAGCCCTCACCGGATGTCGGTGGGGAGTGGGCCTAAGCCACAGTCTCAACTTCCTATCCCCAATGCAAGGCAATCTATTTCCTTTCCATATGTGTCTGGGTCCCATTGGTGGGACTGTGTAAGTTTGTGCTCAGGCCCTGTAAGAAGGACACCTGGGATTCCAGCAGCATCCTTGTCACTCAGCCACAAACCCTGCTGGTTTTTAAAGCCCATAGTTACACTGACTTCTTTTCTCAGCTCTGGAACCCTGGTCTAAGGGGATTTGGTGGGGGGCTAGGACACCTTGTTCCTCAAGGGCAGCCTCCACAGAAACTATCTTCCTCCTGATTAAAAAGAAAATGGCACAGGTGGGAGTCAGACCAGCCTCTTTCAAGCATCTGCCTTCCTATCAGTCTCAATGTGCTTCCTTGTACTCTAGTTGTAGGACTTCCATTTAGACAGCTTTCAGGAAATTCTGAATGATGGTTATTGAAATAGGAATTTCAGGGAAAAATAGGCAGGCTTAGGAAATTTTTAGGATTGGGGTCCATGGATAAAACACAGGGCTACAGATTAGGAGAAGTTACACTTCCTTAACACAAGGCAGCAGCAATAGTTACATTTACATAAGACAAGGGAACTAGGAGAAGGTACATTTCCATAGCACAAGGGAGTGGCAACAGTGACATCTACATAACAAAAGAACTGGGAGTAGCCAAAGGTCTACATTTACAAAATAAAGAAGGAGGAAGAAAGCTCAGAAAGAATAAGAGGATAATGAGGGAGGAGGGCCTTGAAAGTTACTATAGTAACCAATTCAAAAGGAAATATTGACCAATTAGAAGGTACTTGCAGTCTTTATAAATCATAGAAACAGGCTGTTGATGGGACTCTTCCCCCCCTCTGCATCTGGGAGTCTGTGCTGTGAGATTCTTTCCCTTTCCCCATGTGGGAGTCTGTACTTGTTCTTCAGTAAATGTTCACCTTTGCTATACCATCTTCAGTCTGTGGATTCATTCTTTGACTCTGATGGACAAAGAATCTGGGGAACACCACATGTTCCGGTCCAAAAGTCATGTATCATTGTTCTGTATTTTAGTAGTAATTTTGATGTGCTTGTGGGAAGTGGCAATTATAGGCATTTCTATGCTGCCACCTTGGTTCTCAATTCCTGAAATTCTTATATAAACATGCAATTTATCTACAAGCTACATTTTAGTCAGAGCCAGCATTTATAGGAATAATGTCAACAGAATGGTGGGGTGGGTTACAATTTCCCAGTGTTACAGTTGTGGCAGGAAGGGATAAGAACTACCTACACAGCCTGGAAAGAAAATTTTTCTTCATGAAACTGGAATAAAATTAAAAACTCAACTGGTTGGAAATAAGAAAACAGAAGATTTCTTTCTGCTAAGATATAATATCTACATGAAGAAAACATTGTTGTCAGATGAAAGGAAGGAAGGAAATCATAAAGGTTTGAATAACCAAAGAAAGAATTAGGATGGGGAACTAAGATCATTAATAACAACAGAAAAACACATAAGAAAAACAATAGTGGAGATGAACTGAATATTGGATTGAGGCTTGGACACATAAATTAAATTAAAGTGGTAGGAGAGGCCTTGGAAAATAGATGATTATGAACAATTTCTGAATTTCTCTACCATCATCACTTTATTATTGGCAGGTGTTTTGCAAACTTTTGTAATCAATTTTAGTCATCTCTGCAAATGAAGCTATGCAAATGCTTTCATAGAGATATGAGCTAAATTAAAATTAACAAAATCATGATCGAAAAAGAGAGTTCATGTAAAAATTATAATGCAGATTCCATCTATTTTTCTTTCTGAAATGTAGCAGAATGTACTTTATAGTATAGTAATGCATCTGTGGTCAGAACTCTATTTAGTCCTTTAGACATCAGTCATGTTTTTCTTTTAGCTCATTTTAATTTTCAACCTAAAAATTTTCTGAAGGCCGATATTGTGCTTTAAAGAAAATGAAGTCTGTCTTATTCACGGGTGAGAGATTTGCATGTGCTATATGATTGACACAGAAAGAAATATTATGTTGAACAATTTTATGGCAGACATGCCTAAGGCAATTCAAATGAATTAATAACAATGCAAGCAAAAGAAATTCCTTATTAAAACTTTGCTAAATGGAAGTATAATTCATTAAGGATTATATCATTATAAAAAGCCATCATGCCAATGGGGACTTCTATTGACCATAGTAAATTTTATATGACTTTTATGTTCTGAAAAAGTGTAAAGTTGAATTTATTTCTGTCCTCAAGTGTTGCATATTTTTTAAAGCATCAAAATAACTAGTGCAAAGTCTATAACCATGTTGCATTCCTCAGGCATTTTAACATTTCAGGGAAAAATAATAAAATCATATATAAAGTTTTTACAAAACCTTTTTCTGATAATAAAACTGATAATGCAAAACATGTATTTGCATTAGAAACATTGGAAAGTCAATGCAACCTTTAAATTTTAATTGTAGTTTCTTCTGTATGAATGTTTTTCCATAGTAGACATATATAATATCTAGTGTAACAAACAAATTTTAAACTTATGCAAACTCAAATATTAAATAATTAAATACATTTTTATTTACTTTTAATAGACTTTCACTTCTAACTTTATCCAAAACTCTGCCTGATGACAGAAAGTTGATGTAGTTATTTCAGGTTTATAGTTTGTCCCTTTTGGGCAAGCAAAATTAAAGTTTTATTCTTTCTCAGCAAGCTAGCATCTAACAAGTAGGTGTGTCCATGACTTCCCTTGAAAATTGTTATATCAGAAGAGAGAAACCCTTTTAAGTTTGAAATATCTCAGAATCATACATATTCCACTTGAAAATGAATGGGAAAAACATGTCATGGCTTTTAAATCCTAACTTAAGACATATCCCATGAGATGGCCCCAGATACATAAAAAGTGATACTCTAGTAATCCCTGTTTATTGTATTCTGCCTTGTTATGGTAATATTTAGATGTTGCTAGTAATCAGTGCCCTCTTTATTTATTTATGCTTTCAAAAAATATTTTTCTGGCCAAAATCAGTTTGGCTCAGTGGTAGAGTGTCAGTCTGCGGACTGAAAGGTCCCAGGTTTGATTCCAGTCAAGGGCATGTACCCCGGTTGTGGGCACATCCCGGTAGGGGGTGTGCAAGAGGCAGCTGGTCAATGTTTCTCTCTCATTGACATTTCTAGCTCTCTATTTCTCTCTGTAAAATATCAATAAAATATATTTAAAAAATATTTTTCTGCAAGTCTTTGCTTGTTTTTTTTTTTTTTTTTTTTTTTCACTTTAAATATATATATAATTGATTTCAGAGAGGAAAGAGAGACAGAAAAATCAATGACAAGAGGAAATCATTGATTGGCTGTTTCCTGAACAGTGATTGAGCCCACAACCCAAGCATATGCCCTTGACCAGAATCAAACCCAGGGCCTTCAGTCCAGAGGTTGACACTCCATCTACTGAATAAAACTGGCAAGAGTCAATGCCCTCTTTAAACCTCAGATGAAACATGCCATGTATAGACAATATCATCAGGTATGCTCTCTTCTAGAGTTCTAGACTGAATAGCCACTTTCTGATTACAAAACTTACCGTATTTTCCGGTGTATAAGACGACTTTTGAACCGAAAAAAAGCCTGCTCAGATTGGCCAGAGTCAGTCTATTAAAAAAAGAACTGGTGTTGCCTCAGAAGTGGGGGTAGTCTTATACAGCGAATATAGGCCTAAACCTATGTTTTAACTGTAAAATTAGGGGGGTCGTCTTATACGCCGGAAAATACTGTAAACATGGAATAATTTCATGGGTAATAGATATCTTCCTTGAGAAATCACTCTGATGATTCTACTTGTGTTTATATATCTTCTTTTCATATTCTCATGCTTTACTCCCTTCTCCCAATCCAGATCTCTTTCTCACCTAGCTCTGAAAAATTCAACAAATAAGAAATGAGGAATTTGAGTTTTTCTAATATTTACTATTGACTGCATGACTTTACAGTTGGCTTCATCAAAGTTTAAGCTATTTTGCTCATAATAGCAATTCAAAAATCTAGTTTTTAAAAAAGTGTGGACCCGCTTTATCAGTAAGGTTATTTTATATTATATTTTTAGACATTGAATGCTTTCAGTTCAAGGAAAGACAAGCCATCAATGTCATAGTCAGGACTCTAATAGGAAAGAAACAAACAAAAAGTAGATTCCTGAGCTTTGGGATGGAAACATTTGATTGGTACGCCTGAGAATCGTGAGCTCTTCAAGTCATCTGAATCTTTCAGGCCAGCAGAAGCAGTCCTCTTTACCTTTACCTTCTGTGAGCAGACCAGCCCTTCTTCTCTCAAAGGCATGAACCCACAGAAGATTTTTATTTTCCTTGGATTCCATATTTCTACCCCTATTTCCTTTGTGTTTTCAGCTTGGTTACCAGGGAAAGGCCTTTGCAGAACCAAATCTCTGAAAGGAAATAGCTCACATGTTTAAGGAATTCAGGGCCAAGCCAATTTGTATTATCACTAATCCTGATAACATATTTTGGAGTAGATCATGAGGTGTTGTGGCAAAAGACACAGAATTTAAATCTTGATATAAGAAATTGTATAAATGTGTGAGCATACAAACGTAATTCACAATTTAAAGTCCTCTCATGGGGAGCTACACTGGTCTCAGTATTTTGTGAAAAAAGATTAAAAAAAAAATGAGAATATTAGAACTGATTTCTTATGCAATACATAAAAATGTACCATGTATCAATAGTATGCCCTCTGTGAGAGTTTAGACTATATTCCTTCAGAAATCCAATTTTAGGTTGTGTAGTAATGAAGTAACTGGCATTTTTGAGAAGCTCCATGACAATGGACCATTGTAAGTTAGAGATACCTATTGTAGATGCTATGAAACAAACAAAAAACACCTTAGAATCCCTATCACTTAACCATCAGTGACTATGTATATATAGTTTCCATACTAGGCATTAAGGCCACGATGGCAATCAGCATCTTTCTTCACAGGGATCTTTAGCAGAAGCAAATTGGTCATGGTATC
Source organism: Pipistrellus hanaki (assembly GCF_964339955.1). Classification (NCBI taxonomy): domain Eukaryota; kingdom Metazoa; phylum Chordata; class Mammalia; order Chiroptera; family Vespertilionidae; genus Pipistrellus; species Pipistrellus hanaki. Next base: position 71,229,587 of record NC_140505.1, read on the forward strand.
ACTAGAGCCAAAAGAGGCAGCCAAATAAGTTATTGTTCAACTTGACTAATGAAAAACAACTGCTAGTTATTGAACAGAGACTAATATCAGCTTCTTCTACAATGGATAACTGAAGTCCCTCTTTCAGTTCCCAAATCTAAGTTACCATATTGTTCCAAAGTCCTCAAATGAGAAACAACAACTGGAAATTCAGTGTTCCGAGGCTTAGGGTAATGTCAGGGTACAGTTTTACTGGGTGAAAAAAAATCACAGATTATTTAATAACAGAAACCGTTGCTGAGCTGACACTGGAACCAGGGCACTCAATATGCCATCATGCTCCCTTACATAGCTTGGGGAGTCTATTTGTGTTACTGGTGGGAGCACTTCATTTCCACACCTGTTGCCAGGTGATGTGGGTGTCTTGTGATGCCTTGAGAAAAGGAATTTTTTGAGATTCACACAGGAGGTCTAGATGTTGTAGAAAGCTTTATTTCTGTGTTATTGAACCTCTGTGTTTCCAAGGTCTCACTTCTCTCTGTCCTGCCCGAGAAGTTCCATTTTTCTTTCAGCAGAGCTAGGATTAAAGCTGTTGCCCAGAGTTTTCATTACATGTTGGAGCACAGTCCAATCCAGCATTAGGCTACCTTTAGTTGTGCTTCCTGCTGCAATTCATCAATCCACTGTGTGTGGGGTCAACATGGCTGGTGTTCATGTGGCTTCTAGAAACACAGGTGAATGCAAGAGTGCCGCAAGAGCTCAGAGCCATGACCACCAAGAGCCACAAGAGCCAAGAGCCTAGAGAGGTAGAATTCCTATGCCTTGGGATTATGTATCCCCAGATTTTTATTGGTTTGCAGTGGCTCTTGCCCTTCTAGCTAATGATGTCTATTTCAACTTTTGATTGACAAGTATCTTCTCGTCACTGTTATGAACCCATCTCTCCTGTGTTAGACCCCCTGACCTGGTGATTTTCAGGGAATGGGGCGGTGGTTCCCTGGGAAGTGTGAAATTTAGCTTCCTGGTGAAGTTGCCTGAAATGGCCATGCTTATAATGTCTGGGCTTCCTTTTGCTCTTTTCTTATAATTAATAACTAACTAATTACAGTGGTATCAGTATTTAGGCATACACTGAGTATTGCCCTAAATTCAAATGATTCTTATCTATTTCTTCACTTTCCAATGATATAATTTGGCTAGACATATTTAATCGCTAGAAGCTTCTCCATATTGGCTCTCTGACCTAGAGAGTAAGGTTGTGATCGTAGGAAGAGCTAAGATTGTGCCCTTGAAATTGCACATTCTAACCAAGATATTAATTTAAAATATACACGTGTTTGGAGGGATTATAGGAATTAGTGTTCTTAAAGATTTGAAGCAGTAATATTTAGGATTTCCCTGTTAAGTCTCAAATTTTACACCTGTAAAAACAAGTTGGATATTAATGGATGATGATAAACTATAGTAAGCTTAGCCAGTTGGCAATACCAATAGTAGTTCTCTTTCTGTATTAGGTATATTTACTGGATAAAGAGCATATTGGACTAGCTAGCTGTTAATCTGCTGAAATGTTCTTTTCAGACTCTGAGAGTGGAAGGGAAAAAGAAAAGCTCACCATTACAGGGCAGGAATGACAATATAGTTTCAATATTTGGCCCCAAAATTATGTCACGTCTTGCCATCAGATACAATCAACTGTTTTGATATTCAACTAACATAAAGCTGATCTACTATACTAATTGTAACATGCTATTTTGATGCAATGGTAAGAATGAAATATCAAGCACATTAGATGCCCTGCTGAGATACATTCCTGCTAGAAAGCTGGAAAAAAACCTTGTGAATTAAGGCTAACCCACTTAAATAAAAATTACCCAATTTAGCACAGTATAACACATGCTGTATTTAATTAAGTTACAGCCTATAGTTTCAGAGTTTAGGAAAAAACACAAATATCAAGTATACTTTGTCCCAAACACAGGCAATACTTATAAGGCAAACCCGGGCAATACTGATAAAGTTTCAAGTGCAAATTTTTAAAATTAGAAACTTCCAAAATTGTATAAAATTTTAGGATTCTCTTAGTAAAAGGCATAGTTGTCATTTATCTTGGTTTTCATGGGGCAGCACAAAACTTAGCAAAGGTTCTCTTCATTTTATCAGTCTGAGTACATTCATGCATTTATGAACTCCCACTCTTTTTTTTTTTTTTTTTTTTTTTTGGTTGATTAGCTTCCTGTGAGTCAGACTCCAAGAGGCTAAAGTACAGTTAATCCCTTTTATATTGTCAATCACAAACCAATTTGATGTCTTTTCATAAGTGTTAAATGCTTAAGAAATTCACTCAGAGGTCAAAAACAATGTCATTCTGAAATGCAATTGAAAGTATGTCCTTCCCATTCACTTGTTTAAAATGGCCTCTCTGTAAGAATTGTTTTCCACTGGGACTGCAAAATCATTCAATTTGAAAGATGACCTTACACTTGTGAAATATTTTTTTCCTTTAAAGGCAACATCTAAAAATGAATTTTTTTAAAGAACATATTTGGTAAAGGTAACATTGAATTGACTCAAATAGCTACAGAGAAGCAGTGGGGTATAGGAAATCAGTGCACATTTAACCTCCATCTTTATGTTTCTCATTCCTCCTCCTTTTAATTTGTTGTTGCTGGGGTTTTTTTTTTATGTTGTTGTGTTTTTTTGTTGTTGTTTTTGTTTTGTAGAGACTAAATTAATAGGTAAATACATTAATCACTCAGAGTCCTAATAACAGGAAATCTAGAAACATATGAAAAACATGCATATTCGATTAATGTTGTTATTTTTTTTTTCTGTTTATGTCCAGTTTTGCGCTAGTGTTTTGATAGCTTTTACACTTTATTGCCTAAGATACCTCTATAAAGAAAAAATACATTCTCTGAATGGCAGGATCTTTCTGTATTTCAAAATTAAAACTTGTAAGAAAAATTGTACTGGATGTAAATTTCGAATATACAAATCACTTGACATCTGAGATTGTCCCAAGGTACCCACTATAAATATGTAGCATTTCCTTAGGGAAAAACTAGATCTGTTAAATACTAATGTCTAAAATAGTGAGTTTGTGGTGTACAGGAATTATGTTTACTGTGAGTACTGTAAGCACCTATCATAGTTTACCTGCAGTGATTGAATAAGTATTTGAATAATTGGTTTCGGTTTTTTTTTTTTTTTTTTTTCCTTTTGGCAGTCATTATTTTATCTTATGTTTCTTTATTGATGAAGGTTACATATGTGTCCTTATAGCCACATTTCCTCCCACCCCCTTACTCACTTATCCCCTGGTGTCTGTGTCCATTTGTTAAGCTTATATGCATGCATACAAGATCATCTTTGGTTGATCTCTCTCTCTTACTCCCACCCTCCCTTACCATTCCTCTGAGGTTTGACAGTCTAATCTGTGCTTCTCTGACTGGATATGTTTTTGTTCATCAGTTTGTGTTGTTCGTTATATTCCACAAATGAGTTAAATTATGTGATATTTATCTTTCTTTGACTGGCTTATTTCACTTAGCATAATGCATTCCAATTCCATCAATGCTGCTGCAAATGGTAAGGATTTCTTTTCTTTTTTATCTTTTTTTTTTTTTTTTAACACAGTGTAGTATTCCACTGTGTAGATGTACCACAGTTTTTTAATCCACTCATCTAAGATTTGTTCCCAAATCTTAGCTATGGTAGATTGTGCTGCTATGAACATAGGGGGTGCATATATCCTTTCTGATTGGTGTTTCTAGTTTCTAGTCTTAGAAGTGGGATCACTGGGTTCTATGGGAGTTCCATTTTTTTTAATTTTTTTTTGAGGAAACTCCATAGTGTTCTCCACAGTGGCTGCAGCAGTCTGCATTCCCACAACAGTGCAGGAAGATTTCTTTTTCTCTGCATCTTCACCAGCACTTGTCATGTGTTGATTTGTTGATGATAGCCATTCTGACAGGTGTGATATGGTACCACATTGGAATTTTGATTTGCATATCTCTGATTATTAGTGACTTTGAGCATATTTTCATATGTCTCTTGGCCTTCCTTCTGTCTTCTTTTGAAAAGTACACATAAGGAACTATCTGGCATTGAAATTGGGACTCAAAAGAACTGTTGGCCCAGAAAGGAACTCACTACAGACTGATTCATTTGCCTCTCAGCATAACCATTATGGCTTGTTGCAGTTTAGGTTCTTACAAGGGTATTTCTTGGATCACATGATCTCACAGGTTTAGAGGAAATAATGAACAACCTAAACAGATCCAGAGAAAGAGAACCAGGGATCAGACTCTCAAACCTCAGAGGGAAAGTAAGGGAGGATGGGAGTAAGGGGAAGAGATCAACCAAAGGACTTCTGTGCATACAAATGGGCCTAGACAGTGGCCATGGACAACGGGGGGGCGGCAAGGGGGGGAGGCAGGGGGCATATCTAGGGAGGGGATTGGGATGGGGATGGGAATGGAGGAATAAGGACAATTATGTGAGACCATAATCAATTAAAAAATAAAAATTAAAAATTAAAAAAAGAAAAGTATCTATTTAGGTCTGTTGCCCATTTTTTGATTGGGTAGTTTATCTTCCTTTTGTTAAGTTGTATGAGTTCCCTGTAAATGTTGGAGATTAAACCCTAATGAATGATAACAATGGCAAATATGCTCTCCAATGCAGTGGGCTTTCTTGTTTTGTTGATGGTTTATTTTGCTGTACAGAAGCTTTTTATTTTGATGTAGTCCCATTTGTTTATTTTCTCTTCAATTTCCATTGCCCTAGGAGCTTTATTGGTGAAGATATTACTTTGGCATAGGTCTGAGATTTTGCTGCCTGTGGATTCCTCTAATATTTTTTGGTTTCCTGTCTTCCCTTTAGGTCATTTATCCATTTTCAGTTTATTTTTGTGTATGGTGTAAGTTGGTGGTCTAGTTTTATTTTTATTGCATGTATCTGTCCAATTTCCCCAACACCATTTATTAAAGAAACTTTAACTCCATTGTATGTTTTTGCTTTCTTTGTCTAATATTAATTGAGCATAGTGGTTTGGGTCAATTTCTGGTTCTCTATTCTTGTGCCAGTATCAGGCAGTTTTGAGAACAGTGCCTTTGTAATACAGCTTGATATCTGGTTTCTTATATGATCAATAACCAATTGAGTTGTTCTGAATACTATTTCTCTCACAAAACACCATGAAATATATATATATATATATATATATATATATATATATATATATATATATATATATATTTATATTTATATTTATATTTATATTTATATTTATATTTATATTTATATTTATATGGTATTTAAATGTTCCAGAATTATAAGAATGAGAAAGGAGAAATTTTAAGATACCTACAAAACATTGGAAGCTAAGTAAATTTTCTAGTTATGAGTAAGTGATAACTAGCAGAGGGAAAGTGTGCACTTAGAACTTGGGGTATAGTTTGGAAAAGAAATTTCAATATCAATCAGGCTTTTTGGCAAACAGAACTATGGAGAGATTAAATGAAAAGGGGTGAGACTAAAAACTACAAATTTACTTGGAAGTTTTTAAAAAACATTCCCATAAACATTAATAAGCTCACTGTGCTTTGTCCAATGACATATGAGCAAAGTGATATGTGTGGTTTCTGGGTTCTGCCAGGAAAGAGAAAGTACATGACCTCTACTAACCCTTCTCCTTTGTACATTGGCAGGAACACAGATATGGTGTGAAATGCCTTAGTCCACAATCTACTAAACCGACCAAATTAGAGAAAGAAGTAAATTGCTGTATTTTATATATTCTGGGTTTCTATCACTGCAGTGAAACATATACTTCAATTAATATAACCACAAATGAGAACTGAATGTGGAATTGATTCAGAATATTCAAGCATACTGAAACCATTATTTTAAATAGTAGGTCATATAATTCATAATGGAGAACAATGAAAAACCAGATTTTCCAGGTAGCTTGAGGTCAGAGTAAATATCTTAAAATCCAAACAAAAATATGCAGATTTTAGATAACAAAGAAACAGAGCTGCCTAAGGTTCTTATAGAATGATTAGATAAAAATGACATACTAGGAAGAATAATTCTCCAGTAATAAGCTATCCTATATAATAAAGAGGTGATATGCAAATTCACCATCACACCCTTGCACAAGATGGCCACCTCCATGTTGTCACTAGATGACCACCATAAGATGGCCAGCAGGGGTGGGCAGTTGGGTGGGATCAGGCTAGCAGGGAAGGGCATTAGGGGAGATCAGAATGGCAGGGGAGGGAAGGTGAGGGTGACTCGGGCAGCAAGGAAGGGCAGTTGGGGGTTATTGGCCTAAACTAGCAGGTAGACATCACCCAAGGGGTCCCTAGATTTGAGAGGGTACAGGCTGGGCTGAGGAACCGCCCCCCCCCCCCCCCACAGTGCATGAATTTCATGAACCAGGCCTCTAGTTTTCAATATATTACTAAATGAGAATATCATTTTAAGTGAGCTCTGAAAATCTAGAAATTATAGAGACTTCAACACTGATACATTCATTTCAGTGAGTCAACTATGTATTAGATATTAGTTTTAGCACTTTTGGAATTGAATTGACATGTTTGGAAGGAACATTGATATGAAGAAAATATGATCAAATATATTTAGATATATATTTGAGTTGAATATGGTAATTTTAAATGTGCACATACTATAAAAAGTTAAAAATAGAATTAAATTTTATATAAAAAATGTCAGAGATGTTAAAATAGATGTCAATAAATTCATGGCAGCAACAATTTGAGAAAAATTTCTAATGATTACAAGCAGACCTAATTTTTTCTGAAAATAATATTAAAAAAAAGATTTCTACCAATTCTCCTACCTTTCATCTCTACCTTTTTGACACTGCATCAAAAGGAGCTAAAAGACATTAAGTGATCTCCTGGGATGCACTGAAATTAAATCATAGTTTACCTGTGCCATGAGAATTTTGTATCTGAAGAAGAGAGATGATGAGATTATGGATGCTGATGCACAGCAGAGTGCTTAAGACCTACACGACTGTTATGGTCATTTCTACTGGCCTACCATGGCCTCAAAATCCACTCTTATAGTTTGTACCAGCATTTTCTAATATGTATATTAGAAATATATATATTCATATAGTATATTTTTATTGATTTCAGAGAGATGAAGAGGGAGGGAGAGAGAGATACAAACATCAGTGATGAGAGAGGATCATTGACCGGCTACCTCCTGTACGTCCCATCCTCGGGGTTAAGCCTACAACGCAGGCATGTGCCCTGACAGGGAATTGCATTGTGACTTCCAGGTTCACAGGTTGAGGATCAACCATTGAGCCAAACAGGCTGGGCTAAAATATGGTTTTAGTGACTTTATAGAGAGAGAAACGGAGAGGAAGAGAGATGTAGAAACATCAATGAGAAAGAAACTGCTATCATCTGCTGTCTGCACACCTCCTTCTTGCAATTCTTGCATGTGTCTTGACAGGGAATATAACCAGTGATATCTTGGTGCACAGGATAACATTCAACCAACTGAGCCACACCAGCTGGGTTGTGTAATCATTTTTCTTTGTAACTATTTTAAGGACTTTTCTATTTTGCAAATGATTTTATAGACAAAGATTTAGATTTGGTGTGTTATAAAAAAAAAACAAGATAAATCATATGGAAAACAAGGTAGCTTATGGTTAATATTTCTTGTATGGCTACTAAATAATAATATAGCACAAACTATTTTTAACCACAAAGATACCATGAATTTAATGATTCACTTAATGGGGACAATTTCATAGCTATTATTAAAATATGCCACTTCTTAAAATGAATAAATTACCAAGTACCATTGACATAAATATTATAGAATTTTCTTTAATATGGGATCTACTAAAAATGATTTAAGCTCAATCCATATATTTTTAAATTGAAATGTTGAGCATGTTAAATTCATCTGGCTATAATTTTCTCTTTAAATTTCATTTTATTTAAGTTTAAAAAATATTTGCTTTATTTCAGTATAGAGATTAATGTGTTTTCAGTTTAGTTATTCTATGTAGCAAGATTTCTATACACATTATTTATATAGCCTAGTACATGTACAGTGTTATAAATATGGGCAATATATTTTAAGATAATTACACATCATATATATTAAGAGCCTCAGAATAGCATAATTGATTTAGACCCACAACAACAATTTTATGTAGACAGACAATGACAATAAAAATATTTCAAAAGGGAGATCCATAATGATGTTATTAGAAAGATGGGCAATTTTTCTTTTTTCTCCTCTTTTTATTGAATTTATTGGAGGTAATGTTGGTTAATACAATTACATAGGTTCAAGTGTACATTTACATAATTCATATTCTGTATATTGTACTGTGTGTGCACCACCACATCTCAAATCTCCTTTCTTTACCATTTATCTCCCCTTTACCCTCTTCTACCTCTCCCCACACTCCCTTTCCTCTTGTAATCACCATTAATGTCCTATTTCTAGTTTTCCAGCATCTTGTTGGACAATCTGGCATACTAAAAATTTATCACATATTGGAAAGTTTGAAATTTTCATTTTCAATATTTTTTTAAGTTTATCTGTTGCTGAAAGTATTACAGATGCTCCTCCCCCCCCCTTTTTTTACTCATTGATCCCCTCCACTCCTCACCCACCATTCCCAGGCAATTTTTCATCTGGAAATAATTCCTTCAGTAGTAATATTTTTTAAAAATGAGTAAGTTTTAAATAAATTAGGATTTTTATAATGTTGACTTAAAATTCTATTTAATTATGTTATTGATAATATTAACAATTAAAAAGAAATACATTGTTCAGCTTGGATGGAAGACACTAAGAAAACTTTTATTTTCTACTTAACAAAATAGTTTACTGTGCTTATTATTTTTAAAAACTCAAGTGCATTCTGGCACACACTAATAACACTTTGAAAATGGAATTAACAACTTAACATTTTTAGTCCCTCTAGTTTTGCTGTAGTGATATAATTACAACTGTGTCAGTATAGTAAATTCCTCAGTTCAATATGTCTTCCTTTGTATCTATTAGTTTCCTGAATACTTTGAAAGACAATGTTTTATTTTCTAAATGGCCCCAGGATGAATTTTGTGAGTTAATAATTCAATAAACAAATATTTACTCAACATCTCTTAAGTATTGCATAAGCAATGTAGATAAAACAGACTCAATTGCTGACTCTTTCAAGGAATTCACATACCTTTTTAATAATCTAGTAAGACAATGTTAATAATAATATATACAAATATGTTCTCATAAGAAGGTAAAATATAATGGGAGAAAGTATAAACTGAGTAACTGCTTAAAATAACAATTATAAATAGCTTAAAAGTCAAAAAGACTCCCTGTGGTTAAGCACAGAAAAGTCAGGATGACAGAGTATAATAAATGAGAAAATAGGGGAAAAAAGAAAGGGAGGAGCTTGACATCACAAATATTTTTATTTGATATTAAATACAATAAAGATCTGCTGGAAAGTTTTCACCTGAGAGTGGCATGATAGAATTTAATCTATAGGAAGAGCAGATGGACCACACGTGGCAAGAATGGGCACCAGTCACGGAACTACTGCAGGCATTTGGAAGACAGATGGTGGCATCTTGAACCGAGCGGCAATAAGAATGAATCTTAAGATATATTTTGGAAATAAATTCTAAAGAACTTAGTGTTGCACTGGACATGAGATATGAAAAGAAGAGCAGAATAAAGATTATCTGATGGGCAAAGGGTGACACTACTTTTTGAGATGTGAAAGTTGGGCCATAGACAACACAATATGGTAAAGGGGAAATAAGAGTCATTGGTTTTCTCTGAATCTCTCAAATACCTAGTCAGTTTTCCAGCCGTGTCTTTGTTAGGATAGCTGCAACAAAATAGTACAGACTGGGTAGCTCATCAACAACAAAAAGTTATTTCTCATAGTCCTGGAGGCTGGGAATTCAGAATCAGGGAGCTGACAGGGTTGAGGGAAGCCCCTCTTCTGGTGGCAGACTTCTTGTGTTCTCACATTGCAGAAGGGGCTAGGGACTCTTCTGGACATGACTACCATTCATAAGCACAGCACACTCATGACCTGATCACGTCCCGAAAGCTCTACCTCCTAATACCGGCACCTTGGGCATTGGGGCTTAACAATATGACTTTGTAGGGTTGGGTGGCGGTACAAATATTTCAGACCACAGCAAACTAGAAATAATACATGGAAGAGCTAAGCAGTGGGAAGTAATATTGCTGATGTGTGAAATATGGAGCAAGAGGTAATGATTAATTAGGAGCAGTGATAGCTGCCCCTAAACTTATTGTATTTTTGCTCAGAAAATGTTACCAGTGAAGCTTGGACCTAAATGTCCCATAAAATACAATAAATAGTTCACTTAGATCTAAATATGGAGAACAAGTAGGCTCATGTCATTTCGTATTTGTACTCTGTAAAAATTATTTTCACGTCTTTTCAGTAAGTGTACTGAACGCCTAACATGGCTTCCCAAAGACGTGGGGTGAAGAGAAATAATGTACCTCAGGGGATGTACAGAGCAGGAAGGTTCTGGCAGCAACTGCTTTGAGGTGCTTGATAATCCTCCTATATTTCATTGGTTTGGGAAAGGAGCAGTACTGAACCCAGATAATTTGTGAACAGGCTTTAAACCAGGGTAGGGAACTTTCCTCTGCCATGTAGATGTTTATAACATCATTTGCCGGCCATAGAAATTGTCAACTTAAAAATCAGTCTGCTATATTTTGGTCAAACATTTAATGATCTCACTCCTAATGCCTTGGCAAGGCCAGACCAAATATTTTTGTGGGCCTTATGCAGGCCCTAGGCTGTTCCCCATCCCTGCTCTAAACAATCCAGAACTTCAAGAAAATTAAATAACTCTCCTTGGTTCCAGGGAAATGCTGATAAATTATTAGAGGAGGGTGAAGGATATTTAGTGCATTTACTTTTGTTATGGAAATCCTTGGTGACTGTTCAACGCCGACATCATTATGAAATTGTGGAGATGAATAAAAAATTGGCAATGATATTATAAAGATTTATATTTGGAATGAAACATAAGCCATAATTCAATGCTTATAAAGTGCAGATAATGAAAGCAATATTTTAAAAATCAAATAACAAAAACAACAACAAATATTTCTTGAATGAGAGCAGAATATGCCACCCTAAAATATGTCTTTTTGGCACAAGGATTATTTTGAGCTGATTATTCTTTAGAAATAGCAGAAGCAGGAGAAGTTTGGAAACTAAGTGGAAGTTACCCTTTTACAAGTAAAAGGAAAATTTAAAATGAAAATGTTTATTTGTAATGGTGTCTCCCTCTCTGTACCGGTAAGAGGATGACCCTAAATCTTTAGATAGTTGTCAACGGGGAAGGCAATAACTTTAACCTTACCTGCTTCCTGTGCTCTTCCTGGCAGCCCCTACACCTTTCCACCCCAAGTGGCTTCTTTTTTCTTTAGCTGGAGATGGTATTTAAGGTAGTATCTGGGGTCTTTTTGTTGAGTTTTTAAGTTTTCCTGGGTCTCTCCTGGAAATAAGGAAGATACAAGTTATTAAAGTTCTGATTTTTTTTCCTGTCAATCTGTCATTTTTTTGGGGGGCTGGGGGGGTGGGGAGGGAGTTAGTCTCAGTCAAGAACCTAGAAGGGTACCAAGAACATATTTTCCCTTCCCCATACCGCTAACCATCTCCAAAATATTTATAGAAGCTCCTAATAGAAATGTAGAGTTTATTTTTCCATCATCTCTGGATATTTGCTATATAATCTATACATATAAAGATGTAATATGCAAATGAGCCAGGACACCTTAAGGCCATATGACTGGCTCAGGAGGAGGATGCATCACGAATGCTCAGGAGGAGCAGCGCAGCTTGGAGCACAACCATGGTGTGGGTGGCGGTGGTGGCAGGAGGGAAGCAGCCAGGGCCCTGGGTACCGGAGGGAAGCCGGTGTCAGCAGCCAGGAGAAGGAACGCTTATTCTTGCACGAATCTTCATGCATTGGGCCTCTCGTTAATATATAGTAGCTTGGGTGGGTTTTAGAACAAGCCAACCCAGGATGTGCCTCAGTGGTATTCTGATTACTTTGAGCTAAATGCAATGTTATTTGCAGATAGAAAAGAAACATCTGCTCCTCCATTTAACTAACTAGAAAAATTTAAATGAAAGACCTTGATCATGATGAGATAGAATCACAGTTACCTTCTTTTGACCTATACATAGGGCAGGGACAACTTCTATTTACTAAATGGCTATTCTTATCACCCTCCATAACCCTTTCAAGCCCCTAAGGTGCACTAATTCATCCCTATATCAGGACATCTTATATACCCCAGTCACACTTTCTGACTCTGAACCTCTTTCATGTGGGGTCTGTGATTCTCTCATGCATGCAGGGTTCCCATGTTGCCAGTAAAAATAGCTTCTTGTGGGGTCCAGAGAAAGGAATTTCAAAGGGCACACGCGTTGGAGAATTGGAGAAGTTTGAGCTTAGTGACAGGATTTATTGGGGTGAAAGGAAATAATGCAGCTTGAGAGATGTACAGGTCAGGCAGGCTTCAGCAGCAGCTGCTTTGAGAGGCTCGTAACCCTCCATATATTTTCTTGGTTTGGGGAAAGAAGCAGGATCTTTTCTGGGCTCTGCAACCACTTGGTCAGTTTTCCTGGGCTTGTCCTGAGCCCTCATCCTAATCCCTGGGAGATCAGCTTTCCGATCTCCCCAGGGAACACTGGGCCATTCCCAGGATTTTTCTGTGTGGTCCCTGAAGCTGTAACTTCCAGGCTCAATTATTAGGCCAGCAGTGCCCTCTGCGCTTGGCCAATCTAATTATTTTCTTAGATATTTTTCAAGCTAGACTCCACCCATCTTGTTACCATTTTGACTCCTATTCTGCACCCCCAAAGGTGTGCTGTGGCTTCTGGTTTCTACTGCACATGTGCTTACCTCCTCGCTGTGCCCACTTGGTTTTCTCTGTGCATGTGCCTAGCAGAGGACTGTCCCGTCCCCCTCCCTCGGAAATGTCCGGGAATGGACCTGTGTCCGCTGGGGAGATGGAAAGCTGACCTCCCAGGGATTAAGTCCCCATTGGCAGAGGACATGGTTTTCCTGTGTGGTCTCTGAAGCTGTAACTTCCAGACTCAGTAAGGCTCCAGCGGCTCCCTTCTCTTCTATTAATGTCAAGCTGCCCGTGCTAACAGCCATACAGGTGTATTTCTCCACTTCGGTTGCTAATTTGTCTCATATCTATTTGATTATTAGAAGAACCTAGAGGGGAGAGGAAGGTTTGTTCCTCCTCCAACTTCTATAACAAAAAAAAAAATTTTTTTTTAAAGACATGCTTTCTTAATTGATAGAATGAAGCTAAAGGATATTTGGACTCTAAATCTGTAAGTACTTCCAAATCATACCCCTCTATATTAAGAATGTGTGGTTGATTCCCATTTGTATATTTCTTTTGCTGGTTTTCATGAGGTTGTTGACCAGAAAATAAAAAGCCAAAGTGAGGCAACAAACATTTATTTGTACTGAATCAGGCAGAGACGGGAACAGTATTCCAATTATTGGGTGAAGGCAAGGGCTTTGCAATGAGAAAAGGAAGGGAAATAGTTACAAGCAAATAAAAAAGGAATTTCTATTGGTGCTAATTAGATAAGATCTTCTTTAGTTACATATACATGGCTATTTACTGATTCTAAAAAAATGCCTTAATTATCAGTCCCAGTCGTCAGGAGGTCTGCTTCCCTGTTAGCTCTGCAGATCTTTCTTTGGAGAACAGGGCTGCTCTGGCCCAGTCCAAGGTTATTTTGCCCAGTGGAAGCATCCTGAGTGCTCCCGGGTAAGACCTAGCAGACGAGTACCTCCCGGATGGCTGCCCTGATTCCACTGTAAAACGGCTCCACTTATACCAGCTTCTCAAGAAGTGTTTTCCTCCATTTAAACCCGCCAATTCCTTCATTTATAAAATAAAATGAGTTCTTGCTTTTTACAAGGTATGACACACTATGAGTTTTGAGGTTTTTAAGCCCAGCTAGTTTAAAAATGCTAAGTGTGTCTACAAGAGAATCACCCTCATGTACATGGTGTCTGAAGGTCAAAAGCCAGGCAATAGGATGAGACATTCCAGAGAGGAGAGGGATTTTTCTGTTAGGTTAAAGCTCTTGAGTATCATTTTATTTTTCTAGAAGTTTTAGTAAAGATGGTGTGTGAGTTACTGAAGTAAACTTCTTATGATTTGATAGGACAGTCTTTCCTACAGTATGACTGGGATTGTGGGTTTGCCATGCTTATGCCACTGTGACTCTGTGTGTCCTTTATTTTATCACTCCCTTGATGCTGCAGCTTATTTTTCAAGTTAAATTAAAACACTAGCGAGGAAACGAAGGATGTGCTGCAATCTTCTGACCCTCGTGCTGACAGTTCCATATATTTTGAAGTGAATAAAGATAAGGAACCAGGACTCAGAAACAAGCACGCACTTCAGAGAGATGTTTCATAAATCCGCGGCTTTACTGTGTGGCACAACTGCCATAGCTTTTGATGGACAAGAACATAGATCTGGAAAATGAAACAAAGACAGTGGCTCCCTGTAATTCAAAGATAATGACTGCTAAAAGATACAATTGTTGGGCAAATGTGAGATAGTTGGTTTCCTAGGGATTTATTAATGTGATGTATTTTAATCATTGCCTGCTGTAAAAGAATTTTGCCACTCAGATAATGGGGTCTCACTCATTCTGCAAATCACATATTTATATCTAACATTCAAGTGGCAGCTGGAAAGAGGTCTCCGCTGCACAGCAGTCAGCCACCTGCGATGAATGCGAGAGCCCATGTCCAGGCTTCGAATGTCACCACGTTGCTACCTTATTGTGAGTGACTGAAATTTACTTCCCCTTGTTAGCGGTGCTGAAAATGGCCACAGGTTTCTGCAGTTTATATTGTATTGTCTAAACTGAGAACATTTCCCAGATTGAATTGACCTTTTAGAAAACAGCACTTAACGTTCTCAAAATGCAGGACCATTGCAATATTTTATTTAAAAAGGTTATTCAGTTATAAAACGTGGAGAAAGTGTAAGGGATTAGACTGAGTATATTGCTCTATAGAAGGCATTGCTGCCAGAAAATACAAAACAAAGACTGTTCATTGCCTAACCACCAAAATGGCAGTGGGAATAAGACACTGGGGAAATCACCTCTTTCCTGTATCAATAGAGAAAAGCAATCAAAGGAGTGGATGCTATTTTTTTTTTATTCTGTACTTTTAATTAGTCTGTGCTTTTTGTTATCAAAAAGGGCGTGGAACATTGTCAAGTCTGTTGGACTGTTCATACTGTTCATACTAAAATACAAGTCTCAGAAAATTTATTCATAGAGCTGAGTAGTTCTTCATCATCCTAAAACATTTGTGAGACAGAGAGAGAGAAGTCATAATAAAAGAATAGAAATATTAAAAATTTATCAAAAACAATTATTTAGGGGTTGACAAATAAGTAAAGGGAGAAATGACTAGCCAAAGTTATATATATATATATATATATATATATATATATATATATATATATATATATATTATTGTTGATAATATTATAGATGTCTCCCATCCCCCTTTTGTACCCTTTTCATCCCAGGATTTGAATTTATGTGATTGCACCTGAACATTGTTTATGAAGCTGGAAGAAAATGTACAACAAATCATCTAAAATCACTATTCACTGAATACTAAAACTAAGTTTGATTGTTTTAAGTGCCTTTTAAGATTTAGAAAACACATTACAAAATAAGTAGGTGAATTGATGGATATTTATATAAAAATCTCTTAATTGTCAAAATAATTAACATATATTTTACATCCATTCAATAGAATGATATTCAGCAGTAAAAATAAATCCAGTACCCATATTTATTACAACATATATGTATCTTAAAATAAGTAGTGGATTGAAAGAAGCCAAGCAAAAGAAGAGCATATATATAGTATGATCATTTATACAAATGTCCAGAAATGTTAATCCTTAATAAATACAGGGGGTTAGTGTTTCTGTGGGAAAGGGTTTAGAAAGAGGGATTAAAAAATGGCAAAGGAAACTTTTGAGGCTGATGGGAATGTTCATTTTCTTGAATGTGGTATGTATATATATATATATATATATATATATATATATATATATATATATATTAAGACTGATCAAACTGTATTCTCTGTGTGTGATTTGTTTACTTCAATTACACCACAATGTGATTCGAAAGCAAGAACACATTGAGAAACCTAGGCGTGGAGACTTCCAGGCTCCTTTCTAAGAGAGGCAGCTTTGTCACTTAGGAGGTACACACGAAGGGATCTATATGCTTGGAAAATTGTACCACGGACTTTAGGAACATTGCAGTAGACCCAGTCATGTCTGGTTAAATGCACCTAGTAAGACAGTGGTGATCCATGAGTTATTTATTCAAATATATGGCTTATTCAGCCACACCAAACAGGCCATTGTCATGATTATATAGTATTTATATATCACTAGAGGCCCAGTGCATGAAATTTGTTCATGGGAGTGTGTGTGAGGGGTTGGGGGAAGGTCCCACAGCTCAGCTTTCACTCTCTCCAGTCTGGGACCCCTCGAGGGGTATCTGAATGCCAGTTTAGTCCCTATCTCAGTGGGGTCAGGCCTAAACGGGCAGTCAGACATCCCTCTCATAATCCAGGACTGGTGGCTCCCAACTGCTCACCTGCCTGCCTTCCTGATTTCCCCTAACCACTTCTGCCTGCCAGCCTGATCACCCTAACCACTCCCATGCCAGCCTGACTGATGTCTAACTGCTCCCCTGCCAGCCTATTTGCCTCCAACTTCCCTCCTCTGCCAGCCTGGTCACCCCTAACTGCTCTTTCCCGCAGGGTTGATGGCCTCCAACTGCCCTCCCTTGCAGGCCTGGTCCCTCCCACCAGCCCTCTTCTGCTGGCCATCTTGTGGTGGCCATCTTGTGTCCACATGGGGGCAGGAACTTTGTCCACATGGGGGCAGCCGTATTGTGTGTTGGAGTGATGGTCAATCTACATATTACTCATTTATTAGATAGGATAGAGGCCTGGTGCATGGGTGGAGACCTGCTGGTTTGCCCTGAAGGGTGTCCCGGATCAGGGTGGGGTTACCCTGGGCATAGGGTGGCCTGAGAGAGGGGCCTGTGGTGGTTTCCAGGCCAGCCATGCCCTCAGTGACCCAAGTGGAGGCCTTGATATCTGGAATTTATTTACCTTCTACAATTAAAACTTTGTAGCCTGGATTGGAGCCAAGCCTCCTGCTTGCTCCATGGCTGTTGCCATTTCTGTTTGGATTTGTTTACCTTCTATAATTGAAACTTTGTAGCCTTGAGTGGAGGCCTGGGCCTGCCAGCATGTGAGGAAAGCTTGGCTTCCTCCATTGCTGGGAAAACTCAAGCCTTCCTCCTTGTTGCCATCTTGGTTGGTTTTATTTGCATACTCACTCTGATTGGCTGGTGGGCATGGCTGGTGGGTTTGGCTGACTGGTGGTTAATTTGCATATTATTATTTTATTTTGTAGGATTGTAGGAGAGCATATAAGGGTCTTAATTGGATAAAATGAACCACCACCAGAAGAGGTGATGTCAGTAGTCTTTTAATCAGATTGGGTGGATATGTTCCATTATAAAATAACTCCATAAGTGCCATCAAATAAATCATTGAATTTAATTATTTTATGAAAAGGTCCCTGATTTTCTAAGATTTACTTACTATCTATAGATCTCATCTTTTTAATACTATCATATTCAAACTCACTTTGGTTTTCAAACTTTTAAAAACAATAGAACCTTGAATGAAGCAAAATTTCACCCAAAATATTCAGATATTTAGCTTAATCATTGCTTATGATATTGATAAAAGCAAAATTTAATGATCATATATTTAGTTTATAATCCTTATAATGAATAAGTATAATATAAGTAGAAAATAATGGCCACATAGGGCCATATAAAATTTGTGGACTTTTGTTGCTATGTCAACCATAGCATCTATTGCTATATCTTGCTTCAATTGCAGAGTTTTCAGAAGTCTTATTCATTTTGATATGTACTTTTTAATGGTATTTCTTTTTATCAGTGACCATTGAAAATGTAGTATACTCTCCTGTGAAAGTGATCTAAATACTTGAGAAGACAGTACCAAGTGTTTGCCTCTAAGTTAAATCACTACTAATACCTAACAACTGATTTCATTTCTTACCCAAAAAAATCTGGCAATTAGCACCAAAAACTTACAATCATTGTTAAAATTATCTAATATAAAAGTGGCAAAATTCAATACACTGTTCACTTACAATATTTATTCCATGATAAGCACATGTAAAGCAAACATATCTAAGCCTTGTCTGACATTTCACAATGGGTCACACATGTTGTAACAGTGTTAGTACTTGTATAATTGTATGTGCTCAGACATGCAAAAGCCTAAATAAATATTGGGGAGGGATTGGCTGAGTCAGAAGAGAGTGACAAATTCAATAAGCAACAAAAGTTCAAATATATTTATCCATGTGGCAGAAAAGTTATGGTAGAAAGAATTCTAAGATAACTTCCGATAATCCATGACTATCTATAATTTCTCTCTAGTGTAGGTAGAACCTTTCATTTACTTTGAACCAATAGAATATGGCAAAAGTAATGGACTGCCATTGTCATGATTATATGGTATTTTGCAGGTGTAATTAAGGTGCCTGATTAGGTGACTTTTAGAGGGAATTTGTCTTTCTTAGGCCTTAATTAAACAAGTGAAACCTTTAAAAGGGGATTTAGCAATCAGAGACAGAAATCTGAATCTCTTGCTGGTTGTAAAGAAACAAGCCTCCATGAGATATACAGCTGTAGGATGGCATTCTACTAAAAAGCACACGGGATTGGAAGAGGATCTTGAGCCTCAGATGAAACCCTACTCCTGTCAGGGTTTAAAAGCAGATACCCAGCTAAGGCATGCCCGAACTCCTGATGTATGGAAACGGTGTGGTCATAAAATTGTACTGTTTAAACTGCTAAATGGGTGGTATTTGTTACCCAGCAATAGAAAAAATATCTATACATATTAATGTTTAAAATATAGACATATGCCCTAACTGGTTTGGCTCAGTGGATAGAGCATCAGCCTGCAGACTGAAGGGTCCCAGGATCGATTCCAGTCAAGGACATGTACCTTGGTTTCAGGCACATTCCCAGTAGGGGGTGTGCAGGAGGCAGCTGATCAATGTTTCTCTCTCATCGATGTTGCTAACTCTCTATCCCTCTCTCTTCCTCTCTGTAAAAAAAAAAAAAAGTAAAAAAAAAAAAATTAAATTAAAAATATTAAAAAATAAATAAAATAAAATATAGATATTATTATTATTAGGTTCATTTTCTCACTCACAGAGGTGAGCCACAGATATTTAGGAAAATTGTCCAAGATCACAGAACATAGCATTGCTGGAATGTAAAGCCAAAATAAAACAAATCTTTATGATTAATAGAACACTACTTTTACTTACTAAATAAACATTTAAAGTGTTAATAAATTTTAAAGTTGTGTTCCAAAACATTTAAAGAGATAAATAAGCAAGGCGAGTAAAATTATTTTAGTCTAAAATTACATGTAACTCTAAAGAGACTGATTGTGGCTCCCTTTTAAATTCATGCTAAGTGCAAAATATAATTGATATTTTTGCAGTGTTATCTCTGATATTAGACAGAAAACACAAAATTAAAGAGTTGATTGCAATGAAAAAACAGAGAACAGATCTATTCTTGGCATAACACTTGATCTATACCTATTTTTATGGGTGAAATAATATTTTTTATAAAACTTTTCAATGTACCTTAATAAGACCTGTTTCTCCAAAGAGCAGCCCACTTGGTAAATTTTTTGCATCAGAATATAGTGCTCAGTGAAAGACAGCAAAAGAAAGCATTAAAACCACAGTGTGCTTGTCCAATAAATGCTATTATATTATCCTTCTCTCTACATTGTGTGTGTGTGTGGGGGGGGGGGTATGAACTACACAACATAAAATACCAAATGTTATAGTGCTGGATGCAGAAAGAGAAAGAGAGAGAGATTAAAATGATTTCTTAAAGATCATTGAAAAGATCTTGTATAACAAAGATCATTTGTCTCATATATAGGAGATAGAAGAGAGAGATAAAATTGATCTCTACAATTCTTCCTCATTTTATTTTATTCCAGGATTCATATCCTAAGTCTTCCCATAGTTCTGGATATAATTGAAGGAGTTTCTGATAGAATTTTTGCAGAGTCTGATAGGTTTTTGAAAAGATACCAGGATATGATAGATTTTAAAAAGTCTCTTTTCTTGATTGTGCTCATTATTTTTTTTTCTGTGCTTCATCATAGCTTTTCTTGCATTGGTATTTTTTTTTTCTTTTCTTCATGTCTGATTAAATAGATTTCAAGCACGAGCCTTCTCAAATTATTTTATAAATGAATAAAATCACATAGTTAGAAATAACTTAATAAAAAAAACAACACTTTTGGAATAGTAAGGCACATCAGAGGACACTATTAATTATTTCATGTCATTAGTTACCTTGTCTCTGTTGATGTGTTCCAAATAGCATAATTAGCTACTCATTTTTCCTTTTGGGACTTGAAAACCAGGCAAGCCTTAGTAATTGAAAGAAAAACAAACTGATGATGATGAAGTACAGCATTAAGAAATGATGGAGAGTGTTAAAAATCTAGAGGACAGCTTTGTTTTATTCTACAAAAAGAGAATAATTTACTAAAGGGAAAACCCTGTGTTTAAAATTATTTAATAACCCTTTTATTTCAGAAGATGCTCTTGTGTTTTACATTTTTAAGATCGCTTATATGCAAAACTATTTTTATATTCCTTTTAATAACATCTTGTGAAGTGCACTGTTTTAGGTTTGATGCTTTATGAGTATAGAAATTGTCTCCCTCAACAATTTTAAAGCTTCCTAAGCTCAGGCAGAATGGTCCACGCATCTATGGCTGTACTCAGCCCCTTGCACGATGCTTTGCATACTGAGAAGCCCAATCATTAAATATGTACTACTGATACTTGGTGGTTTGGATTTGACCTGTTGTAGGGTCAGAGTTATAAATGACCTAGCCACTTTATGTTTCATTAAATTTCAATTTTTAAGACTGTTTTATAAGCAGAAGACAAAACAGTCTTCATGGTAAACTAGCGCTATGCATGAACACTTCCAACACTTCCACTCCACACTCTTGTGCTTCTAAAGAAATATTTATAATCTAAGCCCCTCCAGAAAAGCCAAAAGTTATGTCCAACACTGGACATATATGTTCATCTAGACCACATGTGTCAAACACAAGGCCCGCGGGCCAAATCCAGCCCGCCAGGCCTTGCAATGTGGCCCACACCGCGCTGTCATCACTGCACTCCGCTGTCAGTTTATGACATTGTCAGTTTATGACTGTTCAGTAAACCATTCGACCCGTGATTTAGGCTGGATTTTAGATTTTGGCCCCTTCTCTGATTGAGTTCGACACCCCTAATCTAGACTGTAATAATCTATAGCTACCATGAATTTATTTAGGGACCTTTCAAATGTTAATGGCTCCTAATAAAAAAAATTACCATCTTACCTGATGAACACCTTCTAACTTAGGATAAAGAATATGTTTAAATTATTGATAAAAATTTTCACAATAAAATATGTAAAATGTATCATTTATTTGTTTTATTTTAATTCTTCTGTTTAAAATAAGGGAATTACTCTTACTAAATAATTGCAAAGTTAGAACAATAACTTTGTTGTAATTTTGGCCTTTTTTTAAAATAGGAGCACTATAAACCTTAAAGAGAATCATACAAGTTGAATATCATGCTATTTTTCTAGAACCAGATCCAAATATCTTAACCATAATATTAAAATAAGATTTATTTTATGATAAGTTGTATTGAACATACCAAAGTAACATTTAATTTTCCAAGATTATAAGAATCATTGTGGCAGAAACCGGTTTGTCTCAGCGGTAGAGGGTCGGTTTGCAGACTGAAGGGTCCCAGGTTCGATTCCGGTCAGGGGCATGTACATTGGTTGCCGGCACATCCCCGGTAGGGGGTGTGCAAGAGGCAGCTGGTCGATGTTTCTCTCTCATCGACATTTCTGGCTCTCTATCTCTCTCCCTTCCTCTCTGTAAGAAAAATCAATAAAAAATATATATATTTTTTAAAAAAGAATCATTGTGATAAATTTTCATTTCATACAAAAGACTAACAAAAGCATGGCATTCAGTTGTCTTTCGTCCTTTCCAATTACCCTGAGATATGCTGGCACATTATTATTATTATTATTATTATTATTATTATATTACTATTATTATTTTAGAAAAACAGCAATAAAAAAAAAACAGCAGCCAATGAATTTTATAGTAAGAAAGAATTCTAAAACTTGCTAAGACAATTCAAATTTACAAAGCAGTATTTTAATTAATTATGTAGATAACAAGATATTGGCAAACTAAATGAAAAATATTTTATCAGATCAGAATGAACTATTTTAAAATGAAACCTCATCATTCATAGATCAGATAAATATACTCAAAAGTAAGCATTCAAAGATATTTATAGACTTTTACTTCATTCCTTTGAAATATTACTTAATACTTTAATTATTTTCTGGACTAAGTTCCTGCCAATCTCTCTCTTGAATAATTCTAATAAAGTCACTTTTTGCAAATTTTACTTCCATCAATTTAAATACTGTCTATCCTTTCTAACTGCTTCAACAGTCATTATGATATCTCCATTAGATTTTAAAATAGTTATACTGTTCAAATTTTTGTAAAACTCATTATTTTCTTATTGTGATCATAAACTCAATGATTTGGGGGGGACAGGAATGGATAATGTTTATGACATTTTGGCAGGCCAACATTATGAAGACAATTTACCTATAAATCTCTAATAGGGTAACCAGGATATTGTATCTTTATACATATTCTAAGACTGAGTACAATAAAGATTTTATTTCACTCCTTACTTGAACATACTCTCTACAAGCCAGTTTTCTGACCTGTGGAATAAGCTAGATAAGATGACACTTCCCTCTGGAGTGTATGAAAACATGCCAGTGCAATAAAAACTATGATAGCAAAGATTAAGGTTTCTGACCCCAATTGAGGCATTTCAGCTTTTTAGAGAGCCCCTGGAGAATGGCCTTGAACCTTCTCTCACTATCTCACTTGCTCTCTCATCAGTGCACAGAGCGTTTCACAAACATTTTGAAACTTAGCAATCTCTCTTTCAAAATGGAGCTGTGGGAATGATTTAAATCTCTTAACCCTCTGGCAAATTTCTCCATCCTGGAGAATTAACCGACCATTCAGTCGATAAACTTTTAAAGACTTGAGGGAAAGTTACAGACGTCCACATGGATTGCATGGGAGATATAGTAAAGGGACAAATGTAGATTACTTTTTTTAAAGGTTACAACTGCATTATGGAAATAAATTACTTATGCACTCAGAGAAGATATGGTTATATTAACAATTAACTGTCAGTTGACATTGCCATTTATTTCTTACTGTGTAAAGAACACTATGTTAGGCACAAAAATGGCTTCTCCACAGAACCTTCCTTTGTGGATCCTTGTACTAGAAAAACACACACACACACACACACACACAAAAGGATAACTGCATATAGAATAGAATATAGTCAATGCTAAGTGATATAAAAAATATATGAATCAGCATCATGGAAGATGATGAAAAAAGTTATTTTCTTTTTTTTAAATATATTTTATTGATTTTTTTACAGAGAGGAAGAGAGAGAGATAGAGAGCTATAAATGTCAAGGAGAGAAACATTGACCAGCTACCTTTTTCACACCCCCTACCGGGGATGTGCCCGCAACCAATGTACATGCCCTTGACCGGAATCGAACCTAGAACCTTTCAGTCCACAGACTGACGCTCTATCCACTGAGCCAAACCGGTTTTGGCAAAAGTTACTTTCTTTTAGTAAAAGAAGAAGAATATTTCTGAGGAATGGTAGGATTTTAACAAGGCCTGAAGAACTGATAGAATTTAACTATGGGAAGTTATTAAAAAAAATAATACGCACAAGAAACAAAACAAATTGTGGCACCAATAAAAGTGCTTTCAATGCCAAAAAGTTGTACTTGAATTTTGCAGAATAGTGTTTTCAAACTGTTGTGTAGAATATCAGTGCCCATTAAGATGTAAAAAGATATTCCATTAGAAAAAAAAAATTATCTGGACAAAATTACATTTCACAAATTACATTTGTGAAAGATCAAATACTCTATAGGTAAAAAGAGCTAGCAACTAGTGGTCATGGATTAATGACTATTATGATTACTACTACCACCACCACCACAGACACAGCTGTGGCTACTAAACAGAAGCTGAAGCTAATAGGGCTCCAAGAAGGAGAGTTTTAAAAGCTCTCCAATGATTTGAATATCCCCGCTACTTCCCATCTCCTGGCGGAAAGCAACTGCCTGAAAGTAAGGGTTTTCAGTTTTCTACTGAATCATCAGTGCGTAGGTCTACGTGGCACCAGCCAGACCAAATATCCTCTCCCACCTGCAAGAGGAAAACGGAGAGAAAGGAACACAGCTCTCCTCTGTGGGAGGTAAAGGCTCAGTATTCGGTGACTTAGGACCAGACTTGAGTCTAGAATGAATATTGTACTAAAAAAAAAAAAAAAAAAAAAAAGCATGAACAAAATGCACATACAATCAAGATGACTATTCCATTGGTACGACTAGGAAGAAATAATACACCTATGTATTCTTAATTAGGTATGTTGGTTCTCTTTGTTCCATGGGATCTGAGACTTGAAGATTCCCACTTTTTAAATGTCTTCACAATGAAATATTTTTAACAAATCTGCACAATTCTATAATGTATTGATAACTATCCCAGTGAAAGATACAGCTAACTACGAAGTCTCCTGTTGCACACATCTTCTCTGATCTTTCTTGCTTCAGATTTTGTTCACCTTTTTCTGCCTGAATTGGTCCCCACTCACCTGGCCTCCTACTATAGAATGCAACAAAGGCTTCACTTGTTCAGTATCCTTGCCCTGATCTCTGCAACCTTGGGTTGCAAGTATCTCCCTTAGTTCCCATTAAAATACATTATTTACTATATAGTAGTATATAGTGTCAGTTTACTTATTTGTCTCAGCCATTAGGGAATACCCTACTTGAAGATTAGAGTACTTTTTAATATATTCCAAGTATTTATTTTGTTACTAGATGCCTGATAGTTTCTTTGTAGCTTCCATTTCTGAGAATGAGAGATCAGAACCATCGTTTAAAAATCAGGTTTAAACATGTTGCCTTAGATAAAGTTTATAGGAACCTTGCTGAAGGAAAATTGGGGTAAATTTGTCCCATTAAGTTGAATGGAAATGTAAGAGACATTTTCTCTCTTATGTAGCTATATGCTCTGATAACAGAGTTGGAAACATACATAAATATATTTCAGTATACAAGAAATAAGACTCTCAAATAACAAAAATTTAATGTGCAACCACAATTTATACTGAGGTATATTTTAATTTTAGATAGTTTTGAGTAGCTAATGGATTTTTATTTGATTATTATAAAACATATGCTTTCATATCTCAGATGAATGAACCACATGCATACATCACCCTGAGTGTCTTTCAAGGATGATGTGCAAGTTTGCAGAAAGTCAATCATTGTTTTAATAATGGAAAGCTGTGGATCAGAAATTCGGAGGGCTGGTCAACCTTAATTGCTCAAAGGGTCAGAGCTAATTACTAGATATTGGTAGTTGAAGCAGCCCCGACCCTTTAGTCCTAAATTCACTGATTGGATTTAACTGGAGTTTCCTTCCTAGGGCATATGGGTGTATCCTATAATTTTAATCTTAATAAAAGGGATGGAAAAGCCAGAGCAAGAGTAGCCCTCCCACCAGAGTTGAGGGGACTGCCTGACCCCCATTTCCCAAAATTAAATCTTTTCTAAAGTCTCTTTCATTTGTGTGTGGCCTTCTCCAGAACTTGAACCCTGAACTGGAACCCTGAATCACGCGTGACATGAAAGGGGCTCCCACATAAGTTATGTACAATGTATTCACTTCTGTACTCATTAATGTTTCTTCAATATTACAAGAGGATCCAGACCTTCTTTTTTTTTTTTTTTAGAAACTATGTGAAACAAAGATGTACATATTACTTATGAAAAAACATGTCTCATGAAATGAATTCATTTTTTCATTTATTTCCGTGTAGGAAATAAAGCAAGATGAGATGAATGAACAACATGCATACATCACCCTGAGTGTTTTTTTTAAAAAATATATTTTATTGATTTTTTTACAGAGAGGAAGAGAGAGGGATAGAGAGTTAGAAACATCAATGAGAGAGAATCATCAATCAGCTGCCTCTTGCACAACACCTACTGGAGATGTGCCCACCACTAAGGTACATGCCCTTGACCAGAATCGAACCCAGTATCTTTCAGTCCGCAGGCCGACACTCTATCCACTGAACCAAACCAGTTTCGGCACCCTGAGTGTCTTTGAAGGATGATGTGAAAGTTATATACCATGTATTACTGCCATTAGTCTTAGAAATTATATCCTAACATTTTTTCTATGATCAGGTTTAGTTCCCCATTTAATAATATGATTATAACCTGTTAGAACATATGGATGCTGAATTAACTTTGAATTATTATAACATCTAATTCATCATGCAGAAATTAAATAACTTGTTCTTTATCAGAGGAAAAGAAGTATAACAAAGAGCTTTCCCTACCCCACCAAACTCACCTCCATGGATATATTGTGGATTACTAATAATGTGGTTAAAATAATTTACAGGGACAATGGTTGTAAATACAGGAAAGTGTCAAGGTCCAATAAGGGCACTTCCTAGGTATGATCATTATAAAATCAGGTGAAGACATTTTTTTTTTTTAGGTTCACAACAAATCCTTTATGAAATGGAAGATGCTGGGGCTGAAACACAGCCAGAGTTAGTAACAGCATGCAAACAACCTTCAGAGTAAAAATTATTTTAAAATGTCTAATCCTGTAATTGTATCAAAGCTGGCAGGTGCTCACTACACAGAACATTAATTTGGGAAATTTAGAGATGATTTTAAAGATGACCTTCTGTGCCAAATATGTTAAGAGCAATGCATCTCAGGATAAAAATACCAAATATTTTACAATCTGTAGGGAGGATGAAGATGAAAATGTAAGGGAGAGGATATTTCCAACCCAAGAGTAATTATAACATTTCCATTGGGCTTCTCTGTTTATAGGGAGTAGAATCTGGGCAAGAGTGTTGTAAAGCCTTCAACACTTGACTGTGTCTTTCAGTGAGTTCTGAATTATTACTATCTTAACTAAAATTCAGCAAAGGAAGGGGTTTATAGAAAAGTGAGAGTATTTACTGAACAAGAATAAATTACTGAGGAGGATCCAAGATGGCGGCACAGGTAAACACCTAGCCGCAGCCGCACACAACAATTTCAATAAAATACAACTAAAATATAAAATGGACATTGCCCAGAGCTATAGGAAGTCGACTAACTGAAAATTCTACAACAAGAAGGAAAGAGAAAACCAGAAGGAAAATCAGAGGAGCTGTAAAAGCCTAAGATATGGAGACATGCTGTGCGTGCTCGGAGAGGACAGAGCTGGAGAGGAGGGGGAGGCTGAGTACCTGGCTGGCCTTCCCTAGCACGAAGGAAATAAAAGCTCCTGACTGGGCTGAACCCCAGTCCGACAGCACTGAACCCCAGTTCTAGGCCAGACCCTGGGGACCCAGGCTCAAACAGGGAGATGGGGCTGTGAGGCGGAATCCCAGGGGAGCGGCGAAGGGCAGAGCCCCCGGAGTCGCACACACTGTGCGCAGAGGACAGACTGCTGACTCTGATGCTAGACTGCCCTGGCGGGAAGAAGACAAAGGCTCCAGGCTGGGAGGAGCACGATGAGGAGTGGGAGCCACCGCTGGGCGCCAGCAAGCCGGGCGCAGGCAAGGAGCCGGGTGACAGGGCCCCCGGGAGGAGGTGCCGCTGGGCCCTCGACCACTGATTGCCGGCCATGGAGCCGAGGCCGGGGGCTGCTTCCTGGGTGGCACCGACCCCGGCAACAGGCTGAAGCCGTGCAGGAGGTCGCAGAGAACAAAGGGGCGCCGTGGGCCAGCCTGCTGAGCTTCCAGGACAAGGAGGAAGAAACCGAAGAAGTTTTCAATGTGAAGAAGTCAAGTTATAGCAAAAGATAGTAAAATTACTTAAGAAAGAATACAAAGAAGATCTTGAAAAATCGAAGATTAAGACAGAACTCAACTCAGCAGCCAACATTGCAACATAAATGCATTTAAAAAAAATAAAAAAGACAGAATGTTGGAGTGGCAGCAGCCAGGCCCAGAGTGGCCGGGCCCAGGGCAGTGGCAGCAGGGCCCGGAGCAGCAGCAGCCAGGCCCCGAAGCAGCAGCAGCCGGACCTGGAGCAGCAGCAGCCAGGCCCTGAGCAGCCAGGCCTGGTGCAGTGGCAGCCAGGCCTGGGGAGGAGATGGCCAAGCTCAGGGCAGCCAGGCCCGGAGTGGCCAGTCCCAGAGGAGCAGCAGCCAGGCCCAGAGCAGCAGCAACCAGGCCCCAAGCAGCAGCCACCAGACCCGGAGCAGCTGATTGTGGAGCGGCTCAGAGCAACATAGGCCAGGCCTGGAGCAGCCGGGCTCGGAACAGCTTGGTCCTCGCCTGCTCATGCCCCAGGGCTGCTTCTCAGACATGGCTGAAAATTTTGGGGGGAACTTGAGGGTCTGCTGAATCAAGTGATGAAGGCTTAGATCTGGATGTGTTGAGTTGTTGTAGTGCTGGGGTGTTGATCTGTGAGTGCCTTGTGTGGGGTCTGGATGAGGTTGGAAGTGTCTTTTGTGTGAAGTGTATCCTTGGGCATGTGGAGGTATTATTGATTTGAGAAAATGCTAAGTAACTGATTTACTACCTGAAAAATTTAAAGTTCTGAAAGTTTAAGGTTTCTTGCCAAAAAGAGGTTTTAAAGCTAACACCTTAATTTTAATGGAGAAAGGGGAGGACAAGCCCTTCCCATCTAGAACAGGTAATCCAATTCCAGCCAGCAGCTATCTTTAAATAATGTGTTCATGTACATTTGAATGGCTACACCTTTTGATAGCCTAAGGGCAAGTTTACATGTAAACAAGTTTCCTTCTCAGTTCCCAGGGCAGAAAAAAAAAAGGTTTAAAATTATTAGATTTTAAAATTTATTCTTACAAATATAAAAGTTTATTAATTAAAAAAAAAGAAATTAAAGAAACCTGATGAACAATATTAACTGTTGATTATAATAGAATCAGAGATACGGGAGGGGAGTGGACTGACAATTCTCGGGGAAAAGGGGAGTGGTGGATGGAGAAAGAGACTGAACATAATCTGTGCATCTATGGATGAGGACAATGGGGGGGCGGGGGAAGGGCAGAGGGTGGGGTGGGAACCTGGTGGAGGGGGGGAAAAATGAACAATAAAGATTGATTTAAAAAAAAAAAAAAAAAAGAATAGCCCGGACCAGTTTGGCTCAGTGGATAGAGCGTCGGCTTGGGGACTGAAGGGTCCCGGGTTCGATTCCGGGCAAGGGCATGTACCTTGGCTGCGGGCACATCCCCAGTGGGGGATGTGCAAGAGGCAGCTGATCGATGATTCTCTCTCATCGATGTTTCTAACTCTCTATCCCTCTCTCTTCCTCTCTGTGAAAAATCAATAAAATATATATATATAAAAAAAAGAATAAATTACCAAAATATATTCGACCTCACAAAGAAATACCAAAAGTGACATTAATTTGATTTAGAGTTATAAGATTTTGTGGATCAAAGGGGTAAATAATTTTCTAAAATTACACTATTATTTAATATGTATCCTTGGTTACATGAGCTTGAAAAGACCAGATTTAAAATTTCACAAAAGACATTTACAGAAGGAAAACTTAAGGAAAATATAGCATTGATTAGTGATCCAAGGAGAAAGAACTAATATTTTAGAAAAATATCTCATGATGCTTTTTCTAAGTGTGGACAAAATATTTTTTTATCAGAAGGATGTTAAAAAGAACATACCAGCAGACAGAAGCTGCGGGTTGCTGAAGGATGCCCAGGATCAAACCAGAGACAGGTGGACCTGCATTACCACCATTTGTCCACCAACCAGATCTGAAATATCATGGCTGGCATGTACACATAGGAACTATCTGGCATTGAAATTGGGACGCAAAAGAACTGTTGGCCCAGAAAGGAATTCACTACAGACTGATTCATTTGCCTCTCAGCATAACCATTATGGCTTGTTGCAGTTTAGGTTCTTACAAGGGTATTTCTTGGATCACATGATCTCACATGTCTAGAGAAAATAATGAACAACATAAACAGACCCAGAGAAAGAGAACCAGAGATCAGACTCTCAAACCTCAGAGGGAAAATAAGGGAGGATGGGGGTAAGGGGAAGAGATCAACCAAAGGACTTGTGTGCATACATATGGGCCTAGCCAGTGGCCATGGACAACGAGGGGGGGGGGGGGGAAAGGGAGGGCATATCTAGGGAGGGGTTTGGGATGAGAATGGAGGAATAAGGACAATTATGTGAGACCATAATCAATTAAAAAAAAAAGAACACGATAAGATAAATAAAAAATATTGACAGAAAAGTTATATCTGTGACTTTAGTGCTTCATAATCTTCTAGTGTTTCTTAGAAGTGGACCAACATAGGTAAATGCCTGTAAAAATTAATAAATTTTTTTTAATGAGGCTTTTATTCACTACGGTGAAATACAGTCAATTCAATATAAGGTCTGTTTTTTCTATCTATGTTTTACTCACTTCATTTTAAGCCTCCAAGCCTCTATTAATTTCTTTAACCATATCTTTGTGACTATTTTCAATTCTGTTTTCATTTCCATTTTGAACTTACCTAAACAGACCAAAAGCTGAAGCAATCCAACAGACTGATTTCTTCATTCCTATACTTGGGCAGATGACTACAACTGGAGAAAATCACAAAATCTTCAGAAAATTGTCTCTGAAAAATAATGTCGTATGAGCTCAATAGGGCTATTTACCCTGCTCTCCAATCTCTGTTCTGATAAGGTTTTTCTCTATTTTTCACAATTTCTAATCAAACCATTTCTAATCTTCTCAACTATCCTATCGTATTACCTTACCACTCATTCTCAGCAGAAAAACCTGTCCTTTACTTCACAGACTTGTAGAAACACTCAGGTAAGAACTCTTTCAACTTCCTGATATCCCACCTACAAAGTGATGGTGTATTATAACTGTCTTCTTTCTTTCATTATGACAGAAAATGTCTTATTCTGGCTTAGGCTGACTCCTCCAGTTTTTCTTAGGATCCCCTGATTGCTACCACAGGGATTTCATTCCAACTTTTGAGCTTTATCCCATTGTCTTCTGTACTTTCTCTCTTTTTTACTTACATTTATGAAAAAAACTCATGTTTTTCCTATTTTGTCTTGTACTTCACTCCCAGTTTTAGTTCCCTCTTTATTAGCTGGCATTGCCAAGCATCTTGAAAAAAAAAATATCTAAACTCCCCACATGTGCTTTCTCTTTTCCCATTTTTTGTTTAGATATAGCAATATAAACTTCATCCTTTACTTGCCCACTGAACAAGCTCCAAGCAAGACTATTCCTAAATTTTTGTTGCTATGTCAGGTGATTACTTAGTTTTCATTTATCTATTCTCCTGGGAGTAATTAATATTGTAAACCATAACCTCCCCATTGAAACAAAAGTTGCCTTAGCTTTCTCAATGTTAAGTTCTTTTGGTTCTTCTCCTACCGAACTCCTTGATTGCGCCTTCTCAGCCTCTTTAAGGGATTTGCCTTGGTGAACTCATCCGTGCACAGGTCACTCTAAACTGTTTGCTGATGACTCCTTTGACAAATCTCTGAAGCACCTGTCACTTATTCTGGTCACCTGACTCACTCAACACACTTGTAACATTTCATTCTTTATTCTAATCAATGAAAAGATGAAAATAAAATCTCTAGATTCACTTCCAATATGACAACTTCATTTCATGATCACCCACCTAACAAGGATATATACAAGCCTTGGAACCCTACAGTTCCTCTGGCAGTATGGTTAGGGAGGTGTTTTATGGTGTCTATTAGAGGCCCAATGCTCGAATTCATGTATGAGTGGGGTCTACCCAGCTCTCCCCAATTGGGGCCTACCGAGGCTGGGTCAGCCAGGGGGAAGGGATGCTGGAGGCTGGCCTGCTGGCCCTGTTCCCAATTGGGGGGGGGGAGGGGGAAGGGGGCAATCAGGGCTACAGCGTGGGTCAAAGCAACTGGTTGTTCCAGTCGTTCTGGTATTCTGGTTGCTTGGATTTTATATATATATAGATTCTATCTTTGTGAAGTTTAAGAGATAAGCAAAGGCTTAAAAATTAAGGAGAAAGTTTAAAACACAAGAAAATACAGTAGAATGACTTTATAATTTTTTTGGGGGGGAGGGCAAAAAGATGAGTTTTGAATTAGGAACATATATTTATAAAACTTGTATCTGAAAAAACACATTAGTATCCATAATTTACCATAATTTATAAATCAGCAAAATAGGCATTCAGGCAAAATACAGAAATAGGCTTTTCATACTAAAGAAAAGCTAAATTGTCTCAACATTTAAAACACATGTATAGTATAATTACAGAAAAGTGAAATGCAAATTAAAATTCCAATGAAATGTAAACTGATATCTAATACATATTTAGAAGTTAAGATAGCTGACACCACCAAATATTGGCAACAATGTTAAGCAATGGGACCAATTGTAATATTGGACATCTTCCCCTAGAGAAACCTTCCCTAGAGAACACCAGGGAATGTGTAAGAATGTTTGAAGTTATATTGTTAATAGCAAGGGAATAAGAAACTCTTAAATGCCCATCAATATTAGAAGAGGTAAATTGCAAAATTAGAAGAGATAAATTAGAAGAGAATATTACACAAATACAAAATGAATAAAATATAATTGTGCATCAATATGGGTGAACCTTAAAAATCATTTTACTCAAAAACAAAGTTATATAGCCAGTTTCTAATAGAAAAACTATATATTTTTATATATGTGTGGGTAAGTGTACACTAGAAAAAATCATGAGAGTGTTTAAATAAATACAATAAATTGATCATTGTAACTAGTGCTAGGTCAGTGTGACAGAAGAAAGTTTAATTTTTTAGGACTCCATACTAGACTTCAAATATACCTGTGCTTTTCTGTTTCATAGGCTGAGTTGTGAGTGGTTTCATTTTATTATAATTCTTTAAATTGTATGTATCTCTTATTTTCACTTTTTAATTTACAAAGTACATTGGTGAAAAGGAGAAGAAACATTTATCATTAACTAGAAGATAGTAGAAGGTCCAAATGAGGTTTTTGAAAAATGGGAGAGATCTTTTGAGATAAGCAGAATGATCTTCCAAAGACACCTCTGCCACAATCCCTGAAACCTATGAAAATGTTACCTGACATAGCAGAGCGACTTTGCAGATGTGAGTTTAGTTAAGGACCTGGAAATCAGACAATTATTGAGGATTATTCCATTGAGCTCAATGTAGTCATAGGGTAGTTAAAAGCAAATAAGGAAGGCAAAAGTTAAGGGAACATATGAGTATGGGAAAAAGGCACAGAAAGGTCCAAATCTGTTGACTTTGATGATGGAGAAATGGAACAAGAGCCAAGGAACACAAGTTACCTTAAGAGGCTGGAAAGGTCAAGGAAACAGATTCCAATGCATCCTAAAGGAGCACAATCCTGCCGGCACCTCAGCTTTAGTTCAGTAAGTCCCATTTTGGACGTCTAACGTTCTGAGCTCTAACATAATAAAGATGAGTGCTTCCATGCCACTAAGGTTGTGGTATTTTTGTTATAGTAGAAATAGAAAACATCTACCTCTTTATTTCAAATGGCCTTTGGGAACTCCTGGGAAGACAAAGAGAAGAAATTACAACAAATGCTGCTGCCTACATCACTACCAATACTGTATAGTTTATGGTTAGTTGTAGAAGACATTTTGCAAAAATTGGCTACATATATTCTGTTCTTAAGCTTAATAATAAATCCATAGGTCCATAATCATTATTTCCTTTTGACAAGTAAGAAAACTAAGGAATTAAGAGTATTATCAGTCGTTAAAGGCCACAACCCTAGCCCCACCAGTGTGCCTCAGTGGTGAAACATCAACCTATGAATAAGGAAGTGATGGTTTAATTCTGGTGAGGGCACATGCCCAAGTTGGGGGATCAATCCCAATTAGGGGGAGTGCAGGAGGCAGCCAATGAAGATTCTCTCTCATCATTGATGTTTCTATTTCTCCCACCCTCTCCCTTCCTTTGTGAAATTAATTAAAAATATACTTAACTCATATGTAACTAAACTTATTTAATAATAAAAGTTAGTTTTATTTGTGAAATCACAAGATGTAAAATAATGTGTTTAACTGGTAATTCAATTAATTATATGTATTAAATATATGTGTTATTATGCATATATTATATGTTATTATTCATATAGCTATTAATGTAATTATACATAAGCATATAATTTTATTGATTACCTTCTATCTGATTTTTCAACATTTACAAAAACATGAATCACAGTTGAACCACAGTTAAAATGTGGGCATGGTCCTAGAAAAAGTTAACAATGCTTTGAGACTAGTCTATAATCTCAAATCTTTGTGATAAAAGGACCATTTGTGAATAGTTCTTATTCAACCTATTGCATTTTATGCATGTATTGAATTATGTGAATATTGGTTTAGTAATTTGCTCTAAATTTTACTCAACCACAGCGCTAGGGGAGGAGGAAGAGTGCAATTTAGGTATCTAAAATATATTTCTCATCACACTCAATCAGAATAATATCTTTACTTTGATTCCCATACAAGTAGAATTGTAGTGAAGCAACAGAGGGATTAACAATTAAGACTGAATGAGTCAGAGAGAAAGAGTGCTAGAGGAAAAAAGGAAGGGATTGAGGGAAGAAAAGAGGGAGGGAGACAGAGAGAGAGAGGACCCAAGAAAGTTTTTTGGGTTGAGCAAGGAACAACATGGCAACATTGAGGAGAAAAACTTAAGTTACTAGCAATTATTTTTTTACTGTAGCATTTATTTTTCTAGGTTTATAAAAATGTCAAATCTAATAAGGAGGAAAATAGTTTACAAATGCAGAACTAAAAAGATAAGATCAAAGGAAGATCAAAGACAACATTAAATAGATTAAGTTTAAAATGATGGATGGAGACAAACTTTTCATTTTACTCTTATTTAGAATAAATTCAAGGAATCAATTTCTAGCCATATACAGAATCGTGAATTGATTTTAATGGCATGTGTGAAAAAATTGCCTCAAATACTCTAAGAATATATTTTCAAGAAAGTATTTATGCCTATAATGGTTGTATCAATCTATGCCTCATACTGGAATTATATAGTAAAATAAAAAGTATTAGAAGTAAGACAATCAGGTTGATACTCAAGAGCTCTGGTTAAAAAATCTCTGTATCATCAAGTCCTAACATTCAGCCAGTCAGTTGTCAGTTTAAAAAACACACAATTTTATCACATTTCTATAGATCACACCTCTCAGAAAAAAGAAAATAAAAAACCCTCAAAGATAAAAGTGGATAATTTTAATAGTAAATATGAAAAAATAGATGTTTGCTTGTATTTTTTTAAAGGAGCTTGTAAATAGTTAAAAATGTTCATAAAGTAGAGTTGATCTAAAATCAACATGTATCTAGCTTTATAAAAGTTCACATGCCCAGTGTTTACTCACTTATTTTAAATGTGACTTTTCCTTACTTGACTGAGTATTTATGAATTCAAACAATCAAATCAAGTAAGCATAACTAAGTAAACAAAGGCATTTCTAATACAGTAAAGGTGATATGAATTTGCCCTCCAATGGAGAATCTGTAAAGAAAACATATTCTCATCAAACAAGACCCTCTCACAGTGCTACTTTCCTCGAGAGACTTACATTCCATAATTGAAGACTGGGATCTTCTCTTTGTTGGTTTTGTAATACGTTTGATTAAAGTTAGTTTATCAATTTATGCTTCTAAATGTTAATGTACTTCAACACTTCTAAGTATAGTAAGTGGCATTTGGATGTTACTGTTCTGGCACAGACACAGACAGAATTATTCTGGTCAGAACTTGAAAAATTAAGGTTTTATTTTTATTCATTTAGTAACAGGATGATAGGGAGTTAGTACTCATCATTACATACTGGCCCATAGTCAAACATTTAGACTGCAGTGCCCAATAGCAAGCAAGGAGCTGCTTTTCAAACATGCAGCAGTGTCGCCTGAAGAGGACATGGCCTTGTCCCAAAGCCCTGGAGACCTGCACTATGATTCCCAACCATATTGGAGGTCCTCAGAGGCCTGCAGTATGCACCTCTCCCAGGAGTGTCCAGACCAGAAAACTCGAGCACTGGTAGCCCAGTTTGCCTGAAGCCTGGTCTGTTGTAGAAAAACCTAATGCAGACACTTTCAATACTCTTTCAAAGACAATATAATAAGTGTGTGTTCTTGGTAACTACAACAGCATCTATACATTCAAGAAAATGCATTATGTTCTCCAAAAAGAGGTATCAGACCATTTTAATATTTTTTTAATGAACCCCAAAGAGGACTTTTCTTTCTTTTTTGTCTCTTGTTTTTTAATCCCTGTTTCTCTCTACCCTAATCCTCCTTACTTTTTCTTATTATTTTTCCAACTTCTTCCCACATGAAAGCACTCAGCTCATTTATGTGCAAAATGTAGGCAAACTAAGGTCAACAATATAGTTCCTGAAATAGAAGAAGCTTGCTCATTTGTGGAAGATAATTATTACTTCTGGTTTCCTCTTGCAAAGAGTGATGGCAACTCAAGTGAGGTGAAAGCTCTGCTTCTTGAGAAAGTGACTTTATTTTAGTATTTCAATTTCTATTGTGAAGTTCTGTACCACAGAATCTGGATAAGGCACTTTGAGAAACTCATAGTGGAGTAAGGATTGTAGCAGAGGTACATTTTACATTAGGTTTTCTATATTAATTAGAGCAACATGATTGGCAGGTTCATGGTGATATCCTGCCAATTTTATGCACTGTAGCTTGAATAAAATTATTGGATATGCAATAAGGCTAAAGTAGGAGTTATGTTGTGGAAACTTACTCCACCAATTTGAATATTTATCTTATTGTAAGCATCCTGAGAGATTTCAAGTTTAATTCAACATATGGTCCATGAATTCAAAATTAAATTTCATTTATAAATTTGACACAATAGGAGTTAAACTCAACTGAAGGATATAAGCATATGGTGGAGTTTCCACTAATTGAGAGCCTTACACTATGAGAAGTGAGTAGAAGAGGAGTTTGGTAATTTTATTTTCATTTTTTATGATATTTCCATTGATTATTATTCTAAAGTATAGGTGAAAAAGATAAATTTATTAAGTGATATTCAAGGAATTTACTGTTGCACTAAAAATAGAGGTTTTTATATGTATGAATTTTCATATATAATTATATGCATATAGGCACTTACTTATATATTCATATACACATATATTTGTGCACACCCAAAAATAATCCTCTTTTTTTCTGCTTTATTGAGGTATAATTGACAAAATTGCAAGGTATTTAAAGTGTAAAATGTGATGATTTGATGGTAGATAGATACATAGATAGATACTCCCTTAAAATACACACACACACACACACACACAGTGAATTTCCATTTTATAGAATTCTTAATATCAGGGCATCTTTGGTGGGAAGCATTATTCATTCTACCATGTACTTCCTCCCACTAATTCTTCAACCTTCTGTAACCTAGCTTCTGCTGCCATCACTCCATAAAAGCCACTTTGAATGAGTTCGTGGAGACTCTAAATCTCTTTAATGCAGAAAATGTTTTTACTTCTCATATTTTTTCCCTGACCTGAATCAACTGACATTTTTTTCAAGAGTTTTCTTCTTCAGGGGGGCGGAGCTTGAAGATGGCGACCGAACAGATGGACTTGTTCTGACCCCGGTCCCAAAACAGATAGAAGCAACATCTGAGTCGCTCAGGGAATGTTGATTAGCAGCTAAGGGGCAGCGGATCACGCTAGGAAGGTAAGGAAGTGCCCGCTGGACAATTTTTCCTGACCAAGCGGCCAGCACTCCCGACTTCTCCCGGAGCTCCGGGCTCCGCGCAAAGGCGGCGCCACCCTACCAGGAAGGGAGCAGCTTCTCTGAGGCCTGGAAAACCCACAGCCGAGGAGTCCATCGAGCACCTGTGGCGCCCCGATCGGAGCAAGCGCGTGGATTCAAGGAAGCTCTTCAACCACCCACAGAAAGGTCAGAGTTTGCGTGGCTAGGCTGAGAGTTCAGGCTGCGGTAGCCACATTGCTCCCGCGAGGCCCCGCCCCCAGAGCGGCCCTGAGCGCGCCACCAGGAGTGCAGCGAGGCCCGGGCCCCAGTGCGGCCCAGTGCGGCCCAGAGCGCAGCGGCCCGGAGCGCCGCGAGGCCCTGCCCCCAGTGCGGCCGCGGCCCCGCCTATATTGTAGCCCAGGAGAGCTGCGAGGGCCCGCCCCCAGAGAGAAAGAGGGCCAGAGCAACCAAAGTCTGGGAGGTCAAACCAGTAACACTGACACCTAAGGGCTGAACTACAAACTGCCTTTTTTTTTTCTTTTTTTTCTTTTTTTCTTTTTTCTTTTTCTTTTTCTTTTAATTAATCAAAAATAAATGGACACAAATAACTAAGATATAGCCTACCTAAAATTAAGGACTACCTTACAAAACTGAGGTGCAGTGGAAAGCTGGGAACTGCAAGACTCTCTGATCCAAGAACCAGGCATACCAAATACAATAACAGAGGAAGTGATTGAACTCTACTGGACAATTTTATGCTAATTATACTATTCTTTATTTTATTTTCATTTTTTACATTTTTTATTTAATTTTCATTTTTTACATCTTTTACTTCAGGAACGATTTTTTTTCTTTTTTCCTTACTTGATTTTACCTTTTCAATTATTACATTTTTCAATCTCTATCTTCACTATTACTACTGCTATTTTGCAATTTTTTTTTTCTTTTTCTTTTCCTCCCCAGTACCATTTTACTTCGTCTTTATTTTACATTGGGAGTAACCTTCATTCTATTTTAATCTCTACTATAGCATCATTCAACCCTATCTCAATTCGACCTTTACCCCATCACTCTCTTACTAAACTTTAACCTTTTAGTCTCCAGTTTATCCTATCCCTTTCCAGCTTTAGTTTTTCCTCTATTCTTTCTGTATACCCCCTGCTAAAGCTCTCACTATACTCATAGACCTAAGTTCCAACCCCTGATACAAGTGTATAAATATCACTCTCTGCACTATATTAACTAGTTAAAAAAAAAAAAAAAAAAAAAAAAAAACACAAAAAAACGGTTCTACTTTCTATCCTTTTCTCATTGTTTGAGTGAAGGTTGATTATTGTGAATATTTGTGCTTTTCAGTGAAATTGTTATGCTTATTCCAGTGTTGTTATTGTTGCTTTGTATTTTTTTTTTAAATCCTCTGTTTTTGTTTGTTTCTTTGACTTCTGTATATCATAACCTTACTTAATAATAGTGGATATTGTATTGTAGTTTGTATTAATCTCCAAGTATTGTTACCGGCATTGGCTGGGCTCAGTGGTTGATCTATGGCAATTTTCTCCACATATATATAGTTTGTTTCCCATTTTTTTAGTTTGCTTCTTCTCTCTCTCTCTCTCTCTCTCTCTCTCTCTCTCTTTCTCTCTCTCTCTCTTACTCTCTCTTCTTTTTCTCTCTGTTTTCTAACTTCATTTTGTCATTACTTTATTTCTTCTTTGACGTTTTTTTTTTTTAATTTTTCTTTATTTTATTTTTACCTTCCTTCCTTCTCTCCTATACCCTAATTTGCCTATCGCTAGGGGTTACCTTTATTAGAGGTTATTAATATTGTAAATACATTCCTGTTAAGTGCCTCTCGTGTTGTACCTGGTAGTGTTGTATTTTGCACCTATAAATTAACGCAAGAGAAAGAACACCACATAACCAGACATCCTGAAAACAGATACCATGGGAAGACAAAGAAACACCCCACAAATGAAAGAAAAGCAGGCATCACCAGAAAAGGAAGTAAACGAGCCAGAGGCAAGCAGCCTACCAGAGCAAGAGTTCAGAATAATGATTATTGGTTGGCTAAAAAGAATGGAAGAGAAATTTGACAATAACCAAGAAGAAATGAGGAAGAACCATCAGGAATTGAGGAAGAACCAAGAAGAAATGAAAAATGACATCGCTACCATGAAGAACTCAATAGAAAGCATCAAGAGTAGACTAGATGAAGTGGAAGACCGCATCAGTGAGTTAGAAGACAAGATGGAAAAAAATACCCAATTAGAGCAGCTTCTAGAAAAAAAGATTAAAAAGCAGGAGGAGAGCCTACGGGAGCTTTGGGACATTACAAAACAAAATAATATTCGAATAATAGGGGTTCCAGAAGGAAAGGAAACTGAGGTAGACGTGGAAAAAGTATTTCAAGAAATAATGACAGAAAACTTTCCTGAGATAGAGAAGAAAAAACCCACACAAATCCAAGATGCTCGCAGAGTCCCAAGCAAAATGAATCCCAGAAGACAGACGCCAAGGCACATTATAATTAAAGTGGCAAACAACAACGACAAAGTAAGAATCTTAAAAGCAGCCAGAGAGAGACAGAAAGTTACTTACAAAGGAACCCCCATCAGACTAGCAACTGATTTCTCAACAGAAACATATCAGGCCAGAAGGGAATGGGATGAAATATACAAAGTCATGCAAAGGAAGGGTTTGAATCCAAGAATACTGTACCCAGCAAGACTATCAATCAAAATTGAAGGGGAAATCAGGAGCTTCACAGACAAAAAAAGACTGAAGGAATTTATCTCCACCAAACCAGCAATGCAAGAAATGCTAAAGGGTCTACTGTAAAAATAAAGAAATAGGAATTGAAGAAGGAACATGGGTATAGAATAAAAATGCCATCAAATGAGTACCTATCAATAATAACCTTAAATGTAAATGGATTAAATGCTCCAATCAAAAGACATAGGGTGTCAGATTGGATAAGAAAACAAGACCCTTACATCTGTTGCCTACAAGAAACCCACCTCAGAAAAAAAGATGCACACAGACTGAGGGTGAAGGGATGGAAAAAAGTTTTCCAGGCAAATGGAAAGGAAAGAAAAGCTGGGGTAGCAATACTTATATCTGACAAATTAGATCTCAGAGTGAAGGACATAACAAGAGATAATGAAGGCCACTTCATAATACTAAAGGGTACAATCCAACAAGAAGAAATAACCCTGGTAAATATATATGCACCCAATACAGGAGCACCCAAATACATAAAAAAAACTGCTGGAGGACATTAAGGGAGAGATTAATAGCAATACAATCATAGTAGGAGATTTTAATACCCCACTGTCACCCTTCGACAAATCATCTAAACAAAAAATCAGCAAAGAAATATCAATCCTAAACGACTCACTAGACCAGATGGAATTAATTGACATCTTTAGAACATTCCACCCCAAAGCCACAGAATATACATTCTTCTCAAGTGCACATGGGACATTCTCAAAGATAGACCACATTTTGGGACATAGGCAAAGTCTCTTCAAATTCAAGAAGATAGAAATCATATCAAGCATCTTCTCAGACCATAGTGGCATAAAACTGGAAATTAATTACAATAAAAATAATCCAAAGAAATCAAATACATGGAGACTAAACAACATGCTATTAAACAAGGACTGGGTTACCAGAGAAATCAAGGAAGAAATTAAAAACATCCTGGCAACAAATGACAATGAAAACACAACAATCCAAAATCTATGGGACACAGCAAAAGCAGTTTTGAGAGGGAAGTTCATATCCTTACAAGCCTATTGCAAAAAACTAGAAAAAATGGTAACAGATGAACTAACTCTACAACTCAAAGAGTTAGAAAAAGAGCAACAAGAAAAGCCCAGTGTAAGCAGAAGGAAGGAAATAACAAAAATCAGAGCACAGATAAATGACATAGAGACCAAAGAAACAATACATAAGATCAACAAAACCAAAAGCTGGTTCTTCGAAAGGATAAACAAGATTGATGGACCTCTAGCCAGGCTAACCAAGAAACAAAGAGAGAGGACCCAAATAAACAAAATCAGAAATGAAAGAGGTGAAATAACAACAGACCCCACCGAAATACAACAGATTGTTACAAAATACTACGAACAACTCTATTCCAACAAACTAAACAACCTGGA
The DNA here is from genome assembly GCF_964339955.1 of Pipistrellus hanaki. Taxonomy (NCBI): domain Eukaryota; kingdom Metazoa; phylum Chordata; class Mammalia; order Chiroptera; family Vespertilionidae; genus Pipistrellus; species Pipistrellus hanaki. The sequence continues at coordinate 71,271,998 of NC_140505.1, forward strand.
GGAAATGGACATATTCCTAGAAAAATACAAACTGCCAAAACTCAATCAGGAAGAATCTAAAAATCTCAATAGACCAGTGACGTGGGAAGAAATTGAAACCGTCATCAAAAAGCTTCCAGCAAACAAAAGCCCAGGGCCAGATGGCTTCACAGGAGAGTTTTACCAAACATTCAAGGAAGAACTAAAACCTATCCTCCTCAGACTATTCCAAAAAATCCAAGAGGAAGGAACACTTCCGAACTCCTTCTATGAAGCCAACATCACCCTAATACCAAAACCAGATAAAGACAACTCAATGAAAGAGAATTACAGGCCAATATCCCTCATGAACATAGATGCCAAAATCCTCAACAAAATTCTAGCAAATCGACTCCAGAAGAACATCACAAAGATCATACACCATGACCAAGTAGGATTTATTCCAGGAATGCAAGGATGGTACAATATCCGCAAATCAATAAACGTGATACATCACATAAACAAATTGAAAGATAAAAATCATATAGTCATATCAATTGACGCAGAAAAAGCATTTGACAAAATCCAACACCCTTTCCTGTTAAAAACTCTTAAAAAGGTGGGAGTACAAGGATCATACCTCAACATAATAAAAGCTATATATGATAAACCCACAGCCAACATTATACTCAATGGGCAAAAACTAAAACCATTCCCTCTAAGAACAGGAACAAGACAGGGATGCCCACTCTAGCCACTCCTGTTTGACATAGTTCTGGAAGTACTAGCCATTGCAATTAGACAAGAGGAGGAAATAAAAGGCATCCAAATTGGAAAAGAAGAAGTAAAGTTATCCTTATTTGCAGATGACATGATATTGTACATAAAAAACCCAAAAGACTCCATTAAAAAACTAATTGACTTAATAAATGAATTTGGCAACGTAGCAGGATATAAAATTAATGCCAAGAAATCCATGGCATTTCTATACACCAACAGTGAAACTACAGAAACAGAGGCTAAAAAAGCAATTCCATTCACCATCGCACCAAAAAAATTAAGATACCTAGGAATAAATTTAACTAAAGAAATAAAGGACCTATTTGCGGAAAACTACACGACACTGAAAAAAGAGATAGAGGAAGATGTAAGGAGATGGAAGAACATACCATGTTCATGGATTGGTAGAATCAACATCATCAAAATGTCCATACTTCCTAAAGCAATCTATAGGTTCAATGCACTCCCCATTAAAATACCAACGACATATTTCACTGACCTAGAAAGAACTCTCCAAAAGTTCATTTGGAACAATAAAAGACCCTAATAGCCACAGCAATTCTGAGAAAGAAGAGTAAAGTAGGAGGGATCTCAATACCAGACTTCAAACTATACTACAAAGCCACTGTTCTCAAAACAGCCTGGTACTGGCACAAGAACAGACAAATAGATCAATGGAATAGAATTGAGAACCCAGATATCAACCCAAATCACTATGCTCAATTAATATTTGACAAAGGAGGCACGAATATACAATGGAGTCAAGACAGTCTCTTCAATAAATGGTGTTGGGAAAATTGGACAGACACATGCAAAAGAATGAAACTAGATCACCAACTTACACCATTCACAAGGATAAACTCAAAATGGATACAGGACTTAAACATCAGACGGGAAACCATAAAAATACTAGAAGCATCCACAGGTAGCAAAATCTCAGACGTATGCCAAAATAACTTCTTCACTGATACTGCCCCTAGGGCAATGGAAGCTAAAGAGAAAATAAACAAATGGGACTACTTCAAAATAAAAAGCTTTTTTACAGCAAAAGAAACCATCAATAAAACAACAAGAAAGCCCACGGTGTGGGAGATCATATTTGCAAATATTACCACTGATAAAGGTTTAATCTCCAACATTTACAGACAGCTTATACAACTAAATAAAAGGAAGATGAATGATCCAATTAAAAAATGGGCAATGGACCTAAACAGAATATTTTCAAAAGAAGACAGAAGGAAGGCCAAAAGGCACATGAAAACATGCTTAAAGTCACTAATTATCCGAGAGGTGCAAATCAAAACAACAATGCGGTACCATCTCACACCTGTCAGAATGGCCAACATCAACAAATCAACAAACGACAAGTGTTGGCGAGGTTGCGGAGAAAAAGGAACCCTCGTGCACTGCTGGTGGGAATGCAGACTGGTGCAACCACTGTGGAGAACAGTGTGGAGTTTCCTCAAAAAACTGAAAATGGAACTCCCATTTGACCCAGTAATCCCACTTCTAGGAATATATCCCAAGAAACTAGAAACACCAATCAGAAAGGATATATGCACCCCTATGTTCATAGCAGCACAATCTACAATAGCCAGAATTTGGAAACAGCCTAGGTGCCCGTCAGCAGATGATTGGATCCAAAAACTTTGGTACATCTACACAATGGAATACTATGCTGCCATAAAGAAGAAGGAATTCTCATCATTTGCAGCAACCTGGATGGAATTGGAGAACATCATGCTGAGTGAAATAAGCCAATCAACGAAAGAGAAACACCACATGACCTCACACATCGGTGGATGATAAAGATCTTTATAAACTGATGAACCAAGAGACAGATATAGAGAAAGTAAAGCAACAGGCAGACTGTCAAATTACAGTGGGGAGGGTAGGGATATCAGGGGGAGATAATAGATCAACCGAAGGACTTGTATAAATGCATATAAGTACAACCAATGGACATAAAACTATGGGGAGGGAGGGGATGTGTGGGAGGGAGGGAGGGGGGCAATAAAAAAAAAATCAAGAAAATATGTAAAAAATAAAAAAAAAAAAAAAAAATAAAAAAAAAAAGAGTTTTCTTCTTCAAACACTGACTCTCTTTCAGCTTTTGTGACACTATATTCTCATGGATTCACTATTTGCACTTTTCCTATTCTTCCTACTACTCATAATTAAACAAAGAACATATTTTTAGACTTGATTCTAACTTAGGGGTGTCGAACTCAATCAGAGAAGGGGCCAAAATCTAAAATCCACCCTAAATCGCAGGCCGAATGGTTTGCTGAACAGTCATAAACTGACAATGTCATGAACTGACAGCGGAGTGCAGTGATGACAGCGAGGTGCGGGCCACATTGCAAGGCCTGGCGGGCTGGATTTGGCCCGCGGGCCTTGTGTTTGACACATGTGTTCTAACTCATGAATATGGTGAATGAATTGTATTCTAGTCCCACCCTTTCTACCTGGCTGTTCTCAGAAATGAAGACATAGACTATAAGATAAAAGGTTTATTTTCTGTGAATTAAATATTGAGTGAAATGGGCCATGAGTTTCCAAACAGTAAATAATTATTGCTACTTGATGAAGTAGAGTCAGGGAATAGCTATTGTGCAACCTTTGTCCTACTCTCTTCAAGCTCCTTCCTGATTTTGCTTGTATAGCAAGATCCACTGCATCAAGGAATAGCTCTACAAATTCTGCCAGCTCAATGAACAATATAGCCGCCACACAAAACACAGGCCTCCAAAATAGCTCTTCTGAATACTGAGACTCCAAGAGATCTGTATGACTGCAACATTTTTTTTTTCCTGGCCTGTTCCTTCCAAATCAAGAGTGTATGTGGAGTTCTACTGAGAAAAGTGGTGATAGTAACGTTGTACAAAACTATCTTTTCTCTCCTCATTTTCCATGATCCCTCACTGGTATTTGTGAGAAGAAAATGGTAGAGTTTTCTCTCATTGTTTTTTGTTTTTAATCTGCTATCATTTCCATTTCTAGTCTGCACATTTTGGGATAGGAAAGTGAAACCTTTTTTTTTCTGTTTTTAGAGATAAAATGGGATTTTTCTTGGAAAATTGTTTTTGACATTTCAACACAGATCTTGGAACAAGAGAGTTGAATATCTCTGTTCAAGCTGCTACTATTTTTTAAAAATATGCTTTTTATTGAATTTTTGAGGGAGAGGATGGGAAAGGGATAAAATATAGAAACATCAATGAGAGACATTGATTGGCCACCTTCTGCATGCCCCCAACTGGGGATCTATCCAGCAACCCAGCATCAAACCAGTGACCTTCTGTTCAACCACTGAGTCATGCTTGCCAGGGAAAGCTGTTACTATTTTCAAAATAACACAGCACACTAGGAATGTTTTCTCCATAAATGACTTTTGATATTTTCTTTTAATCTGCATGCAGAAGAAAATTATGGTAATATGTACAATCAAACTGTGTGACTCTTTATCATCAGGTCTATTGATTGTTTACAGAGAGGAAGAGAGAGGAATAGAGAGTTAGAAACATTGATAAGGGAGAAACATCAATCAACTGCCTCCTGCACACCCCCTACTGGGGATGTGCCCACAACCAAGGTACATGCCCTTGACCTGAATCGAACCTGGGTCCCTTCAGTCCATAGACCAATGCTCTATCCACTGAGCCAAACTGATTAGGCCTATCATCAATTCTTGAATGTGGCTTACAGGTGTCCTTTTATACTTGAGAATAATTCAGGATGAAACGTCTCCCCTCTTATGTTTCTGACAGTTTGAGATCTACAGAGGAAAACCTTAGCATTCATACATGAACATATGTAAAATCTTCATTTGGGAAGCATTTCAAGTATGCATTTGTAAGCAAAGGAGAAAGAGTAAAATATATATTTGTAGATATTCAAATAAAAATTTTAAAAACGATGATAATTAACAGAAAATAAGATAAGAGTGTGTGTGGAATTCTACTAAGAAAAGTGATAGTAGAAAAGTATATGTGGAAAACATGCATATATGCAGATACATTTGAAAATAAAGAGATTCACAATATTTTTATAATTTTTTTTTAATTTAACATAAGTAAACTCAAATAATTCTTATAAGGCCACTGTGAACAATAGAAAACTATGTTTTAATAAGCTGGATCTCCCTTCCTGTTCCTGAAGGCACACTGAGGCTCTGAAGTTTATCACAGAATTAAAATGGCTCTCAGAAAGCACATATCTGCAACAGAAGAAAAAAAAAATCACTTACGTTGGAAAATTGATAGCATTTCCATTTTAGGAAACTTTAAACCCACTAGCTTTATATGTGAAATAATGAGCTGAAGAGTCAACAGATACTTTTCTACAGTAGCAAAGGTCACAAGCCTTTGGTTGTTCACACTGGAGCTGTGTACATGAGCTTCATTTGAAAATCCTTTCTGTGTGATGCTGCTGTGTCTCCTTTGGTCAGAGCACAGCGTATTTCAGGGGTGACAGTGGCACATTCATATGCTGAATTTAGACAGGAAGCTGAAGAAATATTTTATGGACAACTGCAAAATGGCATTTGGTCATTTTAAGTAACATCTCAGTACAGCTTCACATCCAAGTTGTTGGCATTTTTTTTATATAGGTAAATAAATGTATTGGTTTCAAAAATGCCTGGAATACTAATTCAGTTATGTATTTAAATGACCATTAAAATCTTATGATGGTGAACTTTATGTGTCAGCATGACTGGGACACAAGATAGGCAAATTAAATGTTACTTCTGGGTGTCTCTGTGAAGGTATTTCCACATGAGATTAGCATTTGAATCCGTAGACTCAGTAAAGTAGTTGTCTTCCCCATTCTAATCCGGTAAGGGCCTGAGCAGAATAGAGTGAAGGAAGGAGGATTTACTCTTTCTGCCTACCTGTTGAGTTGGGACATCATTCATCTGTTCTTGAACTTGAATTAATATAATACCATCAGCTTGCATGGTTCTCAGGCCTTTGAGCTTTTTTTTTTTTTTTTTTTTTTTTTTATATATATATTTTATTGATATTTTACAGAGAAGAGGAAGGGAGAAAGATAGAGAGCTAGAAACATCGATGAGAGAGAAACATCGACCAGCTGCCTCTTGCACACCCCCTACCGGGGATGTGCCAGCAACCAATGTACATGCCCTTGACTGGAATCCAACCCGGGACCCTTCAATCCGCAGACCGATGCTATACCACTGAGCCAAACCGGTTTTGGCAGGCCTTTGAGCTTTGATTGGAATTACGCTATTGCCTGTTTTGCAGACAGGAGAGTACAAGACCTATAAGCCTCCACAAGAGCAATACTACTGTCAGTGGAAGCATTACAGGGCTTAGTGCCACCTTCGAGGACTTGAAAATGTAGGGGTGGTGATTCCCACTGCATTCTAATTCATCTCTCTTAATTGGCCTGCACAGAGGACAGATGGGTCTTTAAGACTGACATTGAATTATCATAAACAACTTATACCAGATGTGGTTTTATTAATTGAGCAAATTAACCCATATACTGGCACTTAATATGCAGTTTGATCTAGAAAATGTATTTTTCTCCGTCATTGTCCATGAGATCTACCGGAGCAGTTTGATTTCATTGGAGAGAATAGCAATATGCCTTTACTGTCCTACCTCTGGGGTACACCAAATCTCCAGACTTATGTCATAACTTAGTTTACAGGAATCTTGATCACCTTTCTCTTCCAAAAGATATCACACTGGTACATTACATTGATGATCTGATGTTTGTCAGAGACAGTGATAGCACTGCTCAGCACTGCTGCTCTGAGTTGTTCTGAGACCATATATTCTTCTAAATTCTTCATTCAACTACACCAGGGCTGGTCCTTCTCAAACCCTGTCACTTGTACTAAGTGTTGGGAACTTAGTCCACGTTCCCCCTTTATTCTTCTTGATCTTGCCAGTGGTGCCAAATGTCAGAGACACTGGGTCAATTCTTGGTGGCAGGGCAGACAGAGAAGCCATGAGAGGTTGTGGGTGTATAAGAATGAGTATTACAGAAGCCAGTGGCCATATAGACATCAGACAAGACAGTCCTTTATAGCAAAGTCTATATAGTCAGGCAGCCCTACACTGACTGGTGAATACAAAATTTTTTTACAAAAGCAGCATTAATCTCTGTATTCATAGCTATTACCCGAGCAGCTATGTTACTCCAGACACCATCTTACATCGTAGCGATACCTGAGCTCTCCAGCTCAGCAGCTTCTCCTGTCTCCCCTGCCCAGCACACTGGCTGGTTAACATGGTAGCTATATCTGAGCTCTCTATGAGCTCTTAGCCTTACATGGTGGCAGTACCCGCTCTGAGCTCCATCTGAGCTCTCTAACCTCTCCTGCACACATAGGAGCTACATTCTCTGTGCCTTTTGTATTGATAACAAAGCCTCTGTGCTCCCATTGGCCTTGAATATCTTGGCGTGGTTCCCACAAAGGGGATTGGGCCTCCTGAGCAAAAAGTAGTATATCATTTGCATATCAAAGGGTGAGGAATAAATCTAATAAAAATTCAGGGGTCCTGTGATGTAATTCATGTTGAAATATCTCTTCTAAAATAAAGAATAAGTTGTTGCCTCTGGTTCCTCCTTATAACCAAAAGGAGGCACAATACCTAGCAAGCCTCTTTGCATTTTAGAGGCAACATATTCATCATTTGGGTGTGTTACTCTGATCCATTTACCAGTTGACCTGAAAATGTTCTGGTTTTTCGTGGAGCCCAGAACACGAGAAGGCTCTGAAGCTAGTCAAGTTTTCTATGTAAGCTTCTCTGCAGCTTGGGCCATATAATCCATCAGGTGCAATGGTGCATAAAGTGTCTGTGGCAGATAGGGATGCTGTTTGGGGCCTTGGCAGACTCCCTTAGTGTCATCACAGAACAGACCCTTAGGATTTTGGAGAAAAGCCCTGCTCGCTTAGCAACAACTACTCTCCTTTTCAGAAATGACTCCTAGCCTGCTACTGTGCCTTAGTAGAGACTGAATACTTAGACCAGTTACTGTAAGACCTGAGTTATTCATCATAAATTGGGTATTATCTGACCCACCAAGCATAAATTTTTGTTTATATGAGAATTGAAACTTCTAAATACATAAAATATCAATGAATACTTACCCAGTTATGTTTCCGTGTATGCCATTTTAAGATCTCACTAAGCATATAAATTCCACAGACTAGTATAAATGTGGGCATATGTTCCTATCCCTTTATGACATATTAACCATTTTTAATTTAAATTTAACAATTTTCAATTAATTTTGCTGTTATATTTTAATAAAGCTTTCACCTAGAGTTAAAAAATGTACTATACATGTTTAATGATCTCAAATTCTAAGAAACACATAAATTTTATAGAATCATAAAATGCACATTTTATAGTTTTTATTATTTAATTATATTGTTCTATATAACTGAGAATAAATCCAAAAACAATAAAATCATTTTCCATCACTTCCCAACTATTAAACCATATAGGCTTTAATTTTTCCTCCTTCTTTATTAAAATGTCATATAATTATTTTATTTAGAAAATAAATATCCCAATAATGTACTTACTGTGAGCTGAAATTACTCCAAGGCATCTCTAAAACTGGTGGTAATATGTAAATTATAATGTTAACAAGTTTTTATAGGATTATTATTCAGTTTCAATAACAGATCTATGACTATTTTTTTTTTCACTTATTGCAAATTTTTTTTCAATGAAATACAATAAGTAGCTATATTGGATTTAAAATACTCACAACAAATATTTACAATAAGTATAAATGGGGTATTTTAATTTCCTAGGTCTGTCAAAACAAATTACCACAATGTTGTATTAAAACAACAGAAATGTATTCTCTCACAGTTGTAGGCCAGATATCTAGGTATTATAAAGGTGTCAGCAGGTTGTACTCCCTCTAAAGACTCTAGGAAAGAATCTGTTCCTTTCTTTTCCTAGCTATGGTAGATGCAAGCATTCTTTGAATTGTAGTCACATCACTCTAATCTCTTCCTTCATGGTCACATTGTTCCTCCTCTTATGTATGCCTCCTTCTCAAAGTGTCTGTCCCAAAATTTCCTCAAGCTTTCTCTTACGAGGATGCATATGACTGAATTAAGAACCCACCTGAATAATTCAGGTTAAGCTGCTCTTTTCAAGAGTCTTAACTTAATCCCTAACCAGTTTTGCTCAGTGGATAGAGTGTTGGCCTGTGGACTAAAGGATCCCAGGTTCAATTCCAGTCATGGGCATGTGCCTTGGTTGCGGCATATCCCCAGAGGGGGGTGTGCAGGAGGTAGCTGGCTGATGTTTCTCTCTCATGGGTGTTTCTAATTCTCTATTCCTCTCCCTTCCTCTCTGTAAAACATCAATAAAATATATATTTTTTAAAAAAGAGTCTTAATTTAATCATATTTTTAGGGCCCTGTTTGATAATATTCCCAGTTCCTGGGGGTTAGGATTAGACCTACCTTTCTGAGGGACACCATTTGGCCTTCTACTGAGGGTATTCTTATCAATGAGAAGACCTATTACATAAGGGAAAAATTCAACAATATCTTGACTGTAAGAAATTCACGGAACTATAAAGGATACAAAATTTTGAAACTAAATTGCTAGAGCTAGATACAGCAGGCAAATAGAAGTCCTAAAATAACTCAATGTGGGAATTTTATTCAATATGCATATATTAAACATTGAAGTTAATATGCTTGAAACCAGAAAATAAGAAATAAAACTTTCTTAATTGGCCCTAGTGTATACATGATAATTCAATTACAAACATGATTTTCTTTGTTTATTTTTTATTTTACCTTTTGTTGTAACAATACTTAAAAATTTACACCCTTAACAAAAATTTAAGTATACAACAAAATATTGTTTAACCATAGAGCCTATGTTGTACAGCAGCTCTCCAAAACTTATTTATCTTGTATAACTAAAACTTTGTACTCTTTGATCAATATCCCCTCATTTCCCCATCCTCCCTGCCTTTAGAAACATCCATAATACTCTGTGTTTCCATACATTTGACTAACAAACATTATTCTAAATGGAAAATTGATAGAGATATTTCCTGTAGGATCTGAAATGAGAGAGGGATCCTCACTATTGTTATTAATAATAAACATAGGATTAGAATTTATAGCCAGCTAAATTATTTTTAAAATAGGTATAATGGTTTTAAGGATTGAGAGGAAAAGGTTAGTGCTATTATCTGTAGATAATATGATTATCTGTACAGAAAGTTCAATTGAATCAAGAGAAAATTTTGGAACTCTGAGAAAATTTTGCAAATATATGTATGTGAGAAAACTTATGAAGCCATCTGTTTTTTTCTATATTATCAATAGGTAATTAAAATGTAATAAAATACTACATAAGTCATAATATTAGGAAAAAGATAGTAAATATATATAGATTTTTCTTATTAAACAGTAAGGCAATCCACAGTGTCTTTCTTTAAGCAAACAGGGTAAAATCGATGGGTGCAGGATCTTATAAATAATATAAGTGTGCTGTGGGTTGAATGGTTACTACTCCAAAAAGTATATATCATGTGCTAATTTTGGGACCTGTAAATATTATCTTATATGGTAAAATAGTGACTATTACATTCTATAGCAAAAAACTGGTTTTAAAAGAGAGATTATCCTGGGTTATAAAATAAAGTCCTAAATGACATTACAGAGGGAGATTGTGCACACAGATACACAGAAGAGAATGTTTAATGAAAAAGAAGAGAGAGAGAGAGAGAGAAAGAGAGAGAAAGAGAGAGAGAGAGAGAGAGAGAGAGAGAGAGAGATATCCATGAGCCAAGGAAAGACATCAACAATAATCTGTAAGAGGCAGTAGTGGATAATCCCCTAAAGCCTCCAGAAGAAGTGGAACCCAACTGACATCTTGATCTCAAATTTCTGGTCTCTGGAACTGTGTGAGAATAAATTTGTTTTTTAAGTTATTTTGTTTATGGTAATTTGTTACAGAAGACACAGGAAAATAATACAGATTTTGTTACCAAAAATTATTCCAGAGAAATATAATTTTAAGGGTGAGTTTTCTAAATTGATTCTGGATTTTCTGAAAATAGTTCTTAAATCTACACTGATAAAAGAAAAATATGCAAATTGATTGTATCTCCCCAACAATCAACAGCCAATCAGCAGTGACTATGCAAATTAGCTCAACAAAGATGGTGGGTTAATTTGCATACACAGGCACCAAGCAGTCAGGGGCAGGGCAGTGCCAAGTGGCCTGGGTCTTGGGGATGAGCACCAAGCCTGTAACCTCCCTAGACCATTGATGCCCCAGTAGGTGAGGATGGCCACGCCAAGCCATGCCAGCAGGCTCCTAGGACCATCCCCAGCCCCGGGAGGCAAGGGAGGCTGCACAGCTTGACAGCAGATAGGAGGGCCTGCTTGGTTATCACCCCAGCAATCCTGAGCAGGCAAGCAGGCCCACAGGCAGCACCCAGCAGGGCCTGTTTTCCCATCACCGCAGTGTGAAGCAGGCAGGACCCACAGAGAGCAGAGAATCATGGGGCATGGACCTAAGCCTTCAGTAGGATATTGCCTGAGGGCTCCCAGATTGGAGAGGGTGCAGGTTGGGCTGAGGGAATCCCCACCCCCATGTATGAATTCCATGCACTGGGCCTCTAGTTTGATTATATTTAGAGGTACAAATGACTATTTCCACTGATAAAGAAGACATAGGCTTCCACGGTGAGATGCAGCATTAGATATATGCAAAATATCACCACTGAGTTATTCTAATCATATATATGGTTTAAGGATCTAAGTGTTCCATATTTTAGAACATTTTGACTAGTTATCCCTAATGAAACCGAGGAAAGAAGGATGAACACATCAAATTCCCAGTTCAAGCTCTGAATCAATCACCTGAAAGCTTCCATGTCTTCCCTGAAATAAATCTTCTCATATAGCTAAAGGGCTGACATTCTAAAACAAGTAAACAAATACAGAGTTTCAAAGTTTGAATTGTGGATCACAGCACAAATTGAATTATCTATAATTTCAATAGAATATCTTCTGATAATGTCAGGGCATTAGATAGGAATGGGATCCTGCAAAATAGAATGGGACATATGGGAAGAGCCTAGTGAAGTGGTAAACATAGAGCTTTATTTGCCAGTAGAAACAGTACTTCTACCACTTTTGACTGAGGAAGCTAACCCTGATTTTCCTGAAGAAACTCTAATGGCATTCCTGAAAATAGTGGTTTTTAAAAACATTGCTGGTTCTTCTTAAGACTACCTTTATCACCTCTCTTTGCTTATAGACCTATGATTATACTCACGTCCTAGCAAGCCAAAAAGGATGAGGTAAAATGTTTGTTCTACAAGGAGCTATATTGCACACTAGTCTTTGTAGATAAAAATCTGGAAAATATGAAATAATATATAAAGTGAAGAATAATGATGGAAGTAACATAAAGTTGAATGTATTGATATGGACCAATTAATCTGAAGTTCTAGATTTAATTTTTCAGTTGAAGAATTAGAAAGAGTTCTGTTTGGTTGGTTGACTAAAACTGGTTCAAAAGGTAGCCTACATGAAACTGAAATACAAAACTTTCTTGACAGAATACAAATAAAATATTGGAACACTTAGGAAAATTGGATTAAAGTGCATTATCATACTGAAACAGTTCACCCACCTTGGAAGGTTTCACCAGACACACCTTCCATGTTACTTTGAGAAATAATTTGTAAGGCAAGCCCCAGTATCTTGAAAGAGTTTCTTGGTATCTCTCCTCTGAAGGCCAAAAATTATAGTGGGAAATATTGCTATTGAATAGAGAGATTCCTAAATGCAATGGGGATAATTGGATCTCAGGATGGTAGGGGACATGGGACAGAACTCAATCACCAAATTCAAGGTGTATTTCATGACCATAATGAACAGTGAAATGAAAGCAGTAAACAGAACATTTGAGAAAGATAAAGAGGATCAATGATTTTTTAAAAATTTTATTTATGGACTGTCACATAAGAATTCTAAGTTAAATTCATAGCAGTCTAATTTGAATCACCAGAACAGGAAGCCATGCCCAAATATGAACCCGTTTATAGAATAGGAACTCCTTGAATGAGTGAGAGGCCCACTTCCCTTAAGAAAGAATCCAGCCAGAGCGGCCAGGCCCAGAGCGGCCGGGACCAGAGCAACCGGGCCCAGAGCAGCCGGGTCGGGTGCGGCCAGGCCTGTAGCAGCAATAGCCAAGTCCAGAGCAACTAGGTCGGGAGCGGCAGTGACCAGACCCGGAGCAGCTGGTTGTGGAACGAACCAGAGCAACAGAGGCCAGGCCCGGAGCAGCCAGGCCCGAAACAGCTCGCTCCTCGCCTGTACCTGCCCACGGCTGCCTCTCAGACATGGCTGGAAACTTTTGCGGGAACTTGAGGTTCTGCTGAATCAAGTAATGAAGGCTTAGATATGGATTGTGTTGAGTTAGTATAGCGCTGGGGTGTTGATCTGTGAGTGCCTTGGGTGGGGCATGGATGAGGCTGGTTGACCTATTTGAAAATGTCTTTTGTGTGAAGTGTATCATTGGGCATGTGGAGGTATTATTGATATGAGAAAATGCTAAGTAACAGATTTACTATCTGAAAAGGGATTTACTATCGGGGAAAGGGAGGGAGGAAGAGACTTAACATAAACTGTGCACCTATGGATGAGGACAATGGGGGATGGGGAGGGGGCAGAGGGTGGGGTGGGAACCTGGTGGAGGGGGGAAGAAATGAGGAACCTTTGTAATAATATGAACAATAAAGATTGATTTAAAAAAAAAAAAAAAAAAAAAAAAAAAAAAAAAAAAAAAAGAAAGAATCCAGCCAAAACCAGTTTGGCTCAGTAGATAGAGCGTCGGTCTGTGGACTGAAGGGTCCCAGGTTCGATTCCAGTCAAGGGTATGTACATTTGTTGTGGGCACATCCCCAGTAAGGGGTATGCAGGAGGCAACTGATCGATGATTCTCTCTCATCGATGTTTCTAACTCTCTATCCCTCTCTCTCTTCCTCTCTGTAAAAACTCAATAAAATATATTGAAAGAAAGAAAGAAAGAAAGAAAGGAAGGAAGGAAGGAAGGAAGGAAGGAAGGAAGGAAGGAAGGAAGGAAGAAAGAAGGAAAGAAGGAAAGAAAGAAAGAAAGAAAGAAAGAAAGAAAGAAAGAAAGAAAGAAAGAAAGAAAGAAAGAAAGAAAGAAAGAAAGAAACCAGTTACACTGCCAAACATTTATACTGTTTATTTTCTTTCAGTTTTCTTGAAAGAGGCTTATGGCCTTTTACTAGGTTTACTATGGGTTGGGAAAAAGGAAATATTTGCATTTTTTTAGGGTTATTGGACATTGGCTATGAGGTGACACTAATTGCAGGAGATCCAGACGTCACTATGGTTTATTACTCAGAGGACGAGCTTATGGAGGTCAAGTAGTCAGTGGACTTGTAGCTCAGGTCCATCTTACATTGGTCTAATGGGTTCCTGGGCATATTCTGTGGTGATGTCATCCATTCCAGAATATGTAATTGGAATAGATTTACTTAGCAGCTGGCAGAATCCACACATTGTTTAATTTAACCTGTGGAATGAGGACTACTCTGGTATAAGAGACCATGTGGAAACCACTAGAATGGCACTACCTAGTATTAATAGGAAGCCAAAATCTATATCACATTTGTGGAAGTATTTCAGAGATTAGTGGCACCTTCAGGGAGTTGAAATATTCAGGGGTACTGATTTCCACAACATCTCTATTCAACTTGCCTTATTTGTCCTGTGCAGAAAATAAATGCATCTTGGAGAATGACAGTGTATTTTTATAAATTAACCAAATGGTGACTCCAATCACAGCTGCTGTCCCAGATGTGATTTCATTGCTTCAAAAAATTAACATATCCCCTAGTAGGCAGCTATTGATGTTGCAAATGTTTTCTTTTTGATGTGTGATAATAAAGATCTAAAGAAAATTTTGTTCTCAGCTGGCAAAGCCAGCAGTATACCTGCATTGCTCTACCTCAGGGGCATCTACAGACCTATGTTCTTATTAGTCTATATGGACCTTATCACCTTTCCCTTTCCCAAGACATTACACAAGTTTATAAATAAATAATACGTTAATTAGATCTAATGAGAAAAAAGTATCAACTATTCTAGACTTATTATTAAAACATTTGCATTTCCACATCAGTAAAGTTGCCAGGGGTCTTATGGTGAAAGGCATCTCAAGATAAATCTTTTAAGGTAAAGGATGTGTTGTTGATCTGTGCCTTCTATAACAGAAACAATAAAAGAGGGCACACTGTCTTGTGGGCCCCTTTGGATCTTGGCAGCAGCATATTTCTCACTTAGATGTGCTACTCTGGGCCATTTACCAAGTGACCTGAAAGGCTACTAGTTTTGATTGGGGTCTAGAACAAGATAAAGCTATGTAGCAAGTCCAGGTTCCATGATAGATGCTCTGACCCTTTAGCCATAAAATTGAGCAGCAATTAAATATCAAATTATTAATATATATATATATATATATATATATATATATATATATATAATTTTGATCTAAATGTGGTCTTCTTTGGGATTTTTAAAACTTTCATTTGATTAGCTTTTTAAATAAAATATTTCAGTGTTTCAAGATTACCTGAATTGCTTATAGTATTCATAGCACAACCTCTAAATATACTTATTCTTATTTATGTAATAGAAGCCTGATGCACGATGATTTGTGCTAAAATGGGCTTTCATTTCCCTGGCAACTGGTACCACCTTTCCACTCTGGCCCAGCCCCTTTCTGCTCAGTCCCCGGAACTGCTCCAGACCTGCCTTCTCATGCTGCCGCTGCCCAAAGGCCTTGAAAGACTGGGGATGGGGCAGAACTCCTGCCCCGTCACTCATCATCTGTGTATGCAAATTAACTGCCATATTTGTTGGGTTAATTTTCATATGATTCCTGATTGGCTGGTGGTGTATCAGAGGTATGGTCAATTTACATGTTTGTCTATTATTAGGTAAGATACACTGAGTGGCCAGAATATTATGATCTCTGAATGCATAATAATCTGGTCACTTAATGTATATCCTATATAATAAAAGGCTAATATGCAAATTGTCCCCTTGACCAGGAGTTCAACCAGTAGGCAGGCTGGCCAACTGCCCATGTCCCCTCCTCCTGGTCAGGCTGGCTGGACCCCACCCTTGCACAAATTCATCCACCGGGCCTCTAATATATATATATATATACTGAGTGGCCAGATTATTATGCTTTCAGAAATCATAATAATAATCAGGCTACTCAATCTATAAAACCCTAATATGCGAATAGACTGAATGGCAGAACAACTGAACAATGGAATAACCTGTTGCTATGACATGTGCTGACCACCAGGGTGCATGTGTGGAATATGGTGGGAATTGGCAGCAGGCAGCAGAGTACAGAACATGGTGGGTGTTGGCCATGGCAAGATGGTGGATCAAGTGACAGGGGGCACCAGACCAAGGTGGGAAACCAGTCCCAATCTTTCAGCAACATCAGCAGGTGCCAGTGGTGGCTACCAGCCCTGATTGCCCCTCAGGGCTTCTCCACCTCCCCTTGCTCCTGAGAAGGCGCAATCGGGGCCAGCAGCCAGCTCTTGCTCCCACTGCTGATGACAGTCCCGCTTGCACCTGCAGCCAGCACTGGAGCTGCTGCTTGCACCCGCTGCTGGCACCCAGCACCAGTCCCTATCACAAGGTGCTGGCAGTGGCTGGAAGCAGCAGCTGCCTGCTCCAATCATTTCTGAGGGTTTCTCAACCTCTCCCTGATCCTGAAGGGTGATCAGGCAGGGCTACAGCCACCACTTGCACCTATTGCTGGCACCAGCCCCAATCGCTCCATGCCATCAGTGGGTGTGAGCAGGGCAGGCACTGTTAGCACGTGGGAGCTTCAGCAGCAGGAGCAGGGCTGTCTGCAGACAGGGCACTGTGGGCTGCAGTGAGAGGGACTGGGCCATGGTGAGGAGGATGGGCCGAGACCCAATCCTGTGTCCACCGCAGCCTCATGGCCCACAGTTCTTTTCAAGGTGTGCTAATTCATGCACTGGACCTCTTGTCATAATATAAGATTCATGCATTGCATTTATGACAGCTTGCTGATCACACTCAAGTACTTTTATTTCAGAGTTTTCCTTGACACTTACTTTAAAGTTATGACATTGGTCTTCCAAATCTGACATTTGTATGATTGGTGGATTGCACTGAAATTTTATTGACCTTTATCTTGTTTTTGTGCTCACTGGTTCATCAGATGACACACTGTCAAAAAGAAGAGCAGTAATGATTTTCCTACTTCTCTGTCAATTAGTCTGTCTTTGCAAGAGCATTGCTGATCATTCATAAATAGTTCTTAGCTTGGCTGTAGCCTTCAGCTCTCTATGATCTTTATGAAGTTCAGGGAGCTATCTGTCTTTGAATTCTCTAATCTTGTGGATTTATATATTGATAGTAGTCAACCCAAGAGCTACTTTCCAACCTTATAGTGACTACTCATACTCTCATTTCTTTGCCAAAACTGTGTTTGCTCTCATTAGAGCAACTGTTACTTTCAATATTCTTTGAGGATCTGTCCGTCAAGACTGACTCAGTTTTCATTTCTGGCTCAAAAGATAATTTATTACCAACAAGCTATTAAATCCTGTGAGTATATATTTTGATAGTTATAAATAAATGGTCAGGAAATGACACATTTACTTTTAAATGGAATGTTAAGAGTGTTCTGGATTACTGAGCATCTCGGCCCCTTTCTAATTTCTACTTCATTTAAGGTTCTAATTTAGCTTAAAATTTAGCTTAGAAATATTATTCTTGCTTTCTCTATTTAAATATAAACATACTGGTTATATTTTTCTAAAAAAAAATTTTTGTAATTCTCTCCTTGAACTAAAGTTTGTTCATCTCATTTTTCTATGAATGATCTTATACTCAGTAGTTGCATGCTCTTCTAAAACAAACATGCAAATCATTCTAGAATAATGAAGAGCTTCCAGGCTGTAGTGAGTAATTTAGATTTCTAATGATCTGAAGGTGTGGTTATCACATTTCTTGTCCCTTTACCTTTCTATACAGGAGTCCTATAAGCAGTAAGTCAGGATATTGTGTTTCAATGTAAAAGAAAACCTTTAATTAGATTCATTAAACCACAATCTATACTAATAAAAGGGTAATATGCAAATTGGTTGGGACACCCCCACACAATGATCATATAGCCGGCTGTGTGGGGTGACCAGGCAGTCTTCACGGGGGGGAGAGGGGAGTGGAGGTCAGTGAGTGGTGACCAGGCTGGGTGGGGGGGGGGCAGTTGAGGACAACCAGTCAGGTGGGGGAAAGTTGGAGGTGACCAAGCCAGCAAGAGAGACAGTTGGGGGCAATCAGGCTGGCAGGGAGAGGTGGTTAGTTAAATAAAGCCACAGGGAGGAGTCAGCAGTTCCAGATTGTGAGAAGGATGTCCAACTGACGGCTTAGGTCTGATCTCTGGGATCTGGCCTAAACCAGCAGTTGGACATCCATCAAAGGGTCCCGGATTGGAGAGGGTGCAGGCTGGGCTGAGAGGACCCCCACCCCATGCATGAATTTTGTGCACCAGGCCTCTAGCATTTTATAACATTTGCTTCTCAAAATTTGAAGAGAGATTACCCTAGGATTCATTTAGTTACTTGATAATAAAAATCTAGGTTGACAATTTGGCAATTCATTTTCTTCTTTTTATCATGTTACAAGAATTATGCAAAACTCTAAATACAGTGGTGCCTCGCATAAAGAACGCCTCGCACAGCGAACGCTGCACACAACGAACTTCATTTCATGATTCATACAACGAACTTCGTTTCACACAACGAAGTCGCCCGAGCTTCCACGACCGCTTTGCCCGAGCTTCCATGACTGCTTCACCCGAGCTTCCACGATCGCTGCCGATGTATTGCATCCTTCCGCGCAGGCACTGCAGGCAGTCGTTAGTCACTGCGCTTAACTTAAGCACGTATCGCGGCAATCGTTCTTCATTACGAATTAAATCACGCACGTATCACGGCAGTCGTCCTTTAAGTTAAACTCAATACACTGTATCCGGATTCAGCTGAAGCAAACAGGATCAACGATCTTTACTCCGATACTCTTGTCCGTTATTTCCGGCAGATGTTGGAGAAAAGAGAAAAACAAACGACTTTGGACAGGTTTTTCATGAAACCATCGGCCAAAAACCAGAAAATGGATGATGTGCAAGATTCGGTAGACTCTACTTAGTCTGTCTTAAAATTAAAAAAATGTGTGTTTTTTTTTTTTAAAATTATGTTTTTAGATGTATCTAAATAAAAATAATAACAAAAAATTTATCTTTTTTTATGTCATCTTAGCATATTTTATGCTACAGAACGAATTATTTTTTTTAACATGTATTGTTATGGGAAAACGCTTTTCACATAACGAACTTTTCGCATAACTTGCTCCTGGAACGAATTAAGTTCGTTGTGTGAGGAACCACTGTATCATATAGTAATGTGATAATGTTCCAAGTGGGAAGGAAGAAATTTATTACCTAAGAAAAAAAAATCTCTAAACATATTTTTATTAGCCAAAATTGGGTCATATGGACACCCCAATCCAATCACTGGCAAATAAAAATCATGGAATAATAACTATTGTCTTTGAACAATAATGATTCAAACCTCAGAGCTGGTGTATGAAACACTGCTCTTTTGAGTTCAACCTTTGATAACTGAATTTAAATTTCCAAAACAGCTAGGAACAAAGGGGAATAGATATATGGAAAACCCATATTGGACACTTTGTTCTGTATTTGGAAACCAAACATTTGAAGGTCTTTGCTGACTCCCTTAGAATAGAATTAAAAGTATTACCCATAGAAACAAAAATGATCAAGTGGCATACATAAAATACCTATATACACATAATCATAGGAATATATATGTCTATGTATGTATATATAAGTACTAGTATATGTATGTATAAATAAATAAATATTTTCTTCATTAATCTCTACATATGTTTATACTAGAGTCCTGGTGTATGAAATTCATGCACTTGGGGGTGGTCCCTAAGCCCTGCCTGTGCCCCCTCACAGTCTGGGAGTCCCATGATTTATCGCCCCTAAGAGGTAGGCCCCGCCCACCTAGCCAGGGCTCCTCAATGGATAACCTCTGCAGAGGAAAGCCCCAGTGGGGGGCCCCACCCCAATTGGGGAGGGGCCAGCCTGCAAATCGCCCACTGACCCTCACCCTGGCAAACCCCTCCCCCAAGCAGAGATCCTCATCCAGATCTGAGGCCCCCCACAGGGCAGGCCAGCTGGCCCTCATCCATGCACCAGACCTCTATCCCATACTATATTCTAAAAAGGTAATATGCAAATTGACCCTAATGGTGGAACAACCAGAACAACTGCTGGACCAGTCACTATGAGGCGCACTGATCACCTCTCGGTTCCTTTCCCCGGGTATCAGGCTCTGAACACCTGATGGTGAATGGGGAACTGGGGTTGGGTGGCAGGGGATGTGGGCAGTGCCAGGCCAAGGCTCCTGCCCCACACACAGAGGTTGACCCACGACAGGGATGGGGCCAGTGAGTGGACAGGAACAGCTGACCTCTCAGTCCTTTTCCCCAGCCATCAGGTACCAATCAACCAATGGAAATGGGAAGCATGGGGTGGGTAGTGGAGCGGGGGAGTAGGGCAACCTGCAGACAGCCTGGGATGATGGCCCTGATTACAGACTAGGCCTGGGGATAGTACCCAGGTATGAATTTGGTGCGCCAAGCCTCTAGTATTAGATATTTCACCATTTTCCATTCCTACTCTATTTTTCTGTCTTCTTATTTTTCCAAGTATTTATTGCCATCCAATATTCTATGTTTTAATATTCTCAGGACCTATAAGATTGTTTGACACATTTTATAAACATGATAAGTACTTGTTGAATAAAAATTAACAGAGAAGGGATTATCCTATCACCCTCACTCAAAATTTTAAGATTATGATTAGCTCATTTTTTTTTCCTAAATGGACAAGTTAATTATTAGGTTATGATTTTCAGAAATAACCTATTTCCTTCTTACAATTCTAATATTGGTCAGTATGTTTCTGATTAAATTTAAGAATTTTGCAATACTTTTAATTTTTATTTCCCCTCCTCACTTTATTTGTTTTTACAGCTATTATCATTCTTTTAAAAGAAAAATACATTTTGCTATAATTCTGTTCTAAGTTCTCCATTCATGAAACATTTAAAATTTTACACAAAATTTCTAATTTATAATTCAAGAACAATATCTGGTTCTAATTTTAAATGTCCAGCTTCATCTTTCATTAGTTTTTTTTTTTTTTTCCTTTAACCATACATTTTTACCAAAGAAACTACTACTCATTTGTTATACATAACATTTAAAAAATATATTCCTTAGTGTTTCCCAGAACCAGATTTGGTTGATTTTATTACATCTACATTGTTTAATCTTTTTCTATTAGTTCTTTTTTCTCTTAATATTTTTCCTTTGATAAATCCTCTTTTGAATCTATTTCATATATATTCATGTATAACACTTTATTTTTATACTCATTACTAGCTATTATAATTTTTTTAATCTTTGTGATGAAATTGTATACTGTGTAGGAACAGGAATTATTTCTCTAGGGTTGCATATTTTAGTCTATAACATAGTACATAGTAGATATATTCATGCTTATATACATATAGAAATAGATGTACAGATAGATACATTTTGTATATACTTATTGAGGAATTGTAAATTTGTATGACTTTACAATCCATTTTGTTGGCCAATAGGAATCCTATTAATCTCTTTAAGAAATTTTCTAACTTTGAAAGTTTTAAATCTAAAGGAAGCTAATTTTATATTAAAAATGTGAGTAACATTTATTTTTAACATATTACTTAATCATAATAAAGAAAAATGAAGTCACAGGTTAAATTGTTATTTTAATAGCATCCACCAAAACTGAGTATTATTCACATATGACATTCTTACTAATTTTTTAAAACTAAAATAGATAAGATAATGAAAAGATATATGCTCCTATTATTAATGTTCCAGTTAACCAAAGTGTAACATTTTAATGAAAATCTTCTTAGGAAATTTTATGTAAAAAATAGTTATTCTCAATGGAAAATGTGTTAAATATATTTAATGTGTTAAGTAGTTAACCTAGTCTATTGTCAATAACATGTATTTTTTAAATTAAAAAAACTCACAAAACTTCAAAAAACATATAGTTGAAAAGTTTTAACTTCCAATTATTTGAGCAATTCTTTCTAAAATATATATAATATTTTAACATAAAGTTATAAATTATATTAAATTAAAACCTTTTATATTTTCAATTCTCTTAATTTTAACAGAAGTATTATTTTTCCAAATAATGCCACTATTATCAGAAAACTTCTGATAAAATTAAATTTTCCATCTGCATTGGCCATTCTACCAACAATTTGTAGGCACAAACTCTCCCTTATTTTTTCCCCCTTCACCTTTCTCCCTCCCTTTCTTTCTCCCTCCCTTTCTTCCTTTCTTCCTTCCTTCCTTTCTTCCTTCACTCTTTCCTTTCTTCCTTTCTTCCTTCACTCCTTCCTTCCTTTCTTCCTTCACTTCTTCCTTCCTATCTTCTTCATTCCTTGAGTATGCATTGAGGACTAATATACTTGGATCAAGAATGTGGAGTAGAATTAAGGATACAATATTATGCTCACTATCCTTTATACATATTCTAGTTTAACATATATATGTTAATCAAATAGTAGTACCCAAAATTTAAATTATAACTCTGCTAAATATTATAAGTTGAGAAGTTCATACATTAATCATCTATACTAATAAAAGCTCAGGGGACTCTTGCACGACCTCCTCACATCATCACAAGATGGCCACTCCCACATTGTCACAAGATGGCCATCAGGGGAGGGCAGTTTGGGGTGATTGGGCCTGCAGAGGAGGGAAGTTGTGAGGGATCAGGACTGCACTGGAGGGAAGTTAGGGGGTGGCCAGGCCAACAGGGAGGGCAGTTAGGCATCAGTCAGTCCAGCAGTGGATCAGTTCAGGGGTGGTCAGGCTGGTAGGCAGGAGCAGTTAGAAGCCTGCAGTCCACGATTGTGAGAAGGATATTCAACTGCCCCCAAGAGGTCTCAGATTGGAGAGGGTGCAGTTCAGGCTGAGAGACACCTCCCATGCACGAATTCCATACACCGGCCTCTAGTGTTATATAATAGAGGTATTTGATCTAGATAGATTTGAGGACATTTTTCCAGGGAACTAAAAGTAAAGCAGACAAAACCTAGAATGGGAGAAAAGCTGAGTGTCTGAGCAGCACTCCAAGCTTCCTCTCTTCTCTCCACACCTTGGTCTTACTGCCTGCCTGCCCTGCCCCCCTGCCACCTACTTGGGCCCCCTCCACCCTCCCACCCCCCTGCCCAAGTAACTTCCACCATGTCCACCTCAGTGAGTTCCCACTTGAACAAAAGTATCAAGCAGATATGCATAACCCTGCCACAGGGTGATAAAGTCCAAACTATGTATATCTGGATGGATGGCACTGGAGAAGAACTTTGATGCAAGACCCAGACCCTGGTCAGTGAGCACAAGAGTATAGAAGAGTTGTCCAAGTGGAGTTTCAATGGCTTTAGTACTTTGCCGTCTGAAGTCTCCAACCATGCCACATATCTTGTCCTTGCTGCCATGTTTCAGACCCTTTCTGCAAGGACTGCAACAAATTGGTGTTCTGTAAAGTCTTAAAGTACAACCACAAACTTATAGGACCAATTTAAGATATACCTGCAAATGGATAATGGGCATGGTGAGTAATCAGCACCCTGTGTTGGAATTGAATAGGAATATACTCTCATGGGCACAGATGGGCACCCTTTTGGTTGGCCTTCCAATGGCTTTCTTGGACCTTAGGTCAATACTGCTATGTGAGAGCAGACAGAGCCTACAGCAGGGATCTTGTGGAGGCTCACTAATGGGCCTGCTTATATGCCAGCATCAAGTTTGCTAGGACAAATGCCAAGGTCATGCCCGCCCAGTGGGAATTCCAGATATGACCCTGTGAAGCAATCAGCATGGGAGATAATCTCTGGGTGGACCCTTTCATCTTGCACCAAGTGTGTGAAGACTTTGGAGTGATAGCAACCAACTTTAGCAGCAAGGCAAAGTGAGAGCAGAACAGCCTGAAGTACATTGAGGAGTCCATCAAGAGGCTGAGCAGGGGGCACCAGAACAACATCTAAGCCCATGATCCCAAGAGGTCCGGGACAATTGTCACGCCTAACTGGATTCAACGAAACCTCCAATATCAATGACTTTTCCACCAGCATGGCCAACCATAGTGCAAGCATCCACCTTCCCTGGAATGTGGACCAGGAGAAGGGTACTTTGAAGACAAAGGCCACTCTGCCAACTGTGACCCCTTCTCAGTGACAGAAGTGCTCATTTACATGTGTCTTCTTAAGGAAACTGGCAATGAGCCCTTCCAATACAAAAATTAAGTGGACTAGACTTGCAGCCATCCAGCCCCTTCTAATTACTTTGTATTCCACTTCCACTTTTTCTCCTCAATTGTTATAAAAAATGCAACTCAATGTTCAGAATATCAAGGTTTTTTTTTTTAATTCCTCGTGAAAAAATAAAAATAAATGAAAGTAAAGCTGAAATACGAAGAAAGATTAGGAGTTAACTGGGTAAAGAGGAAATAGCACTCTATGAACAGGAATAAAAGATGAGAGAACTGTGTAATGTTTTATGGAATTGAAAAAACAATTGAAGATGATTGAGCTAAAGAGAATAAGGATAGTATGTTAGAAAATAAAACAAGTAACAAAGTCAAGGTCAGCCATGTGTGAAAGCTTCTGGTGAAGGTTTAGAATGTTAGACCTAATCCTCAAGTAAATTAAGAGAAATTGAATGCCTTTATTGTTTTTTAATCTTTACTGTTGAGTGTATTACAGATATCTCCCTTCTTTTCCCCATCACCCCCGTCCATCCAGTTCCTGCTCTGTACCACGCATTCATTACCCTATTGTCTGTGTCCATAAGTAATGCATATCTTATCCTATCTTATAAAAGATTAACATGCAAATTAACCATCACTTAGCTCAAGCAATGCCCACCAGCCACGCCCACCAGCCAATAAGAGTGAGAATGTAAATTAACCCCAGACAAGATGGCTGCAGCCACAGAAAGCAGTTGAGAGAGGCTTGGGTTTCCCTGGCAATGGAAGCCAAGCTTTCCACACACCCTGGCAGGCCTAGGCCTCCACTCAAGGATACAAAGTTTCAATTATAGAAGATACATAAATCCCAACAGAAATGGCAGCAGCCAGTGTTAGCAGGGGGCTTGGCTCCACTCCAGGCTACGAAGTTTCACTTGTAGAAGGTAAATAAATTCCAGATACCAGGGCCTCCGCTTGGGTTGCCAGGGGGCATGGCTGGTCTGCAAACCACCACAGGCCCTTTACCCTACCCTGATCTGAGACACCCTTCAGGGCAAACCAGCTGGCCCCCATTCATGCACCAGGCCTCTATCCTATCTAATAAAAGATTAATATGCAGATTGACCATCACTCCTACACATAAGCTGGCTGCCCCCATGTGGTTAAAGATCCTGCCTCCATGTGGACATA
Source organism: Pipistrellus hanaki (assembly GCF_964339955.1). NCBI lineage: Eukaryota > Metazoa > Chordata > Mammalia > Chiroptera > Vespertilionidae > Pipistrellus > Pipistrellus hanaki. The sequence continues at coordinate 71,297,413 of NC_140505.1, forward strand.
AGATGGCCAGCAGGGCAGGGCAGTTGGGAAGCACCAGGCCTGCAAGGAAAGGCAGTTGAGAGGGACCAGGCCTGCAAGGGAGGGCAGTTGGAGGCAATCAACCCTGCAGGGGAGGGCAGTTAGGGGTGGCCAGGCTGGCAGAGGAGGAAAGTTGAGGGCAAACAGGCTGGCAGGGGAGCAGTTAGACATCAATCAGGCTGGCATGGGAGTAGTTAGAGGGTGATCAGGCTGGCAGGCAGAAATAGGTAGGGGCAATCAGGAAGGCAGGCAGGCAAGAAGTTGGGAGCCAGCAGTCCTGGATTATGAGAGGGATGTCCGACTGCCATCAGTTTAACATCCCTTGAGGTGTCCTAGATTGGAAAGGGTGCAGGCTGGGCTGAGGGACACTCCCTCTACCCCATGCACAAATTTTGTGTATCAGGCCTCTAGTATAAAAAAAAAAAAAAAAAAAAAAAAAAAAAAAAAAAAAAGGCTAATATGCAAATCGACCAAATGGCAGAACTACCAGTTGCAATGGCGCATTCTGACCACTAGGGGACGCTCTCAATGTAGGAGCTGTTCCCTGGTGGTCAGTGCATTCCCACAGAAGTTGGGCTCATGCTGGCAAGCTCAGCGGCAGTGGCAGGAGCCTCTCCCACCTCCACAGCAGAGCTAAGGATGTCCAACTGCCATCTTTGGCCTACTCTCAGCACAGGGAGCAGGTCTAAGCTGTCAGTTGGACATCCCCAGAGGGCTCCTAGACTTCGAGAGGGTGCAGGCTGGGCTGAGGGACCCCCCATCCCCCTGAGTGCATGAGTTTCATGCACCAGGCCTCTAGTATACATATAAGTTTTATGAACATTCAGCTACTAGCCCAAACAGTTTTGTGCAGATTACCCAAAATGGCCCTTTCATCAAAATACTTAATTGACATTTGCTAAAAAATGGTCAAGTACCTATAACTTTATAAGTATATAAAACTACTGAGTGAAGGCTGTCCCCTAAGGTTGTTTAAAACACAATCTGTACAACTATAACCAGCAGTGTGAGTGTCTGGAGAAGACCCTGTGAAAAAAGCATTATATGGAAGTGAGAAGAGTACATTAGCTAAGGCATGAGCAGAAGCAGAGAGATGATTGGGGTGGGGGGGGGGTTGTTAACAAGATAGTGCATGAACAATGGTGCATAAACAAAAATAACTCAGATTTGGGTTTGATATTAGAAATAAAAAATGATGTAACATAATTAGAAGATAATATTAACAGAACAATGTTATAGATCAGATATGAGAAAGATAGGGAAAAGTTATCTCTGTCTCATTTAAGAGCATGAATCCATTATAACAATAAACATTGAGAAAGAATTAGATCTGGAAAATAAATGGGAAAGATAATAAGTTTAGTTTTTGACATGTTAGTTTGGAGAGGTTTTGAAAGTCAAATGGTGAGATCCAGAGGATGGTGGATATAAATTTAAAGCTCAAGGAAGAAATCTCAGCTGAAGTTAAAATTGCAAATCCTTGATTTACATGTGGAAATTATAGCTGTATGCTCAGAAGAGACTGCTGGAGAGAGAGTAGGGGCTGATAAAGAGTTAATGTGTAGCACTTGGGAGTTGTGAAGAGAATAATTATCCCTTGAATGTGACAGTGAATAAACATAATAAAAGAGGAAGTGTCACCAAATCCACAGAAAGACAAGTTTAAAGAAGGAAGGAGTGGTCAACTTTATTAGATTCTACTGAGGCATGGCAAAAAATAGAAAGTTTAGAAATGCTTTTTTGGTTAACTTTTTCAAGGACCATTGTAATGAGAGAGAAATGAATTGATCTAGTTTGGAGTAAACTACCAAGTGTGAATGTAAGAAATGGAAACAGCAAGTACAGAGTATTCTTTAAATGTGGTTGAAAAGACCTACATAGAAATCAGAAATGTATGAGAAAGAGTATAATAATAATAATCAGCTATTTTTAAATTTCATTAGCTTATGTTTTCTGAATGCTTATTTATTTTTAAATTTATCTTTATTGTTGAAAATATTATAGACATCCCATTTCTTCCCCCATGGTTTATGAAGGTTATTTGTATTTATTGTGAGATTCTCCAGCATATTTAAAAGAATAATGTTAACAATTGTTTTGAACCTTAGTGAGCCTTGTATTTAATTCTTATATATTAGTTAACACTATCCTTACTTTAGAAAGGAAGATAAATTAAGTTTCTAAAAATTAGAAGGAAATATGAAACAAAATATCAAACAAGTAGTATTACACCTTGTCTTTTAAAAATAATTAATATGTTAGGAGATAGAGGAGGAAATAAAGCTAAGTGGCAGTTTTTGATAGGACATTTGGAGACACACAAGATGATTGCTCTAGTTGCATTTTCGTTTTCTGTAGTCATGAGATATAAGATCTGCAAAATAAAATAAACTTTACCAGTTCAAAGTTTTAAATGCCAAACGAAAGATCTATGGAATAGTAGGGAGAATAGTGAGGCCAAAACATGAAATATGGGGCTGATGAAAAGATCTCTGTAGCTCACACAGAAGTCATCATAATGAAACCTCACAAATGGGTATACTTCTCGGTGATGCAAAAGTACTCAGAAGCTGGCAGATCTCTGTTCACCTGATGGTGTTACTGCTTTTGTAAAGGTCAGTAAGCACTTTTTGTGAAGCTTTTGGTGCTTTTCCTTGTGGTTTTCCTGTGCTTGGGGTGTAGCCAAAATTATTCAAACAGCTCTTGAAAATTATATCCATACAGAAATTATTCTAGGCTGAAACATGCTAAATATTGGAATGTATACAGACTCGTACATATTAATCTACAAATTTAAATGAAAAAAAATTATAGCTGTCAGTTTTCTTAAATATTTTAAAAGTATTATATGGTTGTTATGGGAAATTTTTAAATAGTATTTTAAAATCAGCATGCAATAATCCTAAAAGAAGTGAACCAAAGGAAAACATTCCAACTTAACTCTCCTCCTGCCTTTATAACTTCTGCTGGTGTTCAACTTCAGATAAACCCAGAAGGAAGCCTTAAGATAAAGGAACTCTGAATGTCCTTCATTTGGAGGGCACATATTGTAGAAAAGGGTGCGCCTGAAAAAGAAAGTGAAAGACACCCATTGAGGGACATTGTGGTCACATCTTCACATGGCTTGCTACATTTTTCCTCTTTCCATAGTCAGGTGTGTTTCAAGACAGTTCTAAGATAAGAGCTGCATTGCAATAAAGATATAATTCAATTCACTTTTCTCTATCATGCAACTTACTAGTCCATTATTAATCAACTGGTTTTTAATTAGCCAGGAATAGATGTTGTTTGCTCAATTTTGTTTGGTTTATTCGTTTATTTATATGTTTTATGAGGGCCAATATTTAGTCAAGCCCCCAGCAGGTGCCCATGAGAAGTTAATTCAGAATTAGTTTTTGCCTCCTATGAAACTTAATGAAATTTAGTGAGACAGACACAATATAAGGTAAGAAATCAAGTTTATAAATAAAAGATTCCAAAATTTAAAAGCATTTCAAAAACAAACAAACAAACAAAGTATGTTGAAATAAATAATGATTTGGGTGGGAGATGAAGGAGAGTATATAGAGAGTGCACTTTAATATGATGCTCATGGAAGTTATTATTAAAGAGCATTTTTAAGCTAAGACGCATAAAGTGATTTAACAACATGGATGACAATAACAACAAAACAGCCAGGACAAGATCTGAGAAACATCACTTGAGAAATATTATGCTAAAGACTCACAGATTTAAGGGAAGATTTAAGGGTGCATGCAACCTGGGAAGTGAAAGACCAGAGAAGTTAGGGTCTTATGTAACAAGCCAAGAAAAGAGGCGTTGATTTGATCAGACAGATGACACCTAATCTTGTAGCCTATACCTATTAAAATTCTGTAAACTCTAGAAAGCCTTTTGACTCATTTCCCTGACACTCCACATCCAACCATTCAATGAATTAAGCCAACTTTATTTTCAAATATATTCAGTACCTAACCACATCTATGACTTCTCCTGTTACCATTTTGTTCCCAGACACCATGACCTCAACAGCTTCCTCACTGTTCCTCGAATCTTGCACTCCTACTAGTCTCCACACAGCAGCCAGGAGCATCATCCTAGGAGTAGGAGTAATTCAAGTTGCACTGGTTTAATACTGTTCCACCGTAAAATCTTCAGATAAAAAAGATTGGTATATAGTTTGTTTTCTCTAGCCATCCATTAAAATTGGGATTTTAAGCATTTCATAAAATGAACTGGAACACCAGTATATCACTGTTCTTGAACTCTATATATTTAGAGAAAGCTGTTGGAGGGGTGGTTTGAGGGTAGAGGGATTGAAGGGAAAAAAATAGATAAAAAACTCATTGACATGGACAACAGTGTAGTGATTGCCAGAGGTAGGGGGTGAAGCTGGAGAAGGGTATATGGAAGAGATGAATGGTTATGAAAAAATAAATAAAGAGAAAAAAATTATAACTATAAAGTAAGTCAAGAAGTTTGGAAAGTTTATTTATTAAAAATATATTAAAGTATTTTGAATTTTCCTGGGCTGTTCATTTATTCAGCTATACGTATTATTCATTAACTGTTGGTGACCTACTAGTATAATTAATTGTTCAGTCTTGAATTATATCTTTATTGCAATGCAGCTCAAGGAATCTGTCCTGTAAATATTTTTTCACATTAATTTGTGATATCATTATAGTCTTATTTTTTATTCTATTATGAAAAAGATTACTCTTATATATAATATACAAACTTTTATAAATCTTTTTATATAACTATACCACTCATACATCTATATTTTATATACTATAATCAAAATATCTAATGAACTATATTATTCTAAAATATATTTTTATGCATGTTAGATTACTTATGCTTTCAACAATTAGGTGATCTATTAATGTACTCCTCAATAGTTGTTTAAGTTGATTTTTCTTGTATTCATTTCATATTTTGTCTTGTTAAATTCTATATTTTGTTACTTGAGGCAAAGAGCTTCACAACTCTCATATAGCCACTGGGAGCTATAAACTAAGCATTTTGTCTCATGTAATATTTTTAGACATGTTGTCTTAGGTATCTTGAAATATAACAGCAGAATTATATGTCCTAAATTCTGAGAAACGTTTTCTAGTATATCATAGTGTATTACTCCACGTTTATAAACATATTAATTTTGTTAGTGAATATCACCCTTTTCTGGTTTCTATCATTGCAGTAAGCTTCACCTAAGTTTTATACTGAAATTCTCATTTAATGAGAGTTTTGACTTTGAGGTGGAAAAGAGATTGTTGATGTACTATTGTCATATCCCCTATTTTTTCCCCATTCCTACAATGTCATTTTTCATAAGCTTATCTTTGATTCAATAATAACATCAAGTGTTTCTAAAGAGACCTAAATTTTGAATAAAATTATAGAAAATAGAGAGATCTTTCAATGGTAATTAGACATCTAAATAGCACTAGTCACCATTTGCCATTGTTTTTCTCTCTGTTGTCTCTCATAAAGCATATTTTATCATAAAATTTTTCAGAGTTATTAGTAGCTAGTCAAGTCAATTTATTATTAACTTGAATATAATAAAATACCATACTAAATTCAGAAAACTCTAATATTCTGAAATATATTGTGTTCTTTTCCCCCCTCACTTTCATGATAACAATTAGTTAAACAGAAACAACAATTAGATGTTTCAACATGCAATCCATAAATTATTGACTTCCATAACAGTCAGTTTATGACCCTCTTGAGCAAGGCCTCTTACTGCAAACTATTGTGAGACACAATTTGAAACTTAGCATTTTTCTGCTTCAATAGTGCTGCATATCCCCTTGGGTAATTCTATCTGCTACTAACATAAATCAAGACAATTCTGTGATATGGGTTTTATATTATAGTTTATGTGCTTATTACTTGGAGGCTGATACTTCTGAAACTTTTTTAACTTCAGTATAAACTGACAGCTTGCCCTGAGGGCTTCTTTCTTTGAGGAGCAATGGCTAGAGGCTGCATTTTATTTTTGTAGTCTCAGAACTGCATTTGTAAGTTGATTAAACTGAAATGCATATACCTTATCGCCAGAAAAGAAAAACGGATTCCTAATAGACTTGCCAGAATAGATTTTGGCTTCTACTTACAGAGTTTCAGTAAATATATAAATAATTGTTGGTCTATCAATTAGGATATGTTAAAAGCAAAATAAAGTATGGTCCAATCCCAGATAGGGCAATAGCCTTTAGGGAGATTAATCAGAGTACATTTTTAGGACTTTCACTTTTTTCACTGAAACATGAAAGGGCATATTTGTTAACTAAGGGGACTTCTATATTTGAACTTCATCTTGCAATGTTATGGATAAATTGAGAATAAATATTTATTTAAGGCTTTTCTTGTGCTTTGCATATAGTTTATGCTACCTATCTATATAGTTATTATTCCTGAAGCATATTTCTCAAAATGCAAGCAAGCAAATAAAAATAAAGAAAGTGTATGTACATTAAATCACATATTCTCCATGGAATGTAGGATGGATACAAATAATCAAGGAAACTGGAATACAAATAAAAAAATCATTATGCAATTGAGAAAATTTAAAAAAAAATGGTACAAACTAGCAGAACTAAATAAAATTATTTAAATTGATGAAAATTGTAGGGAAACATTTTTATCTTTGGCACAAGACCAGATTGGAGTTAGCTTCACTGCAAATATTGGTGAAGAGTTAGAGGTATAAGAGAAAGAATAGGAAAAAGAAATAGGAATGAGAAGCCCAGAGGGAAATACAGGATGAAGAGCTGCAATAGCCTACCAAAGCACACATATAATAAGTTACCTTAATAACAATTAATTAATAATATGAGAAGAATGGTAAAAAAAAAATAAGCCAATCTGTAAACTGAACGAGAATCCAAAATATATATTTTAGAATATCATTATAAACATTTATTTTTCATTGGGGTTTTGAACATATAGATAGTTTTGACAAATAGTTTACATTTCCAAAGTACTTGTGTGTGTGTGTTTTGTCTTGTGGATTTATTTTAATTTAATGAGAATCATACATATTCTCTCTTGGAATTGAACAAGTTAGACTATTATTAACGAATAGCAAAATAGATATTACTAACATGGTTAGTTTTTACAATTACTTAAAAAAAACAATTTAAATTATTTTAATTTCTTTTTTCTGAAACAATAACATTAAATATTATCTTAAAGCACCTGCCTCACCCTATATTATAAGGCTTTAATTACTTATGGAATATACCATATATACATATAACTCAAGTTGCATAGTTTTACAGAATTTCAAGTTCTATATTACTACATAGCAGTTTGCTATGCTGCTAAGAAAAAAAAAAAACACTTTTAAAATAAAAAAGCCACTTAAAAAATCAAGTTATATGGTGCTAATAAACATTAGAAAATATTTTGTGTTTGGATGTCAAGTACTGAGCCATGATACTGTGCCCTCAAATATGTTCTTAATATTAGTTGACTGATAAAGTCACTGGAGGTGACATTTATTGCCATGAACTATGGTGCTTCACTTTATCACTCAGACTAGATCACAATGTTCCAACAGCTACAATCTCTTAACTCTTATCCAAATAGCTAAAATGCCCTTAAAGGAAACATTGCTTGCCTTTGAAGGCTCCTTATCAATTTTGGAGATTTCATAAACCTTGATAAAGCTCAATATCAGTTATTGAATTCATACTGAATTGTTAAAAAATATATATTTTTTCTTTTTCACAAGAAACTGAGCCCTGTACCATATTTGTAAGAGTTTCATGTACATGTCAGTAAAAATCAAGAATTAAGCTCTATTGGAGTGTCCTTTGAAACCATAAAAGCTTAATGAGGACATTGTGATCAAGCACATAAGGAACTACATAATAAAATTCACCACTCACTTCCTTCTCTTCATTCCCTCTCTAACTCCACAGAGAAAATATTCTCTGTATCATCTACATCTTTTCAAGTAATTTTCTATATCCATATAAATATGTGAAGAGATATATACACATTAAAATTTATTTTTGCGAAAAATCACCAGCTACGATACATATCACTACAATTTTCATCTTATAAAAATCCATGTTCTTAATGAACATAGAATGTCACATATTTATAGAATATGTTATGATTTTTTAAAGTCATTCCCCTATTGATGTTTGGAATGCTTTAATTTATTTATTTTTATTTTTTTCTTACTTCAATAAATTTTATAGGAAATATTTATATGCTAAGGCTTTTTCTTTCAATATGTTTATTTCTAAGTGACAATGTTCAGTATAATTGAATGAATAGTTCAATTTAAGCTGAATGAATATGTCAGCTTAGTTTCCCTGTAATTGCCATTCCCATCAGAAATATATGAGTGCTCATTTTAATCACCCTTACCAGAATTGGATGTTATTAAGTGTTTAACTTATTTTCCGGTATGATCAATGGATATTGTTTATAATTGAGTACCTTTTTACTTATTAATAAAAAGTTTGAACATATTTTTATATACTTATTAAAAATCTGAATACATTTTTTTCTACTCAGTATATTCTTGGCATAGATTTTGCCATCCTTTTTTACACTTGGTTAATAATCTTTTACTTAGGATTTTGTAGAAAGTAATGTTATATTAAATTATTTCACCTTTTTTTAATGTTCCCTATATTTTCTTCTAGTTATTTTATGTTTCTATGGCTTATTCTTCTATTTAGAAGTTTTAAATTTCTTGGTTTTAAACATATATATAGTAGCAATCATGGGTGATACTATTCTCTCACCTCTCTCTCTCTCTCTCTCTCTCTCTCTCTCTCTCTCTCTCTCTCCTTCTCCTCCTCCTCCTTTCTACTCTCTCTAAAATTCAATTGAGAAAATATTCTCTGGTGAGTATTAACACAAACAAAAGAATCAACCAATGAATGAATGAATAAATAAGTGGAACAAAAAATTGATGTTTCTGCCATCCCAACCCCCCAATCTTGTGGGTTTGCTGGCCTCAGTGGGTGTTATAGCCACCAGTCATTCCAGTTGTTACAGCATTATAGTCTCTGGATAGATAGATAGATAGATAGATAGATAGATAGATGATAGATAGATGACTTGATTTTCATATACATTGTGAAAGGATTCACAATATAATTTGAATTAATTAACACAACATCACCTCACATATTTACCTTTTCACTTTTTTAGTGAGAAAATTTATGTTCTACTCTCTTACAAAATTTTAAATATACAATACAGTGTTATTCACTTTATTGTATATTTAGGCCAGCCAGGCCCTGATTGGCACCAATCAGGAGACTGCTGTCTCCTCCTGCTGTAAGGCCTGGCCCCAATCTGCCCCCATTGGGGTTAGGCCAACTGGACCCCACCCATGCAAAAATGCATGTACTGGGCCTCTAGTACCGCATTTTCCGGTGTATAAGACGACTTTTGAAATGAAAAAAAGTCAACCGAAAATCGGGGGCAAAAGACCAAAATTGCACAACAATTTACCTGCAGATCTTGACGGCAAAGTAAGTCTTTTCTTTGAAGTGGGGGGTAGTGTTATACAGCAAATATATGCCTAAATCTATGTTTTACCTGTAAAATTAGAGGGTCATCTTATACACCCGAAAATATGGTGTATATATATAAAAGCCCAAGCGAGTGTTACAACCGGTTGACCACTTGATATGATGTGCACTGACCATCAGGAGGCAGATGCTCAATGCAGGAGCTTCCCCATGGTGATCAGTGAGCTCCCACAGCTTACCTTCCATGCCTGGCCAACATCCCACAGCCCCTCCCCTTGGCCAACTGGCCCTGATCAGCCCAATGGCTAGACTGGGGAACCAGACCTCTAATCTCATCATAAATTTTAAATATCATCTTGGGAGCATGTGGGAGACAATCAATTGATGTGTCTCACATCAATGTCTCTCTCTCTCTCTCTCTCTCTCTCTCTCTCTCTCTCTGTCTCCCCTCTTCCTTTCTACTCTCTCTAAAATTCAATTGAGAAAATGTTTTCTGGTGAGGATTAACACAAACAAAAGAATCAACCAATGAACGAATGAATAAATAAGTGGAACAACAAATTGATGTTTCTATCTTTCCCTTCTTCTAAACTAAATAATTATAAGAAAAAACAAAACAAAAACAGGGTGAGTTATCTTGGCTGCAGAGTACCCCTGAGGAGACCTCAGCCCCACAGCAGAACACCTAGCCAAGAATTCCAGTGCAGGGAGAGAAACCCCAATAACTTTTGGCTATAAAAGCAAAAAAAAACACACACACACACACACACACACACACACACACAAAGGCTGAGTGAGATGGAAGACTGCTGGAGTTTCAGACTTTCCTCTGAAAGAGCCTGTATACATGGACTTACTAGTACTCACTGCTCTGAGCTCCAGTGCTAGGCCAGGATCTCAAAAGCCGCCAGGCACATAGAAGAAGGAACTGAAATGTCTGACATCAGAACAAAAGCTGGAGAGGCAGAACCTTCCCAGACAGAAGTGTTGGCAGAGTCCATTGTTCCTTTTTTGGGCCTTTCAACCCCAGAACGAGCAGATGTCCACCATATATAAGTCTCTCTCAACCTCACTACTCCTGTTCTCCCTCCTCTAGTCATCTCCCAAGACCCTGCCTGACCGAAATTGTGGGCTCATTCAGGCCACAATAGCTTTTCCCTATCAACAGTTTTTCTTGGCTCATGCTTTGGACTTTCCACAAATCTCTTAAACAAGCATCAGCTGGCCTCAGCTAAGTGACTCTGGGCCCAGCACAAGTAGCAGCCATCTGCAGCAGCATTTTCAGTTCATGCTGAGTGGCCCTAGGCAGGGTACAGGTGCTGACTAAACTTGCATCTCCTAGGAGGTCCAAATCCAGTGCTCTGGGTAGTCAATTTATATCCATGCTGATTACAACCCAACCACCTCCACAAGCAACACACTCAAGAGGCTAATTCATCAGGCACCAAAGTTTCACTGATGTCAAGTCCTGCTCGGTGGGGTTGGTCCCTACACAGCAGCAATGCAGCTACAGTAGTCACTGGTCAGCCTGATGTTCAATTCCTCCCATTTGTGTACCAACAGCAATCAAGGCTCAACTACAACAGGACAGTGCACAGAGCCCACACAGGGGCATATTTGGAGCGCCCAGCTTGTGTGTCTGAGGAGGCTGTGCCACAGGTTTCTACAGGAAATCTACTGCATAAAGCCACTTTACCAAGCGCAGGAAACATAGCAGCTTTACATAACACAAAAAACAAACATAGAGAAGTAGCCAAAATGAGTAGATGTTATGGATGGGTTACAAGAAGAAGAAAAGGAATTGAAAACCTATTTTTAAGAATAATGATACAAAATTCCCCTATTCTGGTAAAGGACATAGACCTAGAAGTCCAGAGAGTACATAGAATCCAAACAAAGTGAGTCTAGGACACATCATAATTAAAACACCAAAAGTTAAAGACAAAGAGAAAAATCTTAAAAACAGCAAAAGAAAAGCAGTCAGTTACCTACAAGGGAGCTCCCATAATATTTTCAGCTGATTTCTCTACAGTAAGCTAACTCAAAGGCTAACGCGGGCCAAATAAATAAGTTTTACCTTTATGTGGGCTATAAAAAAAACAAAAACTTTAATTTTTCATAGAAATATAGGTTTATTTTGATAGAGACATGCTGAAAACAAAGGGCTTAACTAAATGCATAAGCATTTACATAAAATAATAGAATCATTAATATCAAATATTAATAAAATTAGTACTTTTTCTTGAACATTAACTTACTAGACACTGAATAATGGCATAATTTAATAAACTTATGGCAAACAAAACTATTTTTCTTAGTCTCTAAAAGTAAAATATTTTCTGTTGTGCACACCAAACAATTCAGCACAAGAATAAAGATATGGCAATTGGCTGCTAAAATATCTGCTGTTACTATTAGTGGAGAGAAATGGTGTACCTGTATGTAAGGTGCATAAGGGAAATGAATGCAGCACAATTATAATAATCAGTCATTAGTGAATGTTGTACTTCATTATTAATAATCTTGTATGATAAAGAGGTAATATGAAAATTGACCCTAACATGCTCACATCATCACAAGATAGCTACCACAAGAGGGTTGCCCTATGTAGTCACAAGATGGCTAGCACCATGTCATCCCAAAATGCTGCCACAATATGGCCACCCCAAGTCATGACAAGATGGTTAGCAGAGGAAGGCAGTTGGGGGAGACCAGACCTGCAGGGGAGGGCAGTTGGTGACCATCAGGCCGACAGGGGAGCAGTTAGGTGTCAATCGGGTTGGCAGGGGAGCCCTTAGGGGGTGATCTGGCTGACAGGCAGAAGCAATTAGGGGCAATCAGGTAGTCAGGCAGGCCAGTGGTTAAGGGTCAGCAGTCCCAGGCTGTGAGAGGGATGTCTGACTTCCAGTTTAGACCCAATCCCACAGGGACATCCCTTAAAGGGTCCCAGATTGGAGCAGGTGCAGGCTGGCCTGGGGGGAACCCCCCTTCCCCAGTACACATATTTTGTGCACTGGGTCTCTAGTATGCATAATGGGTATTGTAAAACTTAAGTTACAAAATTTTTATTAAAACATTTCTTACATACTATTATATTGGTTGGGCTGCAAAAGTATTCACTGTGGGCCACATGCAGCCCATGGGCCATGAGTTTGACATGTTTGTTCTACAGAAACTTCAAACTTCATAGGGCAGAAGGGATGGGCATAAAACATTCAAAGTGATTAAGAGCAAGGACCTACAACCAAGATTACTCTATACAGTAAAGCTATCATTCAGAATTGAAGGAAAGATAAAGAAATTCATAGACAAGAAAAAGCTAAAGGAGTCCATCACCACCAAACCAGTATTATAAGAAATGTCGCTGAAACCGGTTTGGCTCAGTGGTAGAGCGTCGGTCTGCGGACTGAAGGGACCCGGGTTTGATTCCGGTCAAGGACATGTACATTGGATGCGGGCACTTCCCAGGTAGGGGGTGTGCAAGCGGCAGCTGGTCGATGTTTCTAGCTCTCTCGTCTACGTTTCTAGCTCTCTATCTCTCTCCCTTCCTCCTCTCTGTAAAATATCAATAAAATATATTTAAAAAAATAAAAATAAAGAAAAGAAATGTTAAAGGGTCTTGTTGAAGAAGAAAAAATTATTAAAAATATGGATAATTAAATGGCAATAAATACATTTCTATCAATAATTACTTTAAATGAAAATGGACTAAATGCTCTAATCATAGGATGTACAGTGGCTGACTAGATAACAAAACAAGACCTGTACAATATGCTGTCTATAAAAGAGTTACTTCAGATAGAAAAATACACACAGACTGAAAAAAGGGGTGTAAAAATATATTACATGAAAATGAAAACAAAACAAGCTAAAAGTTAGGGTAGCAATACTTATTCCAGACAAAATAGACTTTAAAACAAGTGTTATAACAAGTGACAAAGAAGAACCCAGCAATTCTATCTCTGTATATTTATCCAAAGAACCCCCTAATACTAAATCAAAATGACATACATCCATATATTCACTGCAGCATTGTTTACAATAGGCAAGATATGAAAGCCACCTAAGTGACCATCAACAGATGAATGGATAAAGAAGAAGTCATGCACATATACAATGAAATATGATTCAGCTATAAAAAGAATAAAATCTTGCCAAATGCAACAACATGAATGGACTAGAGCAGTGTTTCCCAACCTTCTCTCATGATGAGAATCACCTGGTGGAGTTGTTAAAACACAGATTCCTGAATCCCAACTAAGAAGTGCTAAACTAGGATTTTTGGGAACATATAGGTAAAATTGCATACCTAACTTAGTGCTCTGTATATAACATCTGTCTTAGAGCACTAGTTAAGTATACAATTTTACCTATATGTTCCCAAAAATCCTAGTTTAGCACTTCTTAGTTGGGATTCAGGAATCTGTGTTTTAACAACTCCACCAGGTGATTCTCATCATGAGAGAAGGTTGGGAAACACTGGACTAGAGGATGTTATACTAAGTGAAATAAAAGTCAGACAGAGAAAAAACAAATATCAGGTGATTTCACTTAGATATGGAATTTAAAATATGAACAAACAGAACACACAGACTCATAGTTAGAAAGAACATCTTTAAATATTTTTATTGATTTCAGAGAGGAAGAGAAAGGGAGAGAGAGATAGAAACATTAGTGATGAGAGAGAATCATTGCAGGTGTGCCTCCTGAATGCCCAGACTGGGGATTGAGGCCACAGCCCAGGCCTGTGCAATGATCAGAAATCAAACCGTGACCTCCTGGTTAATAGGTCAATGCTCAACCACTGAGCCATGCTGACTGGGCATATACAGAGAACATTCTGATGTTTACCATATGGAGAGGGGTTGGGGGAATGAGCGGAAAAGTTGAAGGGATTTAGAAGTACAAATTGGTAGTTACAGAGTAATCATGGAAATATAAAGTACAGCATAGGGAATATTGTCAATAATATTATAATAACTATGTCAGATGAGTACTAGATTTATCAAGGTCATCATCTCATAAGTTATATAAACATCTAATCATGTTTTGCAAACTTTTAAAATTAATGTAATATTGTAAATCAACCATAATTTTAAAATAAATATATAGTAATTTAAAATATAAAATAAATTAACTCTACATGCGATATAGTACACTGGATTGGATCTTGGAGCTATAAAAATAAAGAAAATTAATTAAAAATGCCAACATTAAAAAAAAGTATAAAGTTTAGTTAGTAGTAATATACCTACGTTGTTGCTTTTTTTGTTTTGTTTTGACAAATAAAACAAAACAAACAAACAAACAAACAAAAACACAGCTGGTTATGGAAAATGTTAACCTTAGGTGGAAAATGGTGAGATCATTATGGCAACTGATAGAGTTAATTTCATGTGTCAACAAGACTGAGCCACAGGGTGCTCAGACATTGGGTCAAACTTTATTCTGGGTGTGTCTGTGAGGGTGTTTTTGGATAAGATTGACATTTGAATTGGTAGATTGATTACCCTCAGGTTTAATCCATTGCAGGCCTGCATAGAACCAGAGGCACTGTAAGAGGAAATTCCTTCTGTCTGAGCTGGGCTTTCTTTTCCTGCTTTCTAACTGGAACTGAATGATGGACTCTTCCTGGATCTTGAGCCTACTGATCTCCAACTGGAAGTACACCGAAGGCCAGGTCTGTAGAATGCCCGCTATAATTGATGGGACTTGTCAGGCTCCAAACTGTGTAAGCCAATGTCTTATTATAGCAAGTATCATTCTATATATGTGTATATTTTCAGTTGGAATTATTTTTAATATTTAAATATAAAAAGTGAACACTGGATTATTTTCTTTTTAGATATACAAGTCTAAAAAGCAAAATGAGCTGAAACCGGTTTGGCTCAGTGGATAGAGTGTAGGCCTGCAGACTGAAAGGTCCCAGGTTTGATTCGGGTCAAGGTCATGTACCTTGGTTGCTGGCACATCCCCAGGAGAGGTGTGCAAGAGGCAGCTGATTGATGATTCTCTCTCATCCATGTTTCTAACTCTCTATCCCTTTCTCTTCCTCTCTATAAAAAATCAATAAAATATATTTTAAAAATATAAAAATAAAAAAATAAAAAGCAAAATGAGCTCCTCAGTCCCCATCCTATGATTTAATATGCTACTTACCTTCCCTCCATTCTAACCCACAGTAGCTGTTTTACAATACAGGTATAATGCAATTCATATTGTGTGTATATTCCTCTCCAACATCTCTATTCTTAAAACAAAAGAAAACAGTTGATAGTTAGGAATAGATCTTTCCCAATGGCATTAGGTTCTACCCCATAATGGGAAAGTGGGAGATCTTCTTACACACACACACACACACACATACACATTTTCTATTGCTTCTGTTTCTCCTGAGAGAAACCCAAATAATATCTTTGCAATTTTTCTATAATATTGAAAATATTCCCAAATTAAGAGTTATTAAAAACATCAATTAACTAAAGCTAATATATAAGCAAATATAAATCACAAAATGTCTTTTAATTAAAAACATCACTTTTACTTTTCCATATATTTGTAATCTACCAACATACACAAATATTAAATTACCTGATATTTAGGGGAAAACATGTCATGTCACATTCACAATTACATCAATAAAATGTTTTTTTGTTTGTTTGTTTTTTATTGTACAACTACTAACTGGTATAACCTTCTTTGTAAAGTAAAAGTTGTTTAGAATGGTAAAAATTTTTACTGAAAACATTTTAAGAAAATTAATCATCACTATGTGTCATTTTTATATTTTTCAAAGTAAATACACATAGTCTTACCGTGTTCCCCGAAAATAAGACATCCTCCAAAAATAAGACCTAGTGCATGGAAAGATAAGACATCCCCTGAAAATAAGACCTAGTGCAACTTTGGGAGAAAAATTAATATAAGACACTGTCTTATTTTTGGGGAAACAAGGGTATTTCATTCCTACTTATTTCATTTTGATTAAAGTAAGCAGAAATTATATTAATGATAATATTCAGGAATATTAAATGTCATGACATATAGTAATACTTGAACTAGAATCCACCTTTTTCAAATATTTTATGAATACAGTATGACAATGGGATCCATTAAAAAGTCAATAAATTAACTTCTTCAAAGTATTTTGAGGGTTCTTCAGTGATCCTAAATGGTCTCCAGGTCTCCTTCATAGCATAAACAGGGAAGTCTCTCTAAAGTGACCATCTTTGAGGCAAACTGTGTTGCCATGGGGATTTTCTTCTCTACTGCTCCCTCAACATGACTTATATTTTTATTTTTTTTTATATATTTTATTGATTTTTTTACAGAGAGGAAGGGAGAGGATAGAAAGTTAGAAACATAGATGACAGAGAAACATCAATCAGCTGCCTCCTGAACACCCCCTACTGGGAATGTGCCTGCAACCAAGGTACATGCCTTTGACCAAAATTGAACCTGGGATTCTTGAGTCTGCAGGCCAATGCTCTATCCTCTGAGCCAAACCGGTTAGGGCCTCAACACGACTTTTAGGAAGTTCTTTTTAAAAGTGTCTCATCAATTATTGCAGAACCTACTTTTCCTTTAAGAAATGATGGTTCAAACTTCAGATATTTCTAGCCAGTACTTTTTTCTTTTATTTGATATTCCTTTTAAAAATTGTTAATTCAAACACAACAACTACAAAATTATTTTCTTCATTTATTTATCATCTCATTAATATAAGTAGAATGGAAGGAAAGCAATTTACACTTTTGATTGATTTTACTAAAGTATAATTTATAATTGGAAAGAAATAATTTAAAATAATGTGCCTACTTGAAGAATGACGCCAGAGGAAGCATGGGATAAGGATAAAGCTTTAGGACAGAATACTGCTGCTCTACAAAATGAAAGTTCAACTAATGGAAATCCTTGGGTGTCTGGTGACTCTAAGTGAAAATTTAATGTCACATTTTTGCCTTTGATTGTTTCTATCCTTTTAAAGACTAAGCAAAATGTACAGTGCAATCTTGCATAAAGAAAAATAAAATCATTGACTAAGTTACCCAGTAGATTTGATAAATTTAATATCAGGATTCAATACTAGGAGCATTTTTTTCCTAGAAATAACCCATAAGGAAAATTAAAAATTAAAAAAAAAAAGAATGTTTGTTCTTGCCTACTACTTGATTTCTGTCTATAACCTCTTCATCTCAGCCTAAAAGCTTTTTACTTTTAGGAATTGATAGATAGCATTCCAATTTATTTTTAAGTCTTCACAAGAGGACATATTCATTGATTTTCAGGAAGAGGGGAGAGAGAGAGAGAGAGAGAAAGAGAGAGAGAGAGAGAGAGAGAGAGAGAGAGAGAGAGAGAGAGAGAGAGAGAGAGAGAAACAGCAGCCATTTGCTACTCTCCTGTGCAAGGGATCAAACTTAGGAATGTATGCAAATGGGACCCAAGACCTTCTTGTGTAAGGGATTGTGCTCCAACCGAGTCATACTGGCCAGGACTAAGTTTCCAATTTTTAAAAAGTATTTTAAAGTAGTTTATCTTGAATATCTTACTCCATTTAAAACTTTCTGGCAATTTTCTGGCTGTGGAAATAACAACTAATGCAAAGCTCAGAGCTAATTTTAAATATTTTTACAACCAAAGAAATACCTTACTCCTTTTAATCCTTTAGGTATTTACTTTTGTGTATTTCTCTTAATTAATAGCTCTCCAGGCCAGATAACAAATGTGTCACAAGTATAACATTAATGGGAAATGGCAGAGCATTAATGTAATTTTGGTTCTGGGACACAGGGAGCTCCCAGTGTCATCGGTGTTCCCAGCTGCATCAGCTGCAGTCAAACCACATCACTCCAACAAAGTCCAGCAAGCATCTGGACAAATGTCTTTTGTTTCAGGACAAAGGGTATCTTTTCTTGAGGTAATTTTCACTGCACAGTTAGGGTATAAAATCATGGGCAAAACACTTACCTTAGAAACAAATGTGCTCTGACGGTGCTTTTAGTCAAAATCTCCTTCAGAAAAAAACAAAAAGATAATACTTGATGTGTTTACACATGCTAATATTTTTAATCATTGGTTTATAATTTCCTGTCACCCTTTTTAACATAAAGGTTTTTTTTTATTCAGATAAAGCAAAGGGCTTCGATATCAATGCAGTTCATTTATACTATGAGTGTGGTGTCCCCACTGGCTATAGACATGCCTTCTTTCTCACTGGGAGAGTAAATTATTCTCCATGGCAAAGAAGGTCTCCTCTCTTCATCATATTTCTAAAAAGTGAGAGAACAAAAAGAAAACCAATAACTAGGAGCTCCTCTCTCAAACATTTCTTTATCCAATGGCATAATTGGCAAACACCTGGATCCAATTCTGAAATTTTATTTTACTGTTCTGTTTTTCCTTTATTTTTAGACTATCTATACTAATAAAAGGATAATATGCTAATTAGACCAAGAGACCTTCAGGGAAACCAGCCAGGGAGAGCAGTTGGAAGCCATGAAGCCAGTGGGGGAGAGCAGTTAGAGCAAGCAGGCCCTCAGGCAGAGTGGTTAGGGGCTATCAGGCTGGCAGTCAAACATCTCCTGAGGCAGTGTTTCCCAAACTTTTGACATATGTGAACCCCTTCTATAATTTTCGTAATGCTGAGTACCCCCTCGTACTCATAAGAACGTAGAATTAGGCGCAGCTAAGCACGGTGCAGTGCATATCCCCACCAAACTCCGGTGCAACGCGTACCCCCACCAAACTCTTCCCGTACCCCTGGGGGTACAAGTACCACACTTTGGGAAACACTGCCCTGAGGGTTCCCAGGTTGGAAAGGGTACAGGCTGGGCTGAAGGACACCCTCTCCTCTTCCCCCCGCCCCACCCCCCCATGCATGAATTTCATGCAGCAGGCCACTAGTTTCTTTATATTAGAAAATAATCACTATTTTACAGCCTAGGCTTAGTAGATTCACTAAAATGAGTGTTAGTGGCATATTTATTTCCCCAAAGCCAAATCATTAATACTAAAGTAAACTGATTTTCTTTCTCCATCATTTGATTGAAAATTCATATGACTTTTAAATATTTCTAGAAGTACTCTCTTCTCTATAATTTAAAAAGCTTTAGGTGAATTATACTACATATATCTGTGAATTTGGTACATTCATTCATTATTCCAAGGCTGAGTTAAATTCTAAAAGTCCTATACCAATTAAGTATTTAGTCAAATTCACAAATGTAAAAAAGTAGCATGAGAAGAACTTATGTAAAATGTTTAAAACAATCCTAGCTAGCTTGGTTTCTGTAATACCCCCAGTAATCCTCATCTTCATTTCGTTTTCCTTCTTTAACAAAAGAATCATGTACTTAGAGGTATTTCTTCCTGTTTTCAGTTTCACAACTTAAGATTTTATATTTTCCTTAATATTCTTATCATCCCACCCTGTCAAAACTTCAGGGAACAAGAGTGCAGTTTTAACCTAAAGATATCTGGATACCATTTTTTCCCTGTCTGTTGTGGAAATGCTTTTTCTAGTTGTCTAGTTCATTAATTAGAATTTCCCTGGACATATATGTACATCATTCATAAATTTGTCTTTTGTTCAGTATCTGGGACACACCATTTTTAAATGCAGAGGATTCCTTATATTCTGGTTTAAATAATGAGATATATCATTCTCTATTTAAAATCAACTTAGCAAGCTTCATAACAACCTCTTCTATCTAACCTAGAGAAAAAGTTTGGCATAAAGAACATTCCTTACTTGGTTCCTTGGCTCCTATGCAGATACCTCCTATATTCTTTAAAACGCTACTACTGATTTAACCATTTTCTAACTTTGCTGCTTTCCCCTTAAAGCACCTTTAATAAAAACTAAGTGTACATGTCCCAGTCACTCATACATCCATTAGGCCTTGAGAATCCCAGAGAAAGTTTGAATGAATGACAATTATTTATATTTTCTAGGTTGTTTTCAGAAAGAGTACTAAATTCATTACTTGCTTCTTGCACTGTTATTTATGATGGATATTTGTTATTAATTACAAAAAATACTCTGAGACTCAGTGTAGTGTTTGAGGCTGTTATTTTTTTGGAATGGTGTTGCACTCAGAAAACTATTACCCACAATGTTGTATTATATTGAAATAATTAAGGTATTCTGATGGTTACTGCTAAAATTCCACATAGCTTTATATCCTAAAGCTACAAGCCTTCTATACTTTATGTTTTGATATTGGGTCTCAAATATCAAATTCCATGTCTTTGGTTCTCTCTTTAGCACTAAATTCCACACTGCAAATGTGATCTGAGCAGATGACCTTCAATTAAGCTCTTTCTCTGTGACTCTTACTGCAGTGCTAATATATTGGCAGCAATATAAAAGCTTGAGTAGTAATGTTTCTCTTGCATGTGATAAAACAGATAATAAAGATCAGTTTTTCCTAGGTACAGCCTGGCCAATAGTAGCTTTAAAAGTCACAAAATGTGCTCTTCAGATAAGTTCTCTACTAAATAAAATACTCAGAAACATAAACACAGGACTCCTTTACCACAATATTAAACATGTTATAATGCAAAAGTGAGTGAATATTTAGAAAAGTCAACAGCACAGCAAATGTATAAATAAAATTCTAATGAAGTTAATATTAATAATTTTTTATAATAGGAATATTATGGTAAATGTTTATTGTACAATTTCTATGACCATTGCAGTACATTAAATATTTTATATACATTATCTGATTGAACTACCATAATATCTCTGAGGTAAATATTATTATATTATTATTTCTCTTTTTTTTAGTTTAAAAACTGGTTATCTAAATTACTTAGGTAGTAATTATCACAGCTATATTTCATACTCAGCAAAGCAGTTAATTATTATTACCTCATTTGTCACCAATAGCCACATGGAGAACTGTTATTATCTACATTTTGCAAATTAGTAAACTTATGGTCCTTTTCCAATTAAGAAGCTGGAATTTGAAAGTAGGTCTAAATTTAAATGTTGTGGTTGTGTTTATTTCACTTCTGTCTCCCTTGTCTAAAATATCATTATTTAGAGCTCTGCACAATGTTTAAATAACATGACTTTACATTCTAGGCCGCTGTAATTTGAGACAAACCATGAGTGCTCACATGTTTGGGCCATCTCTTTCCTCCACCTCCACATTCAGCAGATCAGTAAGGTGGACATGTGATGTTCCTCGTGAGCTAGTCACAATGCTCAAGGACATACTTTCCTCTTCCATAAGGCGTATTAACAGGACATGTTTTTCAGGAAGCTATTTTTTGCACTAGGTAACAAATTACTTCTGAAAACTTTACAGGGAAGACAGATTGCTTTAGAAAAGCAATATATCTAATATTTTAGCAGCCTTGACCAAAATGAACTGAAGAATGCTGGGAAGATTTTAAAGGCATACTAACTATAATTATAAATGGGCAATATTAATACATTTCTTAAAAAAATGACCAAAGCATATATTGAAGGCTTAAACAATATGAGGTTATTATTAAAAAATTAAGAGTTTCATGGTGTTTTTTTATTTATTTTCTGAATATCTGGAATTTTTTCACATTTGATTCTCACGTTGACTCCAACCAAAGGTATGACCTAAACATACAGATATAGAATGCTAATACTTAACAAATTCATAAAAGAAACAAAAGTAGAGAAATAATTGCTCAATTGTCAAAAAACTGAAGCAGCTTATTTGTTATATTTATTTCAGCCCAGACCCCTGTCTCTAAATTATGCTTTTAAATGCACCCATGGACAACACAGGAAGCACAATTACTCATGTTTCTTAGCAATGCTTATTCTATGGAATAAAATAGTATTATGCAAATTAACCATCATTCCACTACACCCACAAGCCATGCCCTTAAGTCATGCCCACCAGCCAATCAGGAGCAAATATGCAAATAAACCCAACCAAGATAGCTATGGCCACAGAGAGCAGGAGGGAAGCTTGGGTTTCCCTGGCAATGAAGTAAGCCAAGCTTTCCACCTGCCCTTGCTGGCCTAGGCCTCTATTCAAGGCCACAATGTTTCATTGATAAAAGATACTTAAATCCAAACATAAATGGTGGCAGCCATGGAGCTGGAAAGAGCAAGAGGCTAGAGTTGTCCTTGGTGATGGAGGAAGCCAAGCTTTCCACACAGCCTGGCCAGCCCAGGCCTCCACTTAAGGCTACAAAGTTTCAATTATAGGAAAATACATAAATCCTAATACAAATGGCTGCTGCCATGAAGTATGCAGAAGGCTTGACTCCGCTCCAGGCTATAAAGTTTCAGTTGTAGAAGATAAATAAACCCCAGATACCAAGACCTCCACTTGGGTCACCAGGGGGCTTGGCCAGCCTGCAAACCACCACAGGCCCCTTTCCCAGGCTGCCCCATACCCTAAGGGAACCCCAAACCTGATCCAGGACACCATTCAGGGAAAACCAGCTGGCCCCCACCCATGCACCAGGCCTCTATCCTATCTAATAAAAGAGTAATATGCAGAATGACCATCACTCTAACACACAAGATGGCTGCCTCCATGTGGTCAAATATCCTGGCCCCATGTGGACACAAGATGGCTGCCACAAGATGGCCAGCAGGGGGGGACAGTTGGGGCACAACAGGCCTACAGGGGAAGGCAATTAGGGGCAAAAAGGCTGGAAGAGGAGTAGTTAGGCATTAATCAGGCTGTCAGGGGAGTGGTTAGGGACTGATCAGGTTGGCAGGCAGAAGTGGTTAGGGGGAATCAGGAAGGCAGGCAGGTGAGCAGGTAGGAGCCAGCAGTCCTGGATTGTGAGAGGGATTGTGACTGCCAGTGTTAGGTCCAATACCCAGGATCAGGCCTAAAATGGCGGTCAGACATCCCTCAAGGGGTCCTGGAATGGGAAGGGTGAAGGATGGGCTGAGAGACACCCCCCCCTCATGCACGAATTTAGTGCACCAGCCTTCTAGTATATAATAAAACTCACAAGAAAACATCATCAAGGCTAAGAGAATTGATAATTACAAAAACTAGATTACAAAAAAACAAAACACAACAAAACAAATAAACCTAACACTGATAAATAACTTAAGACTATAAGTCAACAGGTTATATATAGTTAGTAATCACTACATAAAATCAGGAAAAAAGTTTTAATGAGTAAACAGAGTAAGATAACTAACATGCAATTAAATCAAATAGTAGATTTGCAAATAAGAGATAGTTAAGACTTTACCTGAAATTTTGCAAAATTGTTGAAGCATAGATTTATTTTACCTCATGTAATAAAGAGTTGTAATTATTAACTTTGGAAGGAGAAAAGTAATCTGTATTCTGAGATCAAAAGATAGGTTCCTTTAATATATATTGCTTTTTATGCAGACATTGCCTAATGTTAGCTTAAAAAACAACAGGTCAGCCGAAACCGGTTTGGCTCAGTGGTAGAGCGCGGTCTGCAGACTGAAAGGTCCCGGGTTTGATTCCGGTCAAGGGCATGTACATTGGTTGTGGGCATATCCCCGCTAGGGGGTGTGCAAGAGGCAGCTGGTTGATGTTTCTCTCTCATCGACGTTTCTAGCTCTCTATCTCTCTCCCTTCCTCCCTGTAAAAAAATCAATAAAGTATATTTATTAAAAAAAAAAACAATAACAAAAAACAAAAACAAAAACAGGTCATTATTTGATTTATGGCATACATCAAAAATTTTAGTTCACTATGACAGTTGGGAGGAATATTTTCTTGTAGAAATAGTTAAAAATATGCTGCCCTCAACTAACTACGCATGTAGAACCGAGTAAAACAATAATTTACATTGCAAAGATTTCTGAACTCTATCACCAAAACAGATTTTCATGTATAGAAGAAAATTATTTTTCTAGATTTGTGTTGTTACATAGAGCCCTATTTTATGAATTAAATACACCAGTTCTCTGCATTTAAAGATCTTAAGAGTTCCCCATTTTTCAGAAAACCATAAAAGAAAAGCATGTTTACATCACAAGAAAAATCACAGGGAAGTCATTTTTCTTTATGACATTTATATTTTAAATTAATCTCAAATCAGGATCCCTACCACTTTCAAGATTTGTGTCATAATGGATTATAGCAAAGACAGAAAACAATTGAACAGACAGTTATTTATCGATGGCTATGTATTCTAACTCCAATTCCTTAAAAAGATACAACCCACACAAATATCACATCCATCCACAGACACTCAAACTCACATGCAATTACCATGGGCATACCCCAGATTTCTGTAAGCTCAGCCCCGAAAGGAGAAAGGGAGAGGCTGCAGACAGGAGGCTACTGGAGGATGGGGCAGAGCAGGGCCCACCAAGTTAGATGGAGGGAAAGAGGGAGAAACCCCACAGGTCTGGGGACAGAGATGGGCGGGAAAGGAGGGCTGTGCTGAAGCATTGCCCTCGGTTGAAGTAGAAATCCTGACCCCATTTTATAGACCCCAGCAGTGTGTATGTGTGGGGAGGAGGGATGAAGACAAAAGAGGGTGTGAGGGGACTGGATGGATGTAGAGCAGTGACATTTGATTTATGGCTTATTTATTTTATTTTTTGTTAATGTATTTTTATTGCTTTCAGAGAGGAAGGCAGAGGGAGAAAGAGATAGTAATATCAATGGAGAGAGAGAATTGATCTGCTGCCTCCTGTACTCCTACTGGCGACTGAGCCCACAATCCAGGAATGTGCCCTTGATCAGAATCGAACCCATGACCCTTTAGTCTACAGGCTATGGCTCTATCCATTGAGCCAAAGTATCTAGGGTGACCCATGGCCTATTTAAAACCACTTCAGTAGGCTAAGCAGGGGTCTTACCACGATGGTGTTACCTGATAATGAGGGTGTCTCTCCTTATGTGGGGTAATTGGAAGTGCAGCAAAGTAAAGACACACCCATGGAGCCTGCAAAGGGTTTCCAAGCACACAATGTGATGTACTTTGTGTGGCAGCTGGCGAGGGCGAGCAGAGCCTTGGAAGGAAATGAGGTCTCCAAGACTGGGAACTGGAGGGAAATCGTTGGCTGAGAATTTTGTGCTGTGAGTTACAATCTCTCTATATAAAAGCCTAATATGCTAAATGTCTGATTGAGCGGTCAACCTACTGGTCGCTATGATGTGCATTGACTACCAGGGGGCCAATGCTTTGACTGGTAGGTTAGCTGGCTGCTGTTGTCCGGCTGATCAGGACTTAGAAAGACAGGGCTGGACACGCCCTGGAGCCCTCTCTTAGTCCCTCACATGGTCCCTCTCTGGCCACCGGCCCTGATTGGCCCTGATCTAGACTGGGCAAGATGGCCCTAATCAGTCCCAATGGCCAGCCAGGTGTAGGGACCCCACCCATGCATGAATTTCATGCACTGGGCCTCTAGTATTACCAAAAAATAAAAATAAAAAAATAGCCATCCAATGTAAATCAATCAATAGTACACTTTTTTTTTTTTTTTTTTTTTTTTTTTTGTCAGCAGAATTTTAGTAATTAGTTTATGAGTTCCATGAGATAAAAAATGTTGAAAATTGCTGTTCTAGATGAATCAGGCTGCAACAGACTTGAATCTCTTAGTATATGAATAACTTTAATGTCATGAGAATAATAGAGATACTTGAGAGAGCATGTATAGAGAAAGAAGAGAATAAGTACTCATGTTGTAGAATAAAAAAGAGTATATTGTATCACAAAACTAAAAAAAGGAAAATCTTTCAATACATTTTATAGAAACGATGCTTAAACATAATGCTTACATGAGTAAACTGAATTTTACAGCCCATGAGGAGCCTTTAAATGCTTTTAAATATGTCATGCATTCTTCATGATTCCATAAGACCAGTCTAACAGGACCAGCTACAATGGCCTGAAGAAAAGGCTGTTAGGGTCAAATTAACAGGCTAAGACCAAGATGCACATTCAATGAAAAGACATTAAAGGCATAGCATTGTTAGATTACATGATGCTGATGTTAGTAGATATATTTAAGATATATGCAAGGCTACCATCTCCAATATGTTGTAGTGAGGAGGAAAACACATTTGGCTGCTATCAAAGATATATTATAGAAACTGCTTACAAAAACAAATAACAGTATTAACCAATATAACCCCAATAAATTTAATTTAAAGACACACACACATGGATTTTTTAACAGATGGGTTGAGTTATGCCTAATGAACATCCAATGGAGGTATTCACAAAATGTTTTAAAATAAAGCTATATTTCACAGAAGTGAAGCTTACAGTGGATTTTATTCCGACTAAATAGTATTTAAAAGCAAGGGATAGATGCTATCACCTATGAAGGATGAAGAAACTATAGTGCCACAAAGAACCAAAAAAAGAAGTAAAGGATAGTATACATGTTCCAAGGCTAGTAACTAGGGAAGGGCAACATCTTTGCAGCATGGAGGAAAGGCTTGACAATAAAAGAGAGTCAACAGCTGCAAATGCAGCAAGATTGAAAAAGACTGCAGAATTTGAGAAAACCTTTTTATTTGCTAATAAAAAGAGATAGGATATTTGTAAACTTTTAAAAATGTATTTGTCTTCCATACTTTTAGTGTAATTTTTTTCTTTCTTTTTAAAATGAATTTTATTTCAGCATTAAAAATTGAGATGAATTTTATCAAATATGCTTTGGGTTAATATTTGCCAAATTAGATCTACCTGCACTTTGAGCATAAGAAGAATGCTACATAGCATTATTAAAACACTGGAGTCCCAATGCACAAAATTTGTGAAAGCAGGTTGTTCTTCGCAGCCATAGTGGCTTGCCTCGGCCTTTGTGACCCCTGCTTTGTCTGGAAGGTCATCTGGAAAGTTGTTCAGTTGTCCAGTCTAATTAGCATATTATGCTTTTATTATTATAGATTTGCCTGTTTGTTTTTTCTTTACCTTTTGCCCTCCTTTCCACTTCTTCTTTTCCCCCTCCCTTCTTTTCTCCCTTTCGTTTTTATCCATAAGTTAACTATAATAAACTGAATTAATTTTCATATTCCCTAAGTGATAAGATTATTCTTCTTATAAATCAGCACTGGCTATACATGTACTAATATGTGGTCCATTTTTTTGTGATAAAAAGGAGAAGAGTTAGGTCAATTTGAATTTTTTTTTTGTCTATATGGTTTTCAACCTTTGATACATTTTTCAAATTTGCTCATATAATCTTAATATGTGGTCTTTATCTTTCAGCTTCTTCTCAGCTGGGAATTAGTAGCAGATTACTTAATTGGATTTTTGTGGCCTTTACACTTATTCCTAAAATATAGACCTTCTTTACATGTTTTTTAAATTGTTTTAAATTTATTTGAGAGCAAGAGAAAGTAATATCTATGAGAGAGAAATATCTATAGGCTGCCTCCTACACCCGAGGCCCCCTTAATTGGTTTATCTAGCCAGCAACCAGGGTATGTGCCCTAATGGGAAATAGAATCAGTGACCTATTGGTGCATGAAACAATATTCAACTAACTGAGCCACACCAGCCAGAGCTATGAGTTTGTTTTTATACAGAAGTTTTATCCTATATAATAAAGAGGCAATATGCAAATTAACCCGCATTACCTCACAAGATGGTTGTCCAGCAAGGGGGTTAGTGAGGGATGACCAAACGACTGAACAATCAGGCTGCATAGGGTGACCAGGCTGGCAAGGGGTTAGTGAGGGACAATGAAACGACTGAACAACAGGCTGTATGGGGTGACCAGGCCAGTGGGGGTCCATGAGAGGCGACCAGGCTGGCATCGGGGACAATTAGGGGCAACCAGGATGGCAGGAGGGTGCAGTTGGGGGTTACCAGGCTGGCAGGGGGGCTGTTGGGAGTGATTAAGCTGGTGGGTGGCAGTGAGAGGCAACCAGACCAGTAGAGGGGGGCAGTTAGGGGTGACTAGGATGGCAGGGGGACAGGTAAAGGCTATCAGGCAGGCATGCAAAGGCATTGAGAGGTGATCAGGATGGCTGTGAGGGGGAGCAGTTAAAGGCGACGAGGCAGGCAGGTGAGCGATTAGGAGCCAGTGATCCAGGATTGTTAGAGGGATCTTGGGTTGGAGAGGTTACAAGCTGGGTTGAGGGGACACTCCTCCACGCACAAATGTTGTGCACCGGGTGTCTAATAAAAATATAGTTTTGCATTTATCAAAATTTTGAATGTATAGAAAGTATATTTTCCCAGTTTCAAGAGTTGATACTGATTTCACCATTTTATGTTGTAGCCACTTTAGTTTGAGATAACCCTGCAGTTTACATATTTAATTATTTTTCTTCCTTGAAAATGAAGACTTGTTACCTCCTTAAAAATTTTTATATATTATATTTTTTACTTACAAAAGTAGTATATGTTTATTATACAAAGCTGGTAGTATTCTGGCTTCCAAATTTTATGCATTAATGATATTATTCATTTGACTGCTTTAACAGAGACCAAAGTAGCAGGTTTTATTATTATAGATTTGCCTGTTTTTATATGGTTTTTATATAAAGCAATATATGTTTGTTTGTTTTTTTTAACCCAAATATACAGTAGGGTGGATTAAAGAGGACTTCATAAAAAATGTAAATTTTTTTCTCTCATTTTCAGACATTTAAAAATAAAGAAAAAAAAACCTTCATATTGGGAGAAAATATTTGACAAAGCCATTGTAATATATCTCTATATGTAAAAGTCTAATATGCAAAGTTTCCCCATGGGAGTTTAACTGGGAGACCAGGAGTTCTATCACTCATTATGCCATGGGCTCACCACCAGGGGGTGGTATGGGATGAAGGAAGGCCCTGGCTGCCAGCCAGAAGGAAAGCTGAGACCTGCAGCCAGAAGGCCCCTATTGGCCCTGATTGCTGGCCAGCCCTAGGGACCCTATCCATGCACAAATTTCATGCACTGGGCCTCTAGTATACACTTGTGTGTGTGTGTGTGTGTGTGTGTGTGTGTGTGTGTGTGTGTGTGTGTTTGTGTGTGTGTCTACATCTGTATCCATCCAATCTTTCTATATCTATCAATGACATATATCACATATATCTCTATATGTGACAAAGGATTTGTTCTTTATACAAAGAACATCTACAATTCAATGAGAACAACAACAACAACAACAACAACAACAACAACAAAAAACAATTTAAAAATAGACAAAAGATTTAAAGAGACATTTATAGAATGAATATTCAAACCCTCCAAAAACACATAAAAATGCTCAACATTGATAATTTTTAGGGAAGTGAAAATTAAAACAGTAACTATACACCCAGAAGAATAGCTAAAACACAGCTAAAAAGATTGACAATACCAGATCTGGCAAAGATGTAGAGAAAATGAAGCCCTCATATATTGCTATAAATATGTAAAATAGTGCAACCACTTTTGGCAAACTTGTTGACAGTTCGTTGAAAAATACACTCACACTTACAATGTGCCCCAGGAAATTCTCCTAGTTATCTACAAAACAGCAATGAATCATGTAACCATACAAAAGACTTGTTCTCAAATGTGCATAGAAGCCTAATTTCTAAATAGACAAAATCCCAGATTCCATCAACTGGTGTACGGATATTTATATTCATAGAATGGAATCGACTGAGCGATGAAAGGGAATATAAACTATACACCAAACAAAGTGGATAAATCTCAGATATATCATGTATGATTATATTCTAATAAATTTCTATAAGAGACAAAATTATTATGATAAAACAGAGTAGTTCTTGTCAGGGCTTAGAGATGAGGAAGGGAATTTATTTAAAAGAAACATAAGATAACTGCTTGAAGTGATGGGGTATTCTAAAACCTGATTTTGGTGGTGGCTCTACAAAGGTGTGCATTTACCAAAGCTTATCAAACTGTACAATTAAGAAGGTTAATTTCCTTTCTACAAATTGTATTTCTACAAAGCTATGAAATATAAAGTGCCGTATGGGGTCAGGGAGGTGAGCAACAGAGCTTCTCCAGTTCATCATTAAGGGCACAGGGACCTGCTCTACACAGCTGTGCTGCTCTCCTGTGCTTTCCTGAAAGCTGGCTAACAACTTCCAATTCCCACATCTTAGCCTGTAAACAGGAGGAAAGCAAAGTGGAGAGAATGGCCTTTTAAAAGATTGTGACTGTTCATCTTACACTGGCTTAATTGGATGTGTGTTTATGTGTTTGGTTATACATTGCTGGAAGATAACCAAAATATGGTCTCTGGCTGATTTTATTGCTAAAGTAGAAAGTAGAAAGAAGAAAATTGATATTGATAGACAATAGATTCTATAAGCTGGATATTTATCTATATTAGTATATCTACAATTTATTACAATTTTGAAATAATTTTATTAACTACATTTTTTTTTCAGATAAGCTCAGGTCTCTAAGATATAAAATCTGTGTCTAATTACCATGGAATACTTTGCAAATATGCATATGTTTATATGTAAGTGACACTACATGTTAATTAGATACTAGATAGTTTTGAGTTTTTGATGTTATCATATTTATTATATTTACTATAATTTTGATATTTGAGGTTCCAAGTTGTATTCTGACTTTTGCCATACTATATGAGTTAATTAACAATGATTTCATAATAGGCCAGGCAAAAACTATTAAAGTAGATGATCTGTGAAAACTTAACTTTTAAGTTATTTTTATAGTAAAGACATAATGGTCTATATTTGCCATATATTGTTTAGCAAGAAGTTGTAAAATAATTTATTATTTAATATTTTTTCAGTTTTTTGCTCCAATACTGGATTGAAGGAATACATATGATGACTAGTTTATGAGACAACCAATATGTTTTTCTTAGAGAATTAAAAAATAAAATAAAACCATGCAATTCCTTAAAGAATTTAAATGAGTGCATTTTATTTTTGACCCCAGAATAAGAATTTTAATAATGCATGGTACTTGAAAAGTCAGTAAGTTGAATTTAAAGTGTTAAGAATAATAAAATGCCTTAACCAAAGTGAAGATTTCCCATTGAATTCTTCAGTTTCCTCTTGCAGTTGACAGTGTTTTCAGTTATACTTGCAGTTCTTCCATGAACCATGCTGATTCACATGCATGCTTTAGTCTCTCTGCTTACAAGGCCCTCCAATGTTTTCTACTTGGCAAATATCTTTAAACTTTCAATATTTAGCATAGGCTAGTCTTCTTCCATCTCTCGGATTAAACAGGTTTCTTTGTTTAACTTTCCTGCCCAATCCATCGTTACTAAGACTCCTGTTACCCTGTTTCCCCGAAAATAAGACAGTGTCTTATATTAATTGTTGCTCCCAAAGATGCGCTAGGTCTTATTTTCAGGGGATGTCTTATTTTTCCATGAAGAAGAATACGGTACACATTTATTGTTAAATGAAAATAAAGGAAATTTATTACCTGTATACAGTACGGTAGTACGGTAGTTGTCAACACAAACTAGACAAACTGTGAATCCTACAGTATCAAGAATTTACTCATTTTTCAATGACAATCATGTCATCATCTTCTGGAACATCATCATAACATCCAATTCCTGAATTTCCTGGTGAATTTCTTGTGACTCCATTTCTTTCAGAATCAGTGGACCAAATCTCTCATGTTTAGCCTACAGGGGCCTTATTTTCAGGGGATGCCTTATATTTCACTCAGAAGGAAATCTGTAAGTAGGTCTTATTTTGGGGGAAACACGGTACATGTTGTAATTCTTATGTATTTACACATACAAATATCATAAATTCATTGAGATTAGAACTATATTTCTATTCATATTGAATTTCCTGTGAGCAAGTATAATGTTCAAAACAGTCTCTGGGTGCAATAAATGTCTATTAATAAATGAGAAAGAAATTCAACTGGAAAAAATAAAATATGACTGAGCATTTACAAAAGCAAAGTGGACAGTGCTGATAATTTTTGCGCAGGATCAGATTTTGCAAAGAACTTCTCAAGAACAAAGTCAATTGGTTACAGGCAGTAGATATGGATGTTCAGTATTATTTTTCTTAGAGTAAAGGGCACATTTCTATCTTTCAAATAAATTGTGCAATTACTGAAACCAGATAGAATTATACTGCTTGCTGTTGTATGTGCTCAGTTTCCCAGAATACTTGAATATACCTCCAGAGATTTATTAACAACTTTCTATAGTCAGACTTTTTTAATATATGAATGCCTTTGACACTGAATCCTCAAGGTATGAAAAAAAGTTGTGTCTTCTTTTTCTTTTTCTTTTTTTTTCCAGAAGATTTTGCATAGCACAGTTATAATTGTGATAGGAACCATGCAAAATTTAACTCATAAATGGTCATTGGTCTCTTTTCCTTTTATCACATTCTTTGAAGACTATGACATTGTCTGATTTGCATTCTAATCTTTATCCTGGTATGTTAAGATAGTAAATTGTGGGTGGAGCTGTGCTAGAGGAAACTGTTGAGTTATAGGGGTTTAGGTAAAAAGGGATTTTATGTTTTTATTTGTTTGTTTTAAAATATATTTCTATTGCTTTCAGAGAGGAAAGGAGAAGGAAAGAGAAATAGAAACATTAATGATGAGAGAGAACCATTGATTATCTGCCTCCTACACACACCCCATTGAGGGTCAAGCCCTGGGCATGTGCATCTATAGGAAATTGAACTGTGATCTCCTGGTTTATAGGTCGACACTCAAGCCCTGAGCCACACCAGTCCTTCAAGGAATTTTATGTTTTTATGGGAAGAATACAACAGGCAGGAAAGAGAAAACTAGGACAGAAAGTTGAAACAGGAAAACAAGTAGAGGGTGAATACAGATGGAATGCAAATGGACTTGAGTCTTTATGAGGATAATTATTAAGAGGCTTTAGATCATCTGTATACTTTGGGAGAAAATTAGAGAATGCAGCAAGATTATTTTAAAATATTACTGAACACAATAAATATGTTCCTCTTTTAGCAGCATTTGAGAATACACATTTCAGCAATGTCAATTTTATGATTGTTATAAACGTTAAAGAATACAGTCATCCCCAAAACTCAGTAACTTAAGAGAAAATTTTATAAAGTATATCTTCATTGACTTTCCTGGTAGTCAGTGCAATATATATTTAATAAATGATATGCATTATTATGTATTCAAAATGTAATGTAAGAAATATTCCATATCCTGATTAAAACAGGGTAAAGAAAACACAACAATATGACCCTTAAAAAAATCTTTGGTGATGAAGGCAAATACAATGCCAAATCTTAAACATAAATCTATCACTTCTATGAATAATTTACTTTTTTAACCCATAAAGTTGATAAAGTTAAAAGTCTGAGTGCTTAGAGATACAGTGTGTATGTTACTTACAGTAATAACATTTTCTTTAACTTTATCAAACTATTTAAAAGAAATAGGTTATGCCGAAACCTGTTTGGCTCAGTGGTGGAGCATTGGTCTGCAGACTGAGGGGTCCCAGGTTCGATTCCGGTCAGGGGAATGTGCCTTGGTTGCGGGCGCGTCCCCAGGGGGGGCGTGCAGGAGGCAGCTGATCGATGATTCTCTCTCATCGATGTTTCTAACTCTCTATCCCTCTCTCTTCCTCTCTATAAAAGATCAATAAAATATATATTAAAAAAAAGAAATAGGTTATGAGTTAAAAACAGACAGTCTTTGTGACAAATTAAATACAAATGTTCAAACTAAGATGTCTGAATAGCTAATATTAGCCTCAATAGCATGGGTAGCTCTTGTCTTTCCCATCTGTTCTCTTTTTTACCTTCATTTGATTGTCCTTGTAGGACCAGCCTAAGTGAAACACTTTTATTAAATCTCTTTCTGTAAAGATTTCTCTCTCCAGAAAGCTCATAGCATTTGTAGACTTAATTTGACTCTGATAATTAAACAAATACTTACTGCTTTAATTTTTCATATGTGTATTCTTATATATCTTGTAAAAAAAACACAACAACACATAACTTTTCTCATTGAATCATTGTTTTTCTTCTTACACACAGCAAATAGCCAAGTACTTGGAATATGGTAGGCATTTACTGAAACAATATTGAACCATTTAAAACTTACTTAATTTTTAGCTTCCATATTTAATTAGTTAAAAATGCTGGGCCATTTTTACTTCTCCAATGTTTCAAAAACAGTCTCTTCATTTTCATTGCTATCGCCATTGTGTTATGTTTTTACTCCATTATTTCTTACAAAGCCTCTTTCTAGATGTCTAATTGACTATTTTCTTCCAACCTGTCACTCAGTTTATAGTCAGATATAGCATCTTTAGTGTAAATCTCATATTTACCCTCTCTTGGATTAGTAAAAGATGCCACTATTAAAAAAAAAAAAAATCTGAAAACACAGCAATCCAGAAAAGAAAAAAATCTCATACATCTCTCAAATAATAGGACAGGCTTTTCTACTCACAGGATAATCTAGACAAATAGGCTACCATTTCATTCACATCACCATGTTGTGTTTCTGACATCAGAAAAGGAGAAAAGATAATGGAGAGTAGGTAGGTTCCTTTTTAGACATAACCTATAATTTGCATGCATATCTTCTTTTTACCTCCCATCAGCCAGAAATTATTCATCTGGCCACACTCAAATGCAGTCTCTAGATCAGTGGTTCCCAAACATTTTTTTGGCCATGTCCACCCAAGCATCTCTAAATCTGGATGCCCCCCTGTGATATATAATTCTTATTCAAAAAGTGAACTCCTAATCATGTGGAGAAAGCCTAAAAAGCTGTTAACTTGGTTTAAAAAACTTCCAAAGAACATGGCATCCATAAAAGAGAAAAATAAAGGAATAAAAGGACATGTGAAGTACTGAGGAAGAAATTGTTAAAAATAATAATAATATGAAGTGACATAAAAATAACAAAGTTTTAAAACATATAATAGAAAACTGAAATGCATAAATATATCACAATATATATTTATATACTCTATAGGGCCCCTAGAACCATGAGAAATGCAAAAAATTCACTGTTAATAACTAATTCTCAAATCGTCCCCCTTAAAAATCAAATTGCTCCCCACAGTGATATTTGCCCCACATTGGGAACCACTGCTCTAGATGATGAGCATTCTATTTCAAAAGAAAAATTTACTCAAACATTGTGCTCAGCTTTTCCATCCAGGTCAAGGAAAGTCAGGATCTCTAGGTAAAGAATAGTTCATTCCATCATGTTCAAATGTGGCTCCTTATACAGTACTAGAGGCCTGGTGCATGGAATTCGTGCACTGAGGGGGGCGGGAGGAGTGTCCACCACCTGCACCCTTTCCAATCTGGGACCTGAAGAGATAGGGCCTAAACCAGCAATTGGACAGCCCTCTCACAATCCAAAACTGCTGGCTCCCAACTGCTCACCTGCCCGCCTGCTTGATTGCCCCTAACCACTTCTGCCTGATCACCCCTAACTACTCCCCTGCCAGCCTGATTGATGCCTAACTGCTCCCCTGCAAGATCGATTGCCCCCAACTGCCCTCCCCTGCTGGCCTGATCACATTAACTGCGCTCCCCTGGCAGCCCAGGTGCCCCCAACTGCCTTCCCCTGCAGGCCTGGTTCCCCCCAATTGCCTTCCCCTGCCATTCGGGTCACCTCTAACTGCTTTCTCCTGCTGACCTGCTTGCCCCCAACTGCATACCCCTACTGGCCATCTTGTGGTGGCCATCTTGTATGAGGGTGTGACGGTCAATTTGCATATTACCTCTTTATTATATAGGATTACGGCAACCTATATTTAACACATGGGTTTATGTGTTTTCTATGCTGCTCAATTTACAATACAGTATGAGCACAGTAATTGCATTAAATTCTTCATTCAGAAAACTGGAAGAATGAGGAACACATAACATTTGCTCTTCTATAGTAGTTATCCAATTCTGCTTGGTAAAAATTGTGAAAATTTATTCCTTGGCAGCTTCTAAGGCCATCTGCTGCCTCAGTTGCTGCTGCTTGTTCATTATTATCCATGAACACTTCTGCAGTTGGCATTGGAGAGCATGCCATACTACGGCCTGCCCAACTTCGTGCTGGTACATATTTGGTATCCCCAATGTTTCTTTGTGGTTTGAAAAGCGTAGACTTTTACAGCCCAGGATCATGGTTTCTTTGGCAACATACTTCAACTCTGTAGGCTTCCAAATATAGTTTCCAGTTGGTTCCATGTACAAGCCCCCACAGCTATATACTTCATCCACACAGGTTTCCCAAGCCTACATCTGTGTCCCAAATATCCTCTTCTTCTTCAGGCTATTTGTGATTACCTGGATGCCATTCAAAACAAGATGTTTTGTGAAACTAGAACAACCCAGTCTAATAATTGCTACTGGGCTAATTCCCGCTGGGTAGCAAAAGACATTTAAATAGAAGCTCTGAAAGAAGCTTGAGGTCACAATTATAAATTCTACTGTTTCAGGTGAGGAAGTAGTTCATTACACCAACACTGCAAAATCACAAGTAATTGAATCCCAAGTCACTTTATAGTACATGCCATGGGCAGAAATAACCTTCCATAGAAGACCTATATCCCTTGCAATTTCTGCTTTGAATGCTCTAGTTCTTTCATGAGTTCACATTTTTTATCATATCCTGCTAAGAGCTAGGGATAAAAAAAATCACAGATATTTTAACATTTTTCTAGCCATTTCTGAGATACAGATTATGTAGAAATGTGATCTGCTTTCCAAATTATGATAGGAGATTGTTTTAACAATGTGCTCCAAAGCTAACCAGGATCAAAAGCTTTCCAGCCTGTGGTGTCTCTATCCTTGCTGTCCAGTTGTGATTACTAAGCTAATGTCATCTACTTTAGGATTTTATTATAAAACCACCTTACTGACAGGTACTTTTTTATGTTCACAGGATGTAATTTTTTTTTTTTTTTTTACAACTCTAGACTTCCAAATACAATGGTTTAAAGGAAATAGATGTTAATATCTTTCTCAGCATAATAGTTCAGGGGTTGGTGAATGCTTCAGAAATAGGCTGCCGTTCCCAAACATTTGCAGGAATGCAGATTCCTTCTATCTCATTCTATCTCCTTCTATCTGCTTTCCATGCAGGTGTAGCTCTCATATACATGACTATACCCGGTTGACCATGTCCAGAATAACATTCAGGTCCTCGGGAAGAGAGAAAGTGAGTGGAGGTATCTAGAGAGCGCCTGGGAAGGCACCTGGGCATTCTTCCTTAATAATTGTCAGCTGAACCCAAGACCACAGGCAAAGCCATGTCTTGGATACACATCTTACCAAAAAGGCAGATGTGTTCACAGCATTGACTCTTATCTTTGCCCAGATGTCAAGGAGTAGGCTTTGAAATATAAACCCAGTCTAGCACCTGGAA
Organism: Pipistrellus hanaki; assembly: GCF_964339955.1. NCBI lineage: Eukaryota > Metazoa > Chordata > Mammalia > Chiroptera > Vespertilionidae > Pipistrellus > Pipistrellus hanaki. The sequence continues at coordinate 71,335,212 of NC_140505.1, forward strand.
TGCTTGGGCCAACCCAAGCTCCTTTATAAGTTTTGGTGAAACCTCCTGGTATTTGGGGAATACATAAACATGCTGCATCAGCTCTGGGTCACTGTCTCTCACTCAGAAGAGGAAGGCGGTCCCACCAGGTCCCAGCTTTTTCCTTCCATTTTGTGTCTTGTCTCTTTCTTTTATTTCTCAGTCCTCAGTCCCTCTACTCGAAGAAATGGATCTTCTCTCTCCAGGCTGGACGTGGAAAAGAGCCCACCAAAGAGGTAAGCCCTGCTTTTTTTTTTTTTTTCCTAACACAGTCCCCCACAACCACAAATTATGCAGTTGAGTCTCTCACATTTGGGGAAATCGCAGGGGTCAGGACATCTGGAGTCAATGGATAAGCTTCGCCCTGGGAAAAACACCTTTGTGATCATGATATCTCCCTTGCCAGATAAGTATAGCACCTGTTTTCTAAGACTGTGACTTGAACTTGCACATGTCACATTTTGCTCATATCAAGTTGTCAAGAACTTTAGTTTATAGGTATATCTGTGAGAAGGGAGGCACAGAAATGGTCTTTTAGCTTTTCTGTTGCTAATCCATATCATAGAAAAGGGGTCATTCCATTAATAAAGGAAGGAGAAAATAGATGTTTGAAAAATAGACTATACACTCTAAAACTAGTCCTTTCCATTCCATGAGTTCCTGATAGGATAAAAGGATAAAATGCACACTAATTAGCATGAGACCATATACTGTCTATATGGTCTCATTCTCTGGCCTGTAACATATAGACCTCTGCTCTGGATTAACATGCATAGACTGTCCTCAAAACTGTATTCATGCTTAGCAGCTGATAGCTCAATTGATGTTTCTTTCTTTTCAGATTTAACCCAGTGAAATTAATAATTATTCAAAGTGTCTATATATTTTTGGGGAACACTCTATATATTGTATTTAAGCATTTTAACCATGGCAAATTACATAGAAATGAAACTTTTGAATAAAAGTTAGTTAAGTTATTGGAATTTAATGTGAAAGCATTATATTATTTTATACACAATTAATAGAGGAAAATACAAAATTTCTCTTTTTTTATGTTTAAAGTTTATTCAACATATGATTTCAAATTTGAATCAGATTTAAATCTTTCCAGAATTTATAGGGATTCTTATATCAGAAGTATAATATTTGATTAAAGGTACATTTTATTAATAAGTTTAATTTAAAAAAGGCTTATAAACTTTAAAAATCAACAGCTACATCACAGAAAACAGCCTTTTGGCAAACTTAACTTTTATTCTTTGTTAAAATGTTTTGTTTTTGGTCTCTTATGTGTGCATATATTCTTATGTGTGTTTTTTTGTTTGTTTTTTTAGAAAGCATTTTATCCTTAATTATGTCTTACTTTTCAATAGAGAATAAAAAATGACAAAGTTAATTTTGAGTGCAATTTTTATATTTTACATTGGTATGTGTACATATTTTAAACAAAAACATATGTTGAAAAAACTTATAGAACATTACCCTGCCTCTCCATTCCCCTGCTACATATAGAAGAAAAAAAAGAAAGAAAGAAAGAAAGAAAGAAATATATTTTGTGCTAAGATTCTATTGTTTTCAATTCTTTTTTTAAAAAAATATATTTTTTTCATTTTTTACAGAGAGGAAGGGAGAGAGATAGAGAGATAGAAACGTCGATCAGAGAGAAACATAGACCAGCTGCCTCTTGCACACCCCCTACTGGGGTTGTGCCCACAACCAATGTACATGCCCTTGACCGGAATGGAACCCGGGACCTTTCAGTCCGCAGACGGATGCTCTACCACTGAGCCAAACCGGTTTCGGCTGCTTTCAATTCTTTAGAAAGAGGTACTGGCTTCTATTTTCCTATTTACAGGAAAATTTTTTCAATGTGCAGATAAATATCCATAATATTTTATATAATTTATTGATTTTTATTACTATAGTTTTACACTTGTGTATTATTTTTCTGACATCCCTTGTATTCCTAATTATTGGTTTACGTACATGCTTTGGTTAAGCCCATTTTCTGATAGCTTCCCAAGAAAGGGAGAACAGGGAATAAAATGTTGATATTTTATTTGTCTAAAATTAACTTTATTTGTCTCTATTGTTTGGTTTATGATTTTTGTAATTTAAAGACTTTTAAGATAAAAATAATTTTACTTCAAACTTTTGAAGACAGTGTCTCCCAATGTTTTGTGAAATTTAATTCAATTATTAAATATTTTACCATGACCTCATTTTTACCTTGAAAAATTTTAGATTTAACTACTTAATTCTCTTGATCTGAAATTTCAAAATTATGTTAAATATGCATCTATTTTTATATTCATTGAATTTGGACTTGATAGAATATTTCCATCTGAAGTTGTATGTCCTTGAGTTCTAATAAAGGTAATTAGAATATTTTACTAGAAATTTCCTGCTCATTATGTATTTTATAACTCTTACTAGTCAGATGTTGCAATTACTTTCTTCCATATTCTAACTTTTCTTCTTTACTTCTCTTTTTCTATTCTTTTTTCTCTTTGGGGGATTACATTTAACTTGTGACCTCTTTAATTAATGGATTTTTATAAGTTTCATCTTTTATAATTGTAATTGTCTATTGATGTTTCTTGTTTGTTTTCTTTTTCTTCGTTTCTTCTTATGGTAGCTTATTCTTATTTTGCAATGCAATATGTTATGTCTCTGATAGGTTATTAAATTGTCTTTGACATTTTTTTTTTCACTGAATGACTCTTGTGGTTTCTTTTGCTTTCTGTTTTTCACTTATTTTAGAGGTTTTTATTTTTTAAATTCATATTTAAGTTTTAACATATACAACATAATTTAAATTTTCCTATGGGTGGACCCAGTTTGTCAAGTGGTGAGAACATTTGTGCTGTCTTTTAAAATTCTTATTGGAACTCCACATTGTAGTTCCTATAAGCCTTTCCACTTCTCCAGAGAGGGAACTTCTACTCTGTTGTGGCAAGGTTGAGGGAGTTATTGGAAAAGAAGGTGAATAAGGAGAACAGGAAAGAATACTACTGCATTCTGGATACTTGTAAGGGCTGAGTGGCCACACAATTAATATGCTGACTTTCAGCTTCTCTCTCTTTACCTCTAATCTTTACCTCTGATCTTCTCTGAAACCTCCAAAGTTCAAGTTCTCAAACACATTCCCAGGGACTGGTGGTGAAAGGGGAAGCATTCAGGTCATGTTGGGCTCCCATTCTACTTTAGTAACATGCAGTCAAACAATCCCTTTCTTTTCAGCATCTCTGTCCACCTCACTCTTACCTTCTGTAGAAGTTGCTCCATCTAATTTCTGAATTTCTGGAATGTGAAACAATATTTCTTTTTTTGTTTTGTTTTGTTTTTTTAATATATTTTATTGATTTTTTACAGAGAGGAAGAGAGAGGGATAGAGAGCTACATGCCCTTGACCGGAATCAAACCTGGGACCCTTCAGTCCGCAGACCGACGCTCTACCACTGAGCCAAACTGGTTTCGGTGTGAAACAATATTTCTTATCTGTGTTATCCTCCTTTGCATGTCTCTTTCATTCACTTTGCTCTTCACATTGGTCAAAAGTACAAAAACTCTTTAGTTTTATCAATTATTGTTTCTGGGTTATTTTATCACCTAGGAATGATTTTTGAGCCTAAAATATGTTGTCAATGAAGCAAAGACAGTAATCTGTGATAACTATGAAGTGATATTTGTCTCCTGTTACATTATCTTTCACAACTAAAAAACAAACAAACAAACAAAAAAACTAAACAAAACATTCTTATTCAAGAATCCCCTTAAGATAAGTAAATCAAAAGTCACCTCATGAGAATACTCATTCATTCTATGACTACATTCTGACTAATGAGTTAGACATTATACTGCTAGCTGAGGATTCAAGTGTTAACAAGGTGCTTTGCCATCTGGTAAGGGGTACATATAATTTAACAGGTAATACATTATAGTGTGGACATAGAACATTGTTTTATGGGAGCTCATTAGAACAGCATCTAGCAGGAATTACCACCTAGCACATAAAATTATGTCTTAGCAGACATTTAAATGATGAGTATGAGTTAGGTTAATTTCAGAGAGAAGAAATAACACAGCAGAAGTGTGAAAAGACCTGAGAGAAATAATGAAGCAAGTTCAATGAAACAGAAAAGAGTTTAGTGAGGTCTGTGGAAACTGGGACTCAGAGATGAGGTGGGGAAAGAAGCCTGAAAAGGTAAATGGAGTTCCAACTCTCAGTGCCAAACCTAGTGTGATGGTGTTTGAATAGTTATGGAAGAAAATGAGGCATCCTCTGAGGTGAAGTAGATGATATTGGGTGGAAGAAAGGGTTAATAAAGGTAATAAATGTTAAAGCATAATTGATATAATCTAGCCTAGATATATTGGAGGACTACAATAGAATTATAACAAACTAGAGGCCCAGTGCATGAAATTTATGCACAGAGGCAAGGTGTCCCTCAGCCAGGCCTTTACCCTCTTACAATCTGGGACCTTTAAGGGGATATCCCATTACTGGTTTAGACCCAATCTCTGCAGATCACCTACCTGTATAATCTCCCCTAACCACTCACCTGCCTGATCGCCCCTAACTACTCGCCTGTCTGCATGATTGACCCTAACTGCTTGCTGGGGGGTGGGGCCAACAGGGGCTAGGGGTCATGGTCATTCTGCTCTCTGGTAGTTCTATCAGTTCAGTTGCTGAGTTTTTATTATATAGGGTAATAGAAATAATTATATAGCTGACTACCATCATTTTAATAATGCACAATTAAAAATGGTTAAAATAAGAAAATTTTTTAAAAAATTCCTTTTCACTCACCTTCATGTTTAAAATCAATCAATTTCTACCTTTGTAAATTGCCAGTAGCAATTAGAGAATAAGTTTGCCTGGGTTATTGGATTTTGAGGAACCTATAGCTTAACCTACTACTTTTCTTGAGTTTGACTATTAGAAGAACAATCCTGAATGAATAGTGGTGGTGGGACCTCAAGAACTCATTTTCTGGTGGGTACAATCTCTAAATATACTTCTAGGAGATTGTGATTCATTGATCATAGATATTCAATATAATCAGCAATAAATGAACTATATTACCAATAGCTGTGAAACTAAAATCAGCAGACTTTATTTTACCACACAAAAGGTCACCCCATTCTTCAAATTATTAGACACAATATCAAAATTTTATGAAAATGGCATTTCTTTTAGAAATAATATTTATAATAAAAATGCAAAAAATAGAAATATTTCTGATAAACAATAAGCAAATTATTGTGCCACTTAAAACATAAGAGAATCTTGATAAGAAAAATGTTAAGTTGACTATGGTATATAAATTCAGTTAATGCTCCATTATTATGAGATGGAACAAATTAACCCAGAATTTTTATTTTTTATTAGAATCCTAATCTCAGTTTTAGAATAATTTCTTTCATAGGTCATCCTCATTATGAGAATTATGAAGTAATAGATAAATTAGTCGGAAAAAAGACTTGCCTTATATACCATTCTCTATGCTCAGTAGAGAGGAATTTAATGCATATTTTTAAAATTTCTTTATTGATTATGGTATCACATAATTGTCCTCACCCCCCACAGTCCTATCCCAAACCCCTTCTTCATATATATCCCCACCCCTTTTCCCCAACCCCTTGTTTTAATTCATATAAAAAAATGGTCCCATTTGATATTTATGTTATCAAATCCCCAGTGACAAAAATGAGACCTATATTTGTATACATATCATATCATTCAGAGAATTGGCAACCGTCTAAATCAATAACTATTCTGTTATCATGCAATCATCAAGCAACAGAGACAGGGTTAGGAGTCCTGTCTGACTACCTCCATTACTCATACTCTTTCCATCATCCTCTGCTGCTCAATTTCTTTAAGATGACCTCAAAAATGCCTAAATTGGAAGAACAATGTCAATTTTCCTTTAACTTTTTAATTAACTTTCTGAATTTTTGTGTTTTACTTCAGTATTACTTGCACATTCACTAACCATTTATTCTTTCGTCCAAACTATTTGTTGAATAAATTAGCATCACACGTTGCCTCTGCCTTAAGGAAACTTTTTCTGACTTGAAAGTTAATTAATGTGAGACGAGAATAAAGTGCTATCATGAGTGTATATTATCAAAAGCTAATGACATTGTACACATAGGCATGTTTTTGGAGTTTCAAAAAGGAAAAGATAATGTGTCTAATTAGGCACAAGAAAATAATTTTTTAAAAAGAGGAAGCTTTATGAAAATAAATATTTCCCAGTGCCTTCCAGGAATACTATTATAGTCTTTGTCTGCTTAATGATATATTTTACTTTTTACCATTGAGCTCTCTTTGGAGTTTAATTCATATTGCATGTGTCACAGTTGGGTTCGAACATTGCATGCTAGTATAATTAAAGGTTGCCATGGACTGAAGTCTCACACTTAGTTTCAATGCAACTTGCAGTCCAACTCCACAAATTCACCACTATCTTCAGAACATGTATGCAAATTCACATGCTCCAATAAAACACAATCCTCACATGAACAGACAGTGGAATTAAATAGAACAGAATCTAGTAAGGGTATACATATCCTAATCTGGAAAATGATGAGGCAAATATTATGTGTAAAAGTTTAACTTTGTCAACAACATTTACATTCATTTTACACAGAGATAATGTCATCATATATTCCTAATCTTTCCCACTTCATTTGGTAATTCATAAATTATAAACCTAATTCAACATAAGGAATTAAATTTGTCAAATCATTTTTCTCACACACATAATAGAAACAATTGCTGCGAATCAACTTTTGATGAAATAAGCCACAATAAGGATAAGAAGATGAAACTATTTTTTAGTAGCTGAGATGACCACTAAATGAGACTTTTTATCTTCATCCATCTCCTTTTGTTTGACGTATTTTTTTTTCCGGGTTGGTTTCCTCATTTGAAACAAAAGTATCTCAGAAGAAAAGTTCTAATCAGAAAACAATAATCAAATAAGGTGGCAGGCAAAACATGTGTAGGTTTTAAAACCTAAAAAATAAAAGGTGTAAAAATTAGCCAAATAAGTGAATACCTATATAAAGTTTATCTAAATTTCTAAAGATAGACTTAAAATGTTCATCAGACAATGACACACATGAAGAGACTTTGCTGGAGCAGGGTGTGGGGGGAAGCTGAGGTGTTTTGGGGGGATAGTTTGCTGTGGGAATATATAAAAAAGGGGTTGAGACATTTTTGAGATTACATTGGAATGGAGTAGGTTACTCTTTCATGGAATCATATTGATTATAACATTCAGTTTGAATATTTACTCCATCCTAGATAGAATACTCTAAACACCACCATGATTAGGCATTCTATAAGTAATTTAGAAGGAAATGTCTCAGAAGAAAGAAGTAACTTTATAAACTGAATCTACCCAGTAAATAATAGGACTGTTATTTGAAATGAGCATTGGTTTATCACTAAATCATGCACTTTTATTTATCAACTAGAGGCCTGGTGCATGAAAATTCATGTACTAGAGTGGCAGTTCCTCAGCCCGGTCTGCCCCCTCTCATAGTCTGGGAGTCCTCAGGGAAGGGAAGTGACCTGGTGATCAGGGCAATCAGGAGAAGGTGATACCCCCATCACACCTTTGCTGCTGCCACTGCTGGCAGTGCAAGCCTCAGCCAACCCCAGTTAGTTAAGTCTCAGGCCAACCCTGAGCAGGCTGGGCAGCCACCATCTGAGGCTTTTGGTTTTATTGTTTTGTTTTTATTTTTGTTTTGTTTTGTTTTTTTGCCCCAATGTCATTTATTTCTGCTCTGATCTATATTATTTTCTTCCTTCTGCTTACTCTGGGATTTCCTTGTTGCTCTCTTTATAATTCTTTAAGTTGTAGGGTTAGATAATTTATTACCATTTTTTTTTTTTAACATTCTTTTTTGAGGCAAGCCTGTAGAGCTATGAACTTTCCTCTGAGGACTGATTATACTTTGTCCGATAGAATTTGGATTGTTGTATTTTCATTGCCATTTGTTACCAAGATGCTTTTTATTTCTTCTTTGATCTCTTTGGTAACCCAATCATTATTTAATAGCATGCTATGTAGCCTCCATGTGTTTGATTTTTTTCATTGTTTTCATTGTAGTTGATTTCTAATTTCATGCCATTTTGATCTGAGTAGATGCTTGATATGACTTCTATGTTCTTGAATTTGAAAAGACTTTGCCTGTGTCCCAATATGTGGTCTATATTTGAAATTTCCCATGTGCACTTGAGAAGAATATATATTCTGTAACTTTGGGGTGAAATATTTTGAAGATGTCAATTAATTTCATCTGATCTAGTGAGTCATTTAGGATTGATGTTTCTTGGCTGATATTTTGTTTAGAGGATTTATCCAGTAGTGTCAATGGGGTGTTAAAGACCCCTGTTATGACTGTATTGCTGATGATCTCTCCCTGGATATTTTTCAGAAGTGTTTTTTGTTTGCTTTATTTTTTGTTTTCTTATATGTATTTGGTTGCTCCTGTATTGAGTGCATATATGTTTACTAGAGTTATACCCTTGTTGAATTGCTCCCTTTAATATTATGAAGTGGCCATCCTTATCTCTTGTTATGGCCTTCACTTTGAGGTAAAAATTTTCAGATATAAGTATCGGTACCCCAGCTTTTTCCCCCCAATTCCATTCAACTGAAATTTTTTTTCCATCCCTTCACTATCAGTCTGTTTGAGTCCTTTGTTCTGAGGTGGGTCTCTTGTACACAGTAGATATATGGGTCATGTTTTCTTATCCATTCAACTACCCTATGTCTTTTGATTGGAGCATTTAATCCATTTAAGTTTAAGGTTTTATTGATAGGTACTTGTTTGTCTCCATTTTTATTCTTTATGCCTCTGTTCCTTCTTTCCTTCCTATTTCTTCTTTTTAAAAAATATATTTTATTGATTTTTTACAGAGAGGAAGAGAGAGGGATAGAGAGTTAGAAACATCGATGAGAGAGAATCATTGATCAGCTGCCTCTTGCACACCCCCTACTGGGGATGTGCCCGCAATCAAGGTACATGCCCTTGACTGGAATCGAACCTGGGACCTTTGAGTCCGCAGGCCGACACTCTATCCACTGAGCCAAACCGGTTTCGGCCCTATTTCTTCTTTTTACAGCAGTCCCTTTAGCTTTTCTTACATTGTTGGTTGGTGGTAATAAACTCCCTTAGTCCTTTTTTGCCTATGAAGCTCCTGATTTCACATTCAATTTTGAATAATAGCCTTTCCAGGTATAGTATTCTTGTATTCAGTCCCTTGGTTTGCATCACTTTGTATATTTCATTCCATTTCCTTCTGTCCTGATGTGTTTCTGTTGAGAAATCAGTTGATAGTGTAATGGGAGATCACTTATCTGTAACTTTCTATTTCTCTGGGAGCCTTTAAGATTCTTACATTATCAATCATGTTTGCCAATTTAATTATGATGTGTCTTGGTGTCAGCTTTTTGTGGTTCATGTTGTTTGGGACTCTGAGCTTCTTCAATTTGTGTGAGTTTTTTCTTACCAATATCAGGGAAGTTTTGTCATTATTTCTTCAAACAGGTTTTTTATTCCTTGCCCCATTCCTCTCCTGGCACCCATATCATGCGGATATTGTTTTCTTTCTTGTTGTCTCAAAACTCCTTTAGGCTCTCCTCTTGCTTTCTAGGTTTTTTTTTTTTTCTTTTTCTTTTTCTTTTTTTCTAGTTGCTTTTCTGATTGGGTGTTTTTTCCTACCTTTTCTTCTATCTTGATGATGCAGTCCTCAGCTTCTTCTAGTCTACTGTTGATTCTTCTATTGTGGTCTTTATTATATCTATGTCATTCTTCATTTTCTCATGGGTCTTCTTCATTTTCTCTTAATTCTTACACATGTTGTTGAATTTTTCTTCCATTCTTTACAGTATCCTTATGACCATTGCTCTGAATTCTATCTCTGACAAATTGCCTGCCTCCTTTTCATTTACTTCCTCTTCTGTTGAGTCCTTCTTTTCTTCCGCATGGGGGCTGTTTCTTTGTTTCCTCATTTTTGCTTCTCTCAGGGTGTCTTGTTTTATGGCTCACTTTTTACCATGTTGACCAAAAGGCACAAAATACAACTCAACAAGACATGGCACAGAGGGAACAAAACACAGATGTATTCACAACACCAATAATCCCAATAAAGGTAATCACCAGAGAAAAGAGAATTAGGGGACAGAAAAGAGCCCAAACAATTATATTAAGAAAAGGAAAAATGTAAGAGAGAAAATAAAAAAGAAGATAAAAGAAGGGAAAATATACATATATGGGGAGAAAACCCCACAAAAAGCTACAAATAAGCCAAAAAATACAAACAACAAACACCCAGAGAAAAAGGGGGGAAATGAATCTGAAAAGGCAGAGCTTATTTCCAGAAAGTAAGGTAAAGGTATTAAATGAATGAAAGAATGGCCATGATTCAGCATAGAGGAGATAGAAAGAGAATGAGTGGACAAGAAGAAAAGTAGAAAACAAAATAATCAATATAAATAAATACCCTTTCTTTAATCTATCTATCTATCTATCTATCTATCTATCTATTCATCTATTTTTGCAAAAGGAGAATAGAGTAGAGAGCAAATAGGCTTGAGTTTGGTGATTGAAACTAATTAAGCAATTAGGAGAAGAAGAGATCAAGCAAGGAGAGGAAAAACAAAAGCATGAAAAAGTTGGCTAGCAAAGAAAAAGATAAGAGAAGGGTAAATGGACTTAGAGCAGGGAAGAGGAATTAAATATATGAGTAAGCTAACAGAGACTACTATAATAGTAACACATCAATAAGCAGATAAAGAAGATCAATTTTAAAAAATAAGTAAAAAGAAATGAGAGAGAAAAGCTAAAGCAGAAACAGGAGAAGAGAAACAGGATAAAAAGAGAGAAGTGAGAAAGAAAAAGTTAGGAAAAGGTAAAAATGAGATAAAGTAAAATAATGATAAAAAATAAAAATAAAAATAGAATGTAGAATACTAACCCTAAATAAATAAATAGTTAAAAATAAAATAATAATAATAAAATAAAATAAAATAAAATAACATAAAATAAAATAAAATAAAATAAAGGATTCCCCCCCCCCCCCCCATCTTAAGTAAAAGGTAAAAAAGTAAAAAAATAAAGTGAAGTAGTAAAGTGTCATTCACTTCATCTCAGTTTTAATGTCCTCTGGGGGCTGGTTTAAGCCCTTCTCTATTGTTCTGTCTGCCACTTCTCAGTTTTCTGTTAGGTAGTAAACACTTGAAGTTCCCAGCAATCCACTGTACCTCTGTGTCTGTCTCCACAGCCTTGTTTTCAGGCAGGTGGGATCAATCTGCTTTTCTGCCCAATTTCAGTTGTATTTACTGGTATACGAACATTCATTTCTGACACTGGCTCTAGGTGGTGATGTTCCTGTTTTACGTAGTTTCCAGGACCAAATGGCCCAGAGGACTTCCTGGGGGTACTCAAAGCCCTCCTTCCCTGCAGAGGTAAAGTCTGGGTGCAGCTGTGCCACTAGGTGGGTCATGATCTTCAGGAGAAAAATGGGGATTCAGGGCTGGAGGGACGGGACTGTCCCAGAGCTGGATTCCTGGTCGCCTCTCCCTCTGTTTCTTCACAGACTCCACAAAACCACACCTCCACCTGCACCACAGCTTCGGAGAGTGTTTGTAATGGAAAGATCCTATGTCCTAGATTTAACAAGTAAAATCAAGGAAACTATAAAAACAAAGCAGCCATGCTGCTGCGTCTCTCCTCCCCAGGCACCACAAGGCTGGTGCACAACTCCAGGCTGCCTTTCTGGGCGGGCCTCCCACAGCTGTGGGCTGACATCTAGATTCTCTGGCTGCCAGCAGCCCTGTGAGCCCCCTCCCACAGCTGATGTCACCTGTGACCCCATGGAACAGGACTTAGGGCAGCGCAGTTTTCTTCTGACCTTCTAGTCCCGGTGGTGGCACGTCTTTCTCTCCAGCCCAGATTTCCAATCCTACCATGCTCCAGGTGACCTCCGACCTTTCTGTCCATGGGTTGCCTCACCAGCTGTATTTAATTCGCCAGTTCCAGGTGGATATTATTCGATTCAGCTGTATCTTCTGTCTGCTCCATGACAAGGCACAGGACCCATCAGCCTATTCTGCTGCCATTTTGTCTCCCCCAGGGACAAACTTTTTAGGAGCCGATGGCTGGGAGGCTGGAGTCTCGGTGTTCATGGGTTCGCAGCCAAGGCGGCAGGTCCCTGGCTGGTGTGGGTGTAGGGTCCCAGGTGGTGTCTAAGGTCTCCCCGGGTGGAGATGAGGTTGGGTTCCCAGTTACAGCTGCTCTCCCACTCAGGATGGCCTGGGCGCTATGCATAGCCCCCCACCCTGGGAGAGATTGCAGTGGTAGCAGAGGCTGCCCAGCTAGGAGATCTGGGTACATCAGCCCCTAAAACAGGCCTACAGAATATAACTGTCCCTCACTCACACATACACACACACACACACACACACACACACACACACACACACGCCCCACATCCACACACTCCTCTTTGGTTCTCTCACTCACTCACAGGCTCCTTCTCACTGCCACTCTGCTGTCTGCCACTTTGAAGTCCCTGAGCCATGTGATCCTAAAGAACCACGCTGATATCAGACAGGACTGCTCAACATCAACCACCAGCATTTAAGAATTAATAACGGGGACTCCTGAACAAGTGGTGAACATTATCCTCTACACTGCCACAGTATAAGCAAGGTGAATTTTCCTTTTGATATGTTCCAAGAGGTTAGATTCTTTATGTGCCCACTTTAAATGAATAACTGGGAGTTTAATTTTTGACCCTCCTCCAATTCAGTAGATGATCTTTTCAATTCTATGTTAATTTGTTTCCTCTATCTATATTTGATTGTCTCATTGGGCATCTTTCTATATATTCTTAGTGTACCTTTAACTTTTAACTTTCCATTTGTTTACAAAATCTCTGTACCACATTACTTATGCCAAATTCATCTTTGACTTGTTACAAAATTTTCCTAACAAACTCATATATTATTCAGGCTAATATGAATTCTTTTCAGCTTTTAACAAAGATATGCTGATGATTTGGAAGTCTACATTGCTCTTGTCATTATTTTTCTGGCAAGGACAGATTCTGATACTCCAGACCCTGCTGACAAATTTTAATGCCTAATCCCCACGCAAATCTTCTACCTCTTCTTTTGTTGGCCTTTTTCCATATTCATTCTGGGGATTCCAACAAAGCAGAAAAGTTACTTAAATATTCTGCTTCCCACCAGAATCTTCAGGACTTTTTCATTTTTCAAAGATATATTTAACTTTGAAATTATTTCTAATCCATCAGAAAGCTCATGATTTTAAACCAGGAAAAATGGATTTTAACAATTCAAATCTAATTTAATCAGTGAATTTAGTGGGTATTTTCCAAATGTACTCTGAGAAAGGATTTCCAAAGCTTTCCCATTCGATAAAGGCTTATTGATTTTAAATTTAAAACACTTGATTTCACCACTAAGTATATTTTAGAGTTTTACCACAGATCAATTTAGACAATTATATTCTAAAAGACAATATGATTAATAATGAACACAATTGCATGGTTTTTCTTTGGGTTGTTCACAATGATGACCAATTAAAATGAGAATTAAAAATTTGACAGGATATTCACAGAATCACCATTCTTCCCCTCCCCCCCCACCCTTAGAGCAAAAGCTGTATATTTCTTAATTAAATTTAAAAACTATAATATCAACCAAAGAGCTTGTATGCATATAACCATAACCAATGGACACAGACAATAGGAGGGTGGGTGAAGGCCAGGGCTTTGGGGCAGGGGCAGTCTGGCAGAGGACAACGGGGCTGTGGGAGGAGAGGGAGACATATATAATATCTTAAATAACAAAAAATTAAAAATAACTATAATATCAGATATAAAAATATAACATGATTATTTTATAATATCATAACAATTATAAATTTGGAATAGAAACAGCATTAAATATGATATTATCTAATTCTTTATTTTACACATGATGCAATTAAGGCAGACAGTAAATTACACAAGAAAGTAAGTAGATCTTTATTTGATGAACTCTGAAAATCTAGGTTACTGTTTTCACACAAAAATCAATTCATTGATTTTTTTCTAATGTTTTATAGCATTTTATTTATATAATAAAATATAATATTTTAACTTATATATAAAATGATTATATCTATAATTACATATCATTATAGAACACTGCAATATCTTAAGGGAAATTATAAATTATTAGCATAATTGTAAACTATTGATTTTTGGATATAGATTATTTTATAGCTTCTTAATTAATTAACTAATTAACTAATTATTTTTATTAATTTTAAAGAAAGAGATGATGGTAGAGAGAGAAACACAGTTTTACAAGGTCAGGGCTAGATAAAGATTTTTTAATTGATTATTCCACTCACTTTACATTTAAAAAATATATATATTTCCTAGAAAGTAATGCCTGATTTCTAAAAAATATAAGATGACAGTTAACTTTTTTCTATATTTCTTTTCCTACATTCCTGTTTTCAGTTATTTGATGAATATTGGTTGCTGGCATATAATGCAGACAAGGAATTTCTGCCATTTACCTTGCAATGGTACCCTGAGAGTCTTAGGAAATGTGATGGTAGCACAAGTAAACTAATGGGTGTATTGAAATATGTACTATCCCTGTTAGATACTGAACTAGGCATGCAGAAGAGAAGTAATACTAAAATCTGATTCAAATTAGAAATGTTTATGATTAAATTTACATTTGTACTTATTTTTACATTTATATAGTTTTATTTGCTGTCTTTAATGGAATGAGTTATAAGTGCCTCTGGCTTTTGGATACATAAACTTAGGTCTTTAAAATGTTATTCTAATATCATAATGAAGGAAAAATTAGAAATGCATATATTCATTTTTCTTTAATTTGTAAATATTTCTAGTAGATTTTTAAATACTACTATATTTAATCAATAAACCTACATATTATAGTGTACTTTGTGACACGGACATATTAATAAAAATATATAGTCATCAAATTATTATAAACAATTTTATAATTAACTTTTGAAAACAATTGAATTTATTAATAATGATATAATGACACTTGTTGGATTCTTATGGCATTCACGATTAGTGAATAAGCATACCTCAACACCATTTTGCAGAAATGAGGAAACTGAGGCTAGTGTAATAATTTCTCTTAATTTAAATATTTTATAAAGATTGGAATTGAGTTTATAATTCAGTCAGTCTGACTATAGGTTCAATCCTGGCCTCTATGAGATGAAAATTAATATAAACATTATTTTATTCCTTTTATTTTTATGGAAGTTGGGGTTTCTTCAACAGTGGTGCCCACAATGTTTTCTTCAGGGAATGAAAAGGAACTTTACTCAATTGTTCATAGACATTTAAAGGATTATATTAAAATTGAGCATGTGAAGTAAACATGGCACTGTGAAATTGTTCTTATTTCTGTTTGCTAAACTTTGAATTTGTACTAATAATATATTTTAAAGAATAATACAGCTCTTTCCAGAAAATAAATTCCCAATTCAAGTGATTAGTAATTACAAAATGATCTTTATTTTCTGTGACTATGTTTTGGAGTGCAAATATCAAGAAATATCTCAATTATAGATTACTAGAGGCCTGGCACATAAAATCCATGAGCAGGTACAGTCTCTGGGCCTGCCTGTAGTTAGGACCATCTTCCCAGCTGCCTGCAGCCTCACCCACCCCCACCCAACCCCAGTTCCCCTTTCACCATAGGGTGATCGGTGTTCGACAGCCTGGGGAAGGGGCCAAGAGGTTGGCTGTTCCCACCTGCTTGTTGGCCCTGGCCCCACAGCGGGTGGCCATCAGGTGATCAGAGCCTGCTGGCTGGGGAAAGGGACCAAAAGATGGTCAGTGCACCTCATAGTGTCTGGTCCAGTGGTCATTCTGGTTGTTCTGCTGTTAGGGACAATTTGCATATTACACTTTTATTATATAAGATAGAGGCCTGGTGCACGGGTGGGGGCCAGTTGGTCTGCCTTGAAGGGGGTTCCGGATTGAAGTGGAGGGAACCCACTGAGGGATGGGGCCACTGGGGCAGGGGCAATGAGGTTTGTAGGCTGGCCCAACCCCCAATCAGGGTGGGGGGTCCCTGCTGGGGGCAGGGCTGGCCTGGGTGAGGGCTCTGGGGTGGTTTGCAGGCTGGCCAAGGGTAGTATGAAAATTGACCCTGACTTTGTCAGGAAGGACTTCCAGAAGACATCCGAACTTGTTAGCATATGACCCTTTTATTAGTATAGATAGCCATCTTCAGAGAGGTTAAAGTTCCACAGGAGGTGAAAATACACTAGGTTCATTAAAAACTCACTGTAAAATAGGAATCTCAGGTATAAGTATTATGTTCCTGAAACTATAATCAATATATAAAAAGTATAATACATGTTTGGATCCATAGTTCTGCAAATTTTCCATCATGGAATTTCCTGTTTTTATGTATTTTCTGAAGATGAAGGTAAACACTAATAGCAACAATGTAAAACTTAAGATATAATTGAAACTTAGAGTTAATTTAATTCATTCCTCAGCTCTTAAGATTGTTTCAGAATATGAGGTATGTAGTGAGTCGATAAAAAATGATCAGAGACTGGTAATTTGCTAGAACACTGCACCGGAAACAAAATCAAAGTTCACTAAATGTTGATTTCAGATAGGAAAAGAGAGGGATAAAGAGATAGAAACATGGATGATGAGAGAGAATCATTGGTTGGCTGCCTCCTGCATGCTCACACTGGGGATCAAACTTGCAACTGGGGTATGTACCCTTGGCTGGAATCACATGGGACCTTTCAGTCCGCAGGCTGACACTGTATCCACTGAGCCAAACTGGCTAGGGCAGAGTTCACAAAATGTTTATGTAAATACTAGAGGCCCGGTGAACAAAATCATGCATGAGGTGGTCCTCTCAGCCCAGCCTGCACCCTTTCCAATATGGGACCCCTTGAGGGATGTCTGATTGCCAGTTTAGGTCTGATCCCAGGATTCGGGCCTAAGCCGGAAGTGGGACATCCCTCTCAGAATCCTGGACTGCTGGCTTGCTGGTTCCTAATGGTTCACCTGCCTGCCTGCCTTATAGCCCCTAACTGCCGCCCCTGCCAGCCAGATTGGCTCCTCCCCCCCCCCCCCCTCCAGCCTTGTCACCCCACACAGCCTACTCTTTGTTGTTTGGTTGTACCTCACAAACCACCCTACTGGCCTTGTGAGGGTGTGAGGATTAATTTACATTTACTCCTTTATTATATAGGATAATGGCATAAAAAAAAATAAAAGATAGTATATACCAATATTGAATATGTTTACACATTTTGTAGTTAGATAAAATTCATAATTGAAATATTAAGTCAATGTAATCTAAATGCATGTTTTAATCTGACCAATCAGATACATACATACTGCATATAATAAAACATCTGAAAATAAAATGACAAATACATTTTTCCTAAATATCTAAGCTTGAAATGTAATCAAGTTAATAGAGACAATCTGAATTCAAGTCTTAAGAAACTACAATATGTGTTGACTATTGTAATATGTAAATGCTCTACCAGAGTCTTGGGGTAAACTGAGATGTACAACATTGAACTACATACTAATAGACTTTGGGAGAAAGGAACCAAAATGGAGGCTGGAACAGAGATAGAGAAATTAAAAAAAAAGAAAAAAGAAAGAAAGCAGAGAGAAAGTGAGAGAGGGGCTCAGGAGTAATGGTGTGCATGTGTGTTTAAAAAAAGGACAGCAGAACCACATTTCCTGCATTCCTCCATACCAGCCAGTTGTTCATTCCCAAAGCTTTCTCTTGCTCAATTTATATTCTCCATGAAAAGTAAATCTTGTTAGCATGATATGAATGTTAACAAGTGCTTCGGGCACCTTACAGAAAATACCGCCAAATTAAAATCTCAGGGAGAGAACTCATTTCCTGTCTTCACATAACTCTACCAGCTCTCCTCTGTATTCCTAACTGGCAGTGCACATTTTAGTTTTAATATTTATAAAACTTTGCTTTTCTCCAACATCCCTGAAGAACTGTTAAGGCGAAGTAAGGCTTAAATTACATGCATTTTGTGGGAAGACTCAGGTCTAATGTACTTGGAGGCAGAATGATGAGAAAAAAAGATAAGGTAGCAAAAAGCAAAAAAAAAAAAAAAAAAAAAAAAATGCAGAAAAGACAATTATGAAATTTTTAATGATCTAGTAATAGATTTTATTAAATTAACCTGATTCTTTTAATATAAAAATGTAAAATATGAGTACGTGCTTGAATTTCACTCACTTTTGTTTAACAGAGTCTTTTATAGTTCATATATCAACTCTAAAATATTTTATTTTTTCTTGCCTTTTTTTTCCCTTGGAAAATGGTGAGTTAACTTAAGTGTGCTAGGTTATGTGCTAGGTTATGCAAACAAGGTATTTCATATATACATATACAGTATATATATATATACACACACATATATATTTGAAACTGTTTCATATATATGAAACAAGGTATTTCATATATACATATACAGTATATATATACACACACATATATGTATTTGAAACTGTTTCATATATATGATATAAAATTGTAGCAATAAAACAACAAACTAGTATTTTTGTGAATTTGCAGATTATGATCCTCAAATCTCAGACTTTTACAACCATGAAAAATTATATATAAAATTATTTAGAAAAAGATCTACCAAAATCTATTTAATTTTTTAACTCCAGTCCAAAGAAATTAAGGTGAATATTGTGTTCGTTATCTATTGTTGCATAGCAGCTAAGACCACACATTTGTTATCTCAGTCTCTGAGGGTCAGGAGGGCAGGCACAACATAGCTGGGTCTTTCTCTTAGGAACTCACAAGCTGCAAACAAGAAGTCAGCTGGCTGTAGTATCATTTACAGTGTTTCCCAACCTTCTCTCATGATGAGAATCACCTGGTGGAGTTGTTAAAACACAGATTCCTGAATCCCAACTAAGAAGTGCTAAACTAGAATTTTTGGGAGCATATAGGTAAAATTGTATACTTAACTAGTGCTCTAAGACAGATGTTATATACAGAGCACTAAGTTAGGTATGCAATTTTACCTATATGCTCTCAAAAATTCTAGTTTAGCACTTCTTAGTTGGGATTCAGGAATCTGTGTTTTAACAACTCCACCAGGTGATTCTCATCATGAGAGAAGGTTGGGAAACACTGATTTAGAAGTTATACTGGGGGAGACTGTTACAAGCTCATCAAGTTGTTGGTAGAATTCATTTTCTCATAGAGATATTCCTAGGACACTGATTTTTACTGTTCATAGAAGTTGTCAGCTGTTGTCTGTCATATAAGATTCTCCAACGTGTTCACTTATTTTATTAAGCCAGTAGAAGAATCTCTTGTTCTAATCTGCTAAGACTGAGTCTTATATACTGTAACATCTTACCACCTTTGGCAAATTCAATTAGAAGCAAGTCAAAAATTCCCCACACTCATAGGCAGAGGATTACCCAAGGGTATAAAAAGAAAAAGATGGAAATATTTAGGTGTTGTATCAGTTCTGTTGTCCATTACTACCAAAAGTCACAGAGCAAGTTAAAGGAGAAACTTGACTAGAAACTCAGCGCTCTTGCAAGCCACATCATTGTCTCCTCCAATATACTGCCTGCTTTAACAATCTCTGTTGTCCCTAAAGCTCCTTTAGCCATTACAATGGATTTTCATAGAAAATTCTCTCAGATGTTTTTTAGAACAAAATATCAAGATCCCATTACAACATATTACAAGGTAAATTTTTGCAAATTGTTTTTCTATTTTTACACTAAGGTAAGAGTATGAGACAATGTAGGGTTAGGAAAATAATCATTAACAAAATAATTTTTATTTTATGATATGTAATATATTACATATCATAAAATAAAAATTATTTTGTTAATAATTATGTATCTTGCCCTTCTTTATTTATTGCAATTAACCTCCCTTTTGTGGGCTCTGAATATTACTAAAATTGAATCAGATGAGCTTTAGCTCTAACTTCACTATATTTTCTCATTTCCTGTGGGGTTGAGAATAAGATGCCCCATTATGTTTGGACTTGAAAGACACTATTACCTGATTGAAGGACCTATGGCAAATCCTTTAAACATTTTGAACCTCATATTTTTTGTCCATAAGATTACTTTAAAGATTAAGTCAGCCCCCATATTGAAATATTTGTTTCATTTTTTTCTGATAGATTTCTCTTTGTAGGTAAATTGAAATGACTGAACTGCCTTTATATTAAATTTTCTTCAGCTTCAATTAGTAATCTATATATATATATATATATAAAGCCAAGCAAGGAATGACTGGTGGCTATGATGCACTGTGGAAGCCAAGCAGCCCAGTCAGGGGCGAGGCCTACCAGCCAACTGTCAGCACCCCATTCCCCCCTTCTGGCCCCTCCCCCGATTGCCTCCATCCACCCCTGCACCTGATCACTAAAGTGTGATCTTCAGTGATTCTAAGTAAGTAAACTCTCTCCAGCCTTCATATACCAGGATCCTGAATGATGAGTGATCAGGAGGAAAACTGCTCACAGTCGGACCATCAGTCAGGTGACCAGGAGAGGTGCCCAGCACAACCACCATCTTCCTGCATTGTCTCTCCACTTCTACTACCAAAGAGGGCAGCCACATCATACCACAGCTTCTCTTTAGAAGGTTTGTCAGCAGGGAACTAAACCATATTACCTGTCTCGGGAGAGACTTAGAAACAGAAGCTATAAGTGTCCCTGATACTAAAATGCCTTTGAAGCTTCAACTTATCCAAAAGCAAACAGCAAATGTGTATACACCCTGCAAAGATCTTTGACACTAATAACTCCCCCTGACTGGCTCTGCCCCGATCGGCCCCCCTTACTCTGATCAGGGGTGTAGGCCAACTGCCGGTGGCCCCTCCTCTCTGCTGAATCCCATTCATGCACAAATTCGTGCACTAGGCCTCTAGTAATCCTAAAAAATACGAATTGATATCTATGATCTCTCCTAGGATTTAGAGGTCTGCTGAAAGTTCTTTGTCCATGTCAAGTAGTCGAAGTCAGTGCTCTCCCAAAATGGGGACAATGCCAAAATAAAAATGTAGTCTTTCAAGAAAAATATATCTTATACATTTTTTAATTTGCAAATGAAACCCACATGAATCTAAGGCATGCATTAATGCATTGTTGTTTTCAGATTACTTTTTCTGTGTTCAGAGAATTATTTGGCCAGTTTTTTCTGGAAAGATACATATCACTTCTAGTTATGAACAGTTGCATCCAGGAATAAATTTTGTTACATAACAGAAATTTCTTAATTTTTATTGATAATGTTCATAATCTTTCTTGAGTTGTTTTATTTAAATTTGATGTCTTTTACTTTACATGCGTATGGAATATTTCTATATATGCATGGCATTTTTTCTGCCCACTTCCAAATTCTTTGAACCTCTGTAGATCATTCAAATAGCCCCAAATTAAGACTAATTTATTTTTCCTATAGCTTAATTTTTTATAGCTCAGTCATACTATAAATATTTGGAAAGTTTCCTGAAAATAGAGTCTCAAGAGGTTATGATTTAAAGTAATGAAATTTTCTTTGAATGAGATACCTCATCCCTATTAAACTCCCTAAAAACCATTTACTGTTTTTTTGTCAACTGTGTTTTGCCTGAAAGGAAGAAAGTAATTACTAAGAACAGGATTAGATTAGTTTGGAAAATATTTTCATGGAACCCCTGTAAGCATTTTAGTCAACTTTGAAACTATAGCTAAAATAAATTAGTTCTATTTCCCCTCCTGATTTTGTAGCTTTCTGGCTGCCAGAGAGTTATAGCACAGCGAGCGATGGTGCTGCTTACAAGCATGTTGGATTTCATTTGGTGCTGGATCATATCGTTCTTTTCTAACTATGTTACTTTCATAGATGATTTGCCCTACTGTAAAATCATTAAGGATAGTCATTACGCATGCCACTCTTTTGTAGAGGATCAATATTTATAAAATAAAAGGCACAGTTATTTGCATTTAATTTCAGTCATGTTTTCTTTTAGGCTTTCAGTGTTTTGTTTTTACTCTGCCAGAGTAACTCTTCATGTAATGAGATGGCACCTTGTGTAATGAGCTCCTGCTTGTTGTTATTCCTGGCAACAGACCATACAAGGGCAAGGCCTGTTAAATACAAGTGCATGCATGAGGTGCTCTTTCAACATGCTGCAAGGCCTATTTGACAGAGGGAGGGCAATAGTTTGCCTTCTGCTTAGTCTCCAGGCAGATTATAGTGGCTCCAGCCTCTCTGTCTAGAGGCCTGGATCTGTTATGCTCAGTGATTCTTTCCTTGCAAATTCACTGGCACTTTCCAATCCTCATGATCTTAAAGGCACACAGCAGAACATATTTACTTCTTATGTAAGTCAAATAAAAAATAAAAAAATAAGACCGGACTAAAGGCAGCTTAACCCAATCCACCATAAAGTCAATTTACAACATGCAAGCAGCATAGGCTTTTCAGATGAACAACCTATGCTGAGTCAAATAACCAATTCTTTGCTTTTTGTTTATTTACATTTCCCAAGCTGTATGAATGCATTTTTTAAAATATTTAATTTTACTGAATATCATTTCAACTGAATAGACCTGAGAAAAAAATGAAAAATGTTGTTCTTTTAAGTTATCTGATAGTAATTGACCATCTACCAATTGGTTGAACTGAATGAGGCACAATATTTGGTAAATTAAAATAAGCAGGGCAGAGAGGACAAGAGGACCTATGAAAACACAACTCAGAATATATTTTCACAGAAAAGAATATTTGATATACAAAATAGAAACCATTTAAATTGAGAAGAAAAAAACAAAAACAAAACGAAATGAAACAAAAAACAAAACAAAACAAAAAAACAAGCATCTATAGGAAAAACACCAGAATGGCATTTAAAAGTTTTAAAAATGGTATCCTATATTTTGAAAATTTGCCAAAAAATTAAAAAATAATATCTGGCTATAGCTCTTTGGGGCCTGGCGAAAAATAGAGATAAGGTAAATTAATTTTTTTTGGTTCCAGTAAGTTTGACATCACATATAATCAATGCACATTAAATATACATGCTATTTTACCATGTAATAAAAAATATTACATTGAAATTTTATTGAAAAATTCTGTACTATTTTTGCAACTTTTTTATGAATCTAAAATTAATTCCAAAATAAATAAATAAATAAATAAATAAACAAACATAAATTAATAAATTAATATAGATAGAAGGGAAATTCATTGCACTATTATAGTATATCAAGAATTATGTGAGCTATCTTAAATGTATTATCTATACTAATAAAAGAATACGTGGCATCTCACCTTCGCATCATCACAAGATGGCTGCCCCCATGTTGTCACAAGATGCTGCCCCCATGTCATCACAAATTCAGGGGAGGGCAGTTGGAGGCCATCAGGGCATCAGGGGAGGACAGTTGGTGGTGATTGGGCCAGCAGGGGAGCAGTTAGGCATCAATTAGGCCAGCAGGGGAGTGGTTAGGTGGTAATCAGGTTGGCAGGCAGAAGTGGTTAAGGGAATTCAGGCAGGCAGTTAGGTGAACAGTTAGGAACTAGCAGTCCTGGATTGTGAGAGGGATATCTGACTGCCAGTTTAGGCCCAATATCCAGGATCAGGCTTAAACCAGCAATGGGATATCCCCTAAGGCAGTGTTTCCCAACCTTCTCTCATGATGAGAATCACCTGGTGGAGTTGTTAAAACACAGATTCCTGAATACCAACTAAGAAGTGCTAAACTAGAATTTTTGAGAACATATAGGTAAAATTACATACCTAACTTAGTGCTCTGTATATAACATCTGTGTTAGAGCACTAGTTAAGTATACAATTTTACCTATATGTTCCCAAAAATTCTAGTTTAGCACTTCTTAGTTGGGATTCAGGAATCTGTGTTTTAACAACTCCACCAGGTGATTCTCATCATGAGAGAAGGTTGGGAAACACTGCCCTAAGGGTCCCAGATTGGAAAGGGTGAAGGCTGGGCTGAGGGACATCCCCCACCCCCAGTGCACAAATTTTGTGCACTGGGCCTCTAGTTTTATTTATGTTAAAATAACTTTGAGAACTAAAAAAGGCATGCTAACACTAGAGTCTAAAAAGAAATGAATAGCAATAATGGCAACAGCAATAATAGAGTTAACAAAAAGAAGTCCTTTATATGAATAAGTTAAATTATGCCTTAACAACACTGTTGCATGCAAAATAACTTCCCCCAAATTGGCTACTATAACTGTTAATGTTTTCTAGATAAATTTACTGCAAGTTTAATGTATACGAAGGTCATATATTTGTGAACATGCAGAAAAGAATAAACTAGAAATCAGCATAATCCTACTACTCAGAAATAATGTATATTTTATTTTTTATATTTGTCTTTTGATATTCCCATGGTACATAGAAAAGAAAATGGAACTTCTATATTATATATTGTGTGCCCAATTTCTTATTTATGTTCTAATTACAGAAATCCTATATAATATAGAGGGAATGTGCTAATTTATCTGTTATAGTGTCTGAGTCACTACCAGTCAAAGTTCTGCATGCACTGGAGCTGGGGGTCAGGGACTGGGGTGGGGACTTGTACCACCAGGACATGAGGCTGCCGCCAGGGCGGCCTGCCAGTGGAAGCACATGCAGGCCCATGGCACAGCTCAGCCTGGAGCGGGACATCAGGACAGGAGCGGGGCCTCAGCAGAGGGCTCTCAGAAACTCCTGTGCTGGGGTCTGAAGGCACGGAGAGGAAGGGAGAGCACATAGGCAGTTAGGGGGATCAGGCCGGGAGGGGAGTGTGGATAGGCAGTTAGGGGGATCAGGCCGGGAGGGGAGAACAGATAGGTAGTTCGGCATAACAGACAAGGAGGGGAGACCAATTAAGGCCATTGGGCTGAATGGGGAGCAGTTAGGGGCATCAGGCAGGCAGTGAGAATTTAGGAGCCAGTAGTTCTGGATTAGGAGAGGGATCCCAGATTAGAGAGGGTGAAGGCCAGGCTGAGGGACCCCCCTATGCACAAATTTTGTGCAGCACGCCTCTAGTTATATATAAAAGCATTTCATAATAGTTTGTATATTTTTCTTCATTTTGTGTGGACTTATGTAATATATGCCCATACTGCATATTTTAACATAAATTTCATCAGCTCATTGTATTTTTCACATTGGTAATTTTCATTCTTTGTGACAGTGGATTTGTATTAAGGTGGGTTCTCTCCTGGGAACTCTAAATTATATAAGGGCAAATACCATGTCTTTTTTGTTACCTTTGTATACCCAGGTCTGAGTGTCAATTCTAACATGGCTGTGACATTCATACCTTTCCATATATCTGGAAGTTAATTTCAGTTCTTCCCAGATTTTCTATCACTCTGTTTCTTATTTGATATTTTGTTTTGTGTTTGTTTGATACAAAAAAAAGACCTTTTATAATCATTTAACAACATTTTTTAGTATTCTCCTATGTGATAAAGACCTAATATGCTAATTAGACCAAAAAGCAGTACAACTGTCTAGATGACCTTCTGGACGAAGCCACGGCTGAGAGGGGCTTAGGCAGCCACTGTGGCATGGGATGAGCCCTTTGCATGAATTACATGTATGGGGCCTCTAGTAATTTAAAAGAGTCTGCACTGTGAGTTACTACATGCCCTGTGAGCTCATGTAGATAATTTCTTAACTTAAAATAGGATATTCTTTTTTTAATTATTATTAAAAATAATTATTTAGATATTTATTTATGGCTGGGCCTGACAAGCAGACCTTGAGCGACAGATGAATGATTACTCTGACACATGTTTCTGTGAAAGAGATGCTAAGGGACTGCCTGGCTAAAGAAACCCAACAACCTCGTTCGCCTACCTCTTCAGGCTTTTACTGTAACAGCAGCATGAGCAAAAATTAATATTTAGATACTATCAGTAGGGTAAGTATTCTTGGGAGGACATAGGCATCTGCAGTTTCCTTAAGGATAAAGATTAAGCATAAAGATTCCAGTAAACACCTGAGGGTCTGCATATACACAGACTTGTTGGAAAGGTTAAGGACAATTAGGGGCAAATTGCCTTACAGACTTTCCAACCAAGTCTCCCATGCTCCCCCACAATTTAGACCTTATAGTATGTGTATTTCCAACTGCCCAACTTATCATAGACTCTTCAATTAGCAGTGTATTGAATACTTTTTTTTTAAAAAATACATAATTTGAAAAATAAAAATATTTTGACATGCATGTGAATTTCTATTACATTTTACCGTAGTGGTTATAGCTCAGGGGATAATAAAAATCGTTAACAACAATTGAGCATTACAAGATACCAGAAAGTCTCTTAAGACCATTTTATTTTATCTCATTTAAGTATCATAACAACCTTTGTGATAATTTCTTTTATTATTGCCATCCTATGAAGAGAAGTTAACTTGCCCAGAGCGATGTCAGTAAGCTAAGGACTTAACTTGCCTTTCTCCTCTCCAGCAGCCCATGTAGACACTATTAAATAACAGGTCATTCTTGTTGACTTTAGAATCTTTGTTTAACATTTCCCTAATCTGTCACTACTAGACACTGGGGATTAAATATGGAGTAAATGCATGAGTACATTAGTAGGGAATAAAACAAAACAAATTATTTATTTAATTTATTTTAGTTTTTAATCCTCACTGAGGATATTTTCTTTCCATTTAGTTTTAGAAAGAATGGAAGGGAGGGAGGGAGGGAGGGAGGGAGGGAGGGAGGGAGGGAGGGAGGGAGGGAGAGAGAGAGAGAGAGAGAGAGAGAGAGAGAGAGAGAGAGAGAGAGAGAGAGAGAGAAGAGATTGGTTGCCTTCAGCTAATATCCTGACCTGGGCCAGGAATTGGACCTGCAACCCAGATATGTGCCCTTAACTAGGGAATCAAACCCTCAACCCTTCAGTGTATCAGCAGATGCCCTAATCACTGAGCATGCCAAGGTACAAAGATGTTTTCATTCGTTATTTTTATAAAGAGAGGAAGAAGGTGAAAGAGAGAGAAACATCAATGTGAGAGAGAAACATCTAACAGTTGGGTCCCGTAATCACCCTGACCAAAGATGAAAATCATAACCTAGATATGTGCCCTGATAGGAAATCAAACCAGCAACCATCTGGTGATGCCCCATCAACAAAGTTTATTTTTTTATATCTATAACATTTAGAAGTAACTGAGGAGAATCAATTAAATAAATGTAAAAATATATACTGAGAATATTTTTGAGAATATTTTAAGTTGTTTTGTGTTCTCAGTGGTCTGTTAGGATTACCTAGAGAATAAATTTTTGTAGTTGTGAAGACTAAAATAAATATTAAAGATTTTTTGTTTAATGTCCTAAAAGAGCAATCAAGAAATACTCTTGAAAATAAAAGCATAGCTATCTCTGTAAAAGTGTTATTTTCATTGACCTCTTTGTGTGAAGTTTCCATTTGATCTGTAGATCTGTAACCATTTATTTATCATCTGCGTTCCCCACCAGACTGTAATTACAATGTTAAATTGTCTCAACTCTGTAAGCACTGCATCTAAAAATCTGCTTGATACAGTTATTCGTCAAGCTGAATTGAACAGAATGATGCAATCCTTGACTATTATGCTTAATTTTTTTTATTAGTAATTTCTAGATAAGAAAGAATAATAATTTAAAATTGAAAAATTAGGAGGTATAGATAAACTTACA
This sequence comes from Pipistrellus hanaki, assembly GCF_964339955.1. NCBI lineage: Eukaryota > Metazoa > Chordata > Mammalia > Chiroptera > Vespertilionidae > Pipistrellus > Pipistrellus hanaki. The sequence goes on from NC_140505.1 coordinate 71,363,034, forward strand.
GAATTACCAATATATATCTTATAAATCTTAAATGAACCTAAAATGACAGTGCCATCTGATACACACTTGATACTTAATACAATTTGTAAAATAATTTATAATTAAATTCTTAACATTGAGTGATGAATAAATGTGTACATATATACATACATACATACATACATGTTTGCATGTATTAGTAAATGAAAACAAATGTCAATTATGAGACATTGTTAGTGTATTGAGCTATTTTGGTAACTTGCTAATATGACCTACCTTAAATACTTAAATAGGGTATCCTCTCATGGAAAATGCAAATAATACTGTGTTGTTATGCAGCTTTAATAACAAGATTATACTTGTGAAGTCTCCTAGCTCTATGTCAGGTATATAATAAATAGTAAGTACAGTACATATTCTGAAGAATCTGACCATCATAAGAAATCCAACTCCTGGTGTGGATTAGAAAATTCAATATATGTTCATGTGTTTCTATTTTTTTCATTTATCTTTGAGAGGAGGCAAGCTGTACTACTTGTATAGAATATGTAATATCTAACTTGAATAACCCTAATAAATTTGATAAAATATTATTATTTTTATTAAAATATGTAGAAAACACTTTAAATTGCATATTGTAGGATTATTTGTACTTTATAAAACCTTTTTTTCAAAATTTGCCTTGCAAAGTTCTCTAACTAAATATGTTTCCAACAGCATGTTTTTAAGAATGGTTTTGATGTCTTTTCACTACTAACTAAATTTTCTGCTAACATTTCCTTCTTCAGTCATTAACAATTCATAAATCATACTCACTGATTAAGTTATAATAGTTTGACTAATTAAATATTGAAAATCAAGGTAGAAAGCAGTATGAAGGATGGTAATTAACTGCATTGTTTTATAATTAAAACATTAATGTTTTAATATATTTTAAGAATATTTCATGTTATTAATCAAAGGAAAATATGAATTAGTGATACTTTAATAAACATAACTTTTTTTAGAAATTGGAAAAAAGTTATGTTTGCCTTCCTATACCATCAAATATCTTTAATTATGTGCCTATTTTCTCATTTACACGTGTTATTACAATATTCTGATGGTCTTCCTAATTCTCTAAATTCTCCCCTTTCCTTCTTCATTTGGATCTCAAATTTTATCATCCATTGCAAGCAATAAAATCCTTGGTTTCTCCAGTCCTCAATATCTTCATGCAAAGGAAAGTAGTTTTCAGATATCAGATACAGGAGTTTATTATTCTAATTTTTAAAGAAACTTATATATATATATATATATATATATATATATATATATATATATATATATATATATATATATATATATAATTGCCCTTACTGGTTTGGCTCAGTGGATAGAGCGTCAGCCTACAGACTGCCGGGTCCCAGGTTCGATTCTGGTCAAAGGCATGTACCTTGGTTGCAGGCACATCCCTAGTTAGGGGGTGTGCAGGAGGCAGCTGATTGATGTTTCTCTCTCCTTGGTGTTCCTAACTCTCTATCCCTCTCCCTTCCTCTTTGTAAAAAATCATATAGATAGATAGATAGATAGATAGATAGATAGATAGATAGATAGATAAAATGTTGAAAGTATTATTATATATATATCCATTTTTACTCCCATTGACTCTTTCTAGTCCTCCTCACCACCACCATCACCCTGGGCCTTCACTATACTGTCATCTGTGTCCATGGGTTATGCATATATGGTACAAGTTCTTCGGTTGATCTTATATCACCTTCTAAATGTACATATTTATTAAGGTTTATTCCTTGACTTTTTCCTCTTCTCTTTTGTACACATCAATCTTATCAATCTCTGCTTCAAAATTCACCTCTATGGAAATTCCTGAATGGGTATCTCTCGGTTTTATGTTTAGCCACATTTTGTAAGAAACTGTTCAATCTGCTGTCTCTCTCTCAAACTCTTGAAGAAACAGAGTGGAATAGACCTCTCTCAGTGCTCTCAACATATCTTATCTACATTCTCTGTTCATTTACATGATTCCACTCACCAAATAGAACAAATCTATGTGAATAAAACTCAATGTGGCCTCCATAGTCAGAACAAACCCACCTTTCCCAGGAAGCTCTTGTTATTTCACTGATTAACTAGAATATTTCCAAATGTATTGTAAGATACTCAGAATATAATTTAATAAAATATAGAAGACCCAAGTTCTTACAAAACACATAGGGTAGTTCTAATCTCAAAACCAGTTGGAGGAAACTCTCCATTTTTTGTTCTCAAAATTTTCTGACAGTTAGCCATTCTTGTATCTCATGTATGGCATTGTGCATACTAGACATTAACATGGCCTTTGGTGAAAGAAAGAAATATCTAATTTTAGATAACATGTGAAATGGGAGACAAATTAACTGCTCTTATCATATAACCATATAATTCAAATGAGAAAAAAAATTTGTGTGTAAAAACCTAAATGAGCATGATAGTGTGATGAGGAGTATGATAGGAATGTACTATGAGGCAAGGAAAAACTTGCATGGGGAATTGGAGGAAGTTAGAGAAGTTCACCAGATATAGGAGTCTCCATTTTTTCAAAATGTTTTTTAAAAAAGAAACTTTAGAGTCAAATCTGTTAGGATCTAACATTGATAACTGTGTTTCCAAGAACAGACAGTAGTCCCTGAGTACAAAGAGACAAATCTATTTAACTTTCAAGTAGTAATTTTGAGGAAGATGTATCATGAGTAGGTCCTCAGGTCCATGGAAGATACACAGTGATGGATTTTAGTTCTTAGAAGTTTTTTTAGAACTAAATAAAATACCAACCATTAACATTAGAACACTGAGTATGGGACCAAGACAGGTACTCAATCATTATGACTAATTAAAAAAAACCATTTAACAAATTCCAGTTAAAGGGTATAGATGTTTATAGAACAAAACACTGGGTCATGTATGAACTCTAATAGTATCAGAAATGTTTCATGCTGAATTTAGAAAAGCTGGGCTATAGATATTTAAGTCCTTCCTGTCATATTTTAGGGTTAGTCTATTAACTTGAGATGTCTGGTTTAGGTCAAGTACTTTTACATGATGAAGTGAAAGAGATGCACAGTTTACTAATAGCAGGAAGAATAATTTATGCATATGTAATCAAACTAGGTAAATATTCTTTTTAATAATTACTAGAAAGTGAAGTATTATGTCAGTTTAAATAAAAGCCATTGCCATCTAGTATAACACAACTATTTACATTTAACACAGCTACATAATTTAACAAGAAAAGCAGTTGTTTTTGAACAAAATTGAAAGTTGTATTTGGGGTATATCAGTGTAAGATAGCATAAATTATATTTTATTTGAAAAAAAATGAAGCAAAATGGACTTATATCTTGTATCTTAATATTTTATCAATAATACGTGTTATGCTAGGAAAGAAATAATTTAGTTTTCTGTTAAAATCTAAAGCTTCAATAGCTAGGATTTGGAAACAGCCTAGATGCCCATCAGTAGATGATTGGATCCAAAAACCATGGTACATTTACACAATGGAATATTATGCTGCCATAAAAAATAAGAAATTCTTATCATTTGCAGCAACCTGGATGGAATTGGAGAACACCATGCTGAGTGAAAAAAGAGAAAGAGAAACACCACATGACCTCACTCATTTATGGATGATGAAGAAGATTATAAACTAAAGAACCAAAAGATAGATATAGAGACAGTAAAGCAACAAGCAGACTGTCAAATTATAGCGGGGAGGGTAGGGAGATCTAGGGGAGATGGGAGATCAACCGAAGGGCTTGTATACATGCATATAAGTACAACCAATGGACACAAAACTCTGGGGAGGGAGGGCATGTATGGGAGTGGGGACAATGGTATATGTACAAAGATAATAATTTAATAAAAATAAAATAAAATCTAAAAATACACCAAAAGAATTTTAAAATAAAACTATTTGTATTTTATAAAATAAAACTATTTATATCACTTTCATAATGTATTAGTGTCTATGCTCTTGTTTTACTTTCACACTCTTTCACTTAATCCCTCTTGTATTCATGTGTTTATACATGGTGATATTATCTTGAAAAGATAGGAATTTTGAAGCTTACATAGATAAAATAATGTTCAGATCCTGCCACTAGTGAACAGAGTTAGGCATCCACTAAGTACCTGGTGGATTTCCCAAAGTCCTGGGATGTAAAGAACATATGCTAAAAATAGGTCATCTGAATACTCACAGCATCTTAGAATGGAGAGTCATAAAATCCATCAGAGGGAATAAGAGATTTTGAAATTATACCTATAAGAACAGCTTTTAAGACAACGCAGGTTCACTCATCAATGAAACGGCAAGGTCAATTGTTCACAATTGAACTATTTCAGAACATTTTCCCAGAAGCTTGAGGTGTTCTACTCTTTTCATGGGTCAAGAGTTGTGAGAGAATATGTGGGTGGAGGGTAAGGCTATTTTATTGACTCTACCACACACCCTCGCAACATTACTTCTTTTTAGCAGTGTGATTTAATATAAGTATACTTTATTTACTGCCACAATAAAATGTTATCTTGCTGCCTACTATGAAACTTATACCCTTTGAACAATACAATGAAATAAGAAAGCACCAAATATTACCTAAAAAGTGAAAAACAGTGAAAGTATTGCCAAAATGTAGTGATAATTTATTTGGGTAAATAAAATTTATAGTTAATTTAATAACATACACTATGATATGTAAAGTAAGTTTGCACAGCTATGAACAAAATTTTGAAGTTAGTAAGTAAAGAAAAAACAAAATATAAAAATCAACTTGTTTAGTTTTAATTAACTTGTATATATAGAAAAACGGAAAGGATGATTTTTGTAATAAATGCTAGGTTTTACTCAACAGAGGAAAAATGTTCATCTTATTCTCAATGCTCTGAGTTATATGAAGAAAATCATTTTATAAATGTAAATAATGCTTGTTCTAAAATATCACAAAATTTTTAGAAAGTGTAATTCCTATTCCCATTTGCATGTCTGGGTACAGGAAACTGTGCACTATATCAGCTTATACACATTTTCTATTTCCTTTCTGTTTTTAAACTTACAACAGATTGCTTAGAACTAAAGACATACAAGAACTGTATATTTTTAAAATTACAAATGCAGATAATACCTTTTCCATTATAAACAAATAAATGAACCCCCCCCCCCTTTGCTATTGAACATTTAATTAGATTGAGCAGCAGGCTTTTTTAGCACTGATAACACTCATAATCATGTCTGACTGAATAGAGAAATTGTTAGAGGTTTATTAATTGCATAAACTAATATTGCTTTTCTCTTTCTGTCATCATTTAACTTTACCAGCATATTGTCCAAAAAAACCCCAAAGTTTAACTACATGTATCAGAATATAACTAAGATTTCAGTTAGTAACCAAGTGGTTTGCTTCAATTTTGGTTATCACACCAGCTCAAGGAAAGTAAAACCATTAAATTATGAATATGCATTTATTTTAAAAAAAGCAATTATGAGGAAGTATGGATAGCACTGGCTACGGGTCTGAAAGGACAGATTTAGAGGCCATGTTCTGCATTTACTAACATTGTGGCCTCTGAGAAGCTTCTTAATTTTGATAAACCTATGTTTTCCATATGAAAATGGTATAATCACAGCTCAGGGTTTTTCTGAATATTAAAAGATATAATATAGGTAACCCCCTTCTTATAATGTCTTACTTGTAGTAAGCACTAAAAATTGTTAGCTCTATTTTCCTGTGGTGAACTAAGATGGTTGGAGATTATAGAATTATAGATAAAAACTGCTCTCATTTTTGTTTTCAAATCCATGGTTCATATTAACTTAAGGGGGAATTTTACAACTCTCAAAGTGCAAATATTACCTACTAATGACATTTACTCAGCTACTCTTCCTCTGCATACCCGCCTGCTTCACTTTTGCTCTCACAGACAGATTCACTCTCAGAGCAATTGTCTAATCCAACCCTTTCTCCTGGTCACCAGATTGCAAACCCTCTGACCAACTACAAGTCATCCTCTCAGTTTCCCTTTGCCTTTTAGATCGATTTTTCTTTAGGTGCTGGGTCATTCCTGTTGGCACACATCTTAAGATCAATTTAAAATGTCTTCTCTTGTCCACAGAGGTGTCCAGGGCTCCAGTGGAAGTAGCCTGCTCACAATGAAGACAATATTAAGAGATGATGATATAGCACATATAATGTGTGTGGTTAACATTAGCATATTTATTACTAACATTTCATAGACATTATGTTCACATGAAAGTTAATTTTGAAAACTCCAGGTATATAGTCATATAAGAGCTCAAGAATACACATAGATTTTGAGGATTAATTAATAATAGTTTAGAATTATTTATGCTTGGTTCAGATGAAATGTATGCCTCCAACCAGCAGTACATTACAGTACAAAAAGAAAGAGGAGAGGTAAAAAATTAATGCATTAAATTAATGCAATGAATTATCCAAGAAAAGGAAAAAAGTCAACAAAAAATAGCTTTTCAAGTCTTACAAAATGACTCATAGAATGACAGAGCTGAAGAAACTCCAGTTTTGTTCCTGATGTTTGCAATCACTGATCTCCCATTGCTCACTTTGAATCTCCTGTTCAAATGCAAGATTTATAGAAAGGCTGGACTGCTCTAGTTTTATATTGAGAGCAGCCATCAAAATAGACAAGTATTTATTTACTTAAGGAAGCAATTAAAATAGAAAACATATTTTATATACTAGATTAAAAAGCGTGGTCAAGCAAGAAGAGACTATTTACTGTTTCTGCCTAACACTATGCATGAGCTCCTTGTTCTCTTTTTATCTAAGCAAAGTATTTCAAACTTCACAGAGAGAACAGCTTATCTTGCTATGCCATCTTAGAGAATTATACTTGTCAGTGATCTGAGTGAATGAATACAAATCTTCTGAAATTGTTTTACAAGATCTGCATACAGAAAATACCTCTTGGGATCATACTGATTATATCAAACTAACACTCTTAAGCTCTTTTATTTCTAGAAGAGTTAATTTACTCTTAGATTTGTTAATTGATGCATTTTTGCAAGATCATCAGACTGTCCCAACCATTCCAAAAGAAAAATCTCTTTTTACTCATAAGAGCCTTAAAAATGGAATCGATATCTTCTTTACAAGATGGCTATTTTATTCTTATCTATATGTATTATCTGGCTTTTGTACATTTTTGTCACTCTAAAACATTTTGCTAGCATGATCTCATTCATCATTTATTGAGTCTCTTATCTTTTTGCTAATGGCAGGATACTCACTGAATTGTGCACCTTTTTAAAGTAATACATGTTCCATGTGCGACATACTGCCAGATCTCACTCCTCAGGTTACCATCTCTTTCTCAAAATACAGATTTTCTTCTGTGTGGTTGATTTAAAAGTTTCATAATAGTGGTGGTTTTCTACTGATCTCCCCAGTGAGGGAGAGGACCCCAGGGTTCCGCTGTGGCTAGCTAACATGGCTCTAAAATTGGCACACACTCTGTCAAGAAGAAACATTAAAGCGTGACATTGCTGTTTCATATTGCACTGTTATACCATGGCCATTTATTAAAAGGGCTCTTTCTTTGGAGGAAATATGGCCTAAATTTGGTATAACATCAACATTGTGTTATTTAAAAACCTGGAGGTGCTGAAACCGGTTTGGATCAGTGGATAGAACTTTGGTCTGTGGCCTGAAAGATCCCAGGTTCGATTCTGGTCAAGGGCATGAACATTGGTTGCAGGCACATCCCCGGTAGGAGGTGTGCAGAAGGCAGCTGATTGATGTCTCTCTCATTGATGTTTCTAATTCTCTGCCCCTCTCCCTTCCACTCTGTAAAAGATCAATAAAATATATTAAAAAACAAACAAACGAAAAAACAAACAAACATGGTGGTATGAAAAATTGCACACAAAGTAATAAAATTTACCAGAAACATATAATCTGGGAAAATCTATGCAATATTGCAACTAGAACATTATCAGATTGACTTTTAAAAATATTTAAACAAAGGAAGGATACTTTGACAGTTAAGAACACACATTACATTATTAGACCTTCTCTTGAAAACAACAACCGCTTAATGATAGTGTGGTTGAAAGTATGGAAGGAAAGGATTGCAATCAGTGAGTTGTTGAGGCAAAGACAAAATGGACGCTATACAATAAACTCTTCTAAATTACACTGTGTGAGGAAGGAATGGCAGATGGATGGTAGCAGACACACCTTCATTATTTATGATACTAAGCAGCAATGTCTACCATGGGATCAGGGTATAAACATGAGTGTGACAATCAATCCTCTAAAAGTGTACAAGAAACAAAAATTTGTAGTAATTGAAAAAAAATTTTTTTTTACATTTGTGTGTTTACTTAAACATTTAATATTACCTCACATTTAGTTCATAATAGTTTCAATGTAAAGATGGCTGTATATAGACTATTCCTAATGTTTAGCAAAAGTGAAAATGGTCAGGGTTATTAAAAATGATTTTATAACATTTTTATAACTAAATATGTATGAAGTTTGACATTATACTGATATTTTTCTTTTCTTTTTTTTCTTCCTGTTTTTTGAAATATTTGCAATGTTCTCAAACTATTAAAAGCATAGATTTGGAAGGTCAGATTTCAATAATTGATAATCTTAATTGAGAGATTTTGTGGGCCAGTAACAATGTAATGTGCTGATTTGATTTGATTTTAAAGGTCACAAGTACTCTAAGCAGTGTATACTATAATTAGTCACATTTTACAAATGAGAAAATTGAGACTAAGGAATGGTATGAAAAGTTCTTATGTTACAGCTAGTTTAGTAAATGGTAGTTCTTTCATTGGAATACAAACTTATTCAGATCTTCTGCTTTTAGGAAACATATCATATTTAAAACATGGAACTACATACTGATTATGAGAGTAAATATAGGAATAATTACATGAGCTAGAAAGGTCTAAAGGAGAAAGATGACTATAAAAATCACTCAGTAGGAGCAGAAAGTGCAAACCCCTAGAAAAACTTAGGGTAAATATCTGGAGAACACAAGGGAAAGGAAATAAAATGCATCTCCTGTAGCACAAACAGCAAGACATGCACCATTTGATCTTGTGACAATATAATATGCTCATTTTATTTGATTTTAAAGATCACAAGTACTCTAAGCCTAGAATAGGCTCATCAGACATATATTTCAATTACTAAGTTAATGCTATTTATATTATTTAGTTATAGTATTTAGCAAATAAGCCCTTTATTGTAAATATTTCCTGAAGGCTTAGAAAAATACTATTTTATATTTTTCAAGAATTTTTAAAAATAAACCTCTCTTTGCTTATATATCAAGGATATATCCTATTTAATAAAAGAGTAATATGCAAATTGACTGTCACTCCAACACACAAGATGGCTGTCTCCATGTAGTCAACGATCCTGCCTCCATGTGGACACAAGGTGGCCACCACAAGATGGCCAGCAGGAGAGGGCAATTAGGAATGACCAGGCTGGCAGAGGAGGGAAGTTGGGGGAAAACAGGCTACAGGGAGCAGTTAGGCATCAATCAGGCTGGCAAAGGAGTGGTTAGGGGGTGATCAGGCTGCCAGGCAGAAAAGGTTAGGGGCAATCAGAAAGTCAGACAGGAAGCAGTTGAGAGCAATCAGTCCTGGATTGTGAGAGGGATGTCCGACTGCCCCTTTAGTCCTCATCCCAGTGGCATTAGGCCTAAATGGGCAGTCGGACATCCTTTGAAGGTCCCAGATTGGAGAGGGTGCAGGCTGGGTTAAGGGATAACCCTCGCCCCACCCCCATGCACAAATTTTGTGCACCGAGCCTAGTGAGTATATATAGAAGTAAATAGACAGTTTTGAATCAACTGGCAAAATTAAATAGACTTGTTTAAATGAAAAAAAAAAAGTCATAAATAATCCATTCTTATTAAAAATAATGCTTTCTTTGAGAATGTTTTTCAAACTTAAGTTCTTTATAGAGCAGTTCTTAATTCAAAGTAGAGAGACAAATGCATTTAAAAACACAAAGATGCAAAAGTGAACAATGCCTGTGGGGGCATGGTTAGTCTGATTTATGAGATCTTGTTGGCTCATATTAGGGTTCAGTGAACAATGGAGGGAACATTGTTACAAACTTGTGTCTCTCCCCAGCATATTGACTCAGAAGCTCTGGAGGAGGATATTCAGCAATTAGTGTTTCAAAAAGCCATCCAGGTGATCCTAATGCATAAGCAAGTATGAAGACCACTAACTGGTATAATTTCAATTATTTTTAAATGTTTAATTTTTAATGTTATTGAAAATGTAACACAGAAAATCAGTTACTGGAAAGCATTTAAGAGTTTAGCTAACAGCCTTTAGGTACATAGGAAAAGTTCTCCAATATTTTACAACTAATTCCTAGGAAGTAAGAAAGAAATCCTGTTGAATCTGCATATGCCTGTCTATATATTACATAAAAGTGGTAAAATATTTTTTCTGGATAAAAACTTTTCTTTGAAACTCTCAGAATGGATTTATGAAACCCCTATGTGATTTATCAAAGACCGATGACAACACAACAGTCAAGAGACAGCTTTAAAGGATAGTTTCTATAAAGACTATCACACTCATTTCTTGCATTGAAAGACTAGAAGTCACAAAGATTCCTCCCCTCTCCCCTACTCCCATTGTACTTTGTTCCTTAGGTTACATAAGATAGAGGAGACACTTTTGGAAATAAGGGCAATCATTTCATCAAAATCTTGGGAGTCGGCTTTATTTCTAGCTGTTAATATTTTGAAAAAATAAAAGTGCATTATAGACATTCAATGTTTCCTAGATTTAGAAAAAATAATATTAGCCTGAAACACGAAGTTTAAAAGTAGTGTTCTTGGTCACATCTCTAAATCTATTTCATTGTAGTTATTAACTCATACTAAAGAGATTAATAGAGGGGAAAGCCTTTGACATATAATATAAGCTGAATAAAATTAGAGGGGAGGAGATGAATGAATAGTCTCATACAGAGCTTTTGAATTTGGAATTGCTTTGATAGAAATTTTAGCATATTGCAGAATACATTAACATATCGTCATCTAAAGAAAGGTTTGCTTAGTGCAAAATGAGATTTGGAAATAAATCTTAGAAAAAAAATATCAGCATCTCATTTTTTCAATCCAAGTTCTAATTTACTACCCACTTTAAAACAGTATTTCTCTGTCTCATCTCAGTTCACTTACTATTTATTTTTTTCACTAGCTCCTCTGCTACCCCCCTGATAATTGTCACCATCATGCTCACCTGGATTACTGCAGAATGATCTCTCAGCTCCCAGCATCCTTTGCTCCATTCTGTTCAGCTACTCTGCTCTATCCATTCTGGTGTCTGTGATGTTCTCAGGACACATCAGGCATGTGCCTGTCTTAGTTGAACTCATTTTTTCTATTTTCTTTGTTTGACATGTTTTCACTTCTGATATTTACATGAATTATCCTTATTTCTGATCTTTAATCAAATATCAGTTTGCCCCCTCCAAAAATAATATCTTTGCCTATTATTTATTATTCAAAACTAAAGACCTCCTTTTACTTTATTTCTCCCCTTATAATTATTTAACTGACTCTATATTTAATCAGTTATATATCTTTCAGTGTCTCTAACCCACTCCTGTAAGATCAAGAGTTCTCTTTTATTCCATGTGGTATGGACAGTGTCAAGAATACCATCTATTGTAGCATGGAATACACACTCAAATAAGCATCTGTTGACTAAATCAATAAAAATATAAACAATGGTAACACAAAAACTGGAGACAGAATGACAATATAACTTTATAGAATAAATAGCCCCAAAGGAGACAAACATATAAAAATAATAATTCATGCATTATCGAACTAATGAGTATTTTAAAAACAGTGAGAAGAATACTCTGTATGTGGTGAGCACAAACTGAAGAGATTTCAAAATTTACTAAACAATAAGAAATCATTAATTGCAAAAGCAAATAAAATCTCAAATTATTTTCATATGTAATGTCTTATAAGAATGTTACAGTAGATATAAAGCAATTATTTCAATCTGATATTGTCACCAACAAGGAAAAAAAAAGAAAAACAATAAGAACAAAGTATAAATAAGAGATGGTTGTATTATATTTTTCATTGGGTTTGGAAAATCCTCAGCATTATAAAGTATTGCAAAACATTTATACAAATAAAATTTCCAGGGTCTTAAAAGTTTAACAAAAAGCAGCCAGCATGTGAAATAGCAGTGGAGCATTTTGCATGCTGGTGAAAACAGCTCATTAGCAAAGTGATGGCTTAGAGCTGACTCTAGGGGAGGATGCAGCTAAACTTCAGACAGTCCTTCCTGCAGAGCTATTGGAAAACATCCCTGGTCTCACTTTGTTGGAAGCTGCTCAGCACGCTCTCTGGCCTAAGGTAAGCTATGTCAGTACAAAGGCAGGTGGAGAGGGACCAACATTTTGAAATAAACTGAATGAAAGGCCACCATAAAGATTGGCATAGTATAAAGTTAAATCCCAAATTCCTATGTGAAGCCTTTGAACAAAGAATGTGCCAAAGCCATTGATGAAGCACACTAAAAGTTTCAACACATAATAATAAAAAATATGTGTATACACACACACACACACACACACACACACACACACACACATCCCCCATGCACACTATTTGCTCCTGCTCTTTCTAAGAAGAATTTCCTTGATATTTTTCATTTATAAATTGTGTAACTAAGTAAGGATGGAAAAGAAATCTAGTTTCAACCATCTTGGGTTAATTAAAAACAAGACAATATATGGTCTCAAATTTTAAAGATAATTATTTAATGATTAGAGTAAACAAAACAAAATTATGATTGTAGTTAATGACTTTTGCATAATCACACTCAAATAGAAAATTGGTAACAATAATAGAAATCACACGTCGTTTTTCTGAAATGAGCAGAAATTATTGTATTATTCTTGAGGTTTTTATGTTTGGTACTTATTTAATTGTTAGAAATTTCCCAAGATTATCAACACTTGGACTTAAGAAAAGAACAGTTATAATTATACAACATGTATAAACTAGTGATATTAAATTTTAAAACTTAAAAATCAATTAGATACCACAGTAAATAATGTGAGAAAGCAGAGTAACAAAAAAAGTAATGACCAACCAGAATTCAAGAGGAGTATGGAACTAGTTAGAATAGAGTGGCCGAGATATCTCAGCAAAGTAGCATACTTGAAGAGCTATCTCTGTGGAAATCACTTTCTAATCTATTGTTAAAGTGGTTCAAAAGGAATGAGGTCAGTTTCACAACCAGGTCCAAAGAAAGAAATTTGACAGCAGCCTAGGTAAGAAACAGGAGAGCAGGAAGCTGGAAAAGGGACTGTCCTCCAGAGTCCTGAGGCAGGAAGAGAGGGAAATGTGTATGCTTGGGCAGGATATGGGGGTCAAGCCCTGAGCAGCAGGAACAGGAGCTGAGCTGGGAAGTCCATCCAAGCAGAAAAGAGGAAGAACATCACTGAGCAAGGCAGATGGCAGAAATCAGAGTTCAAAAGGCAAATTGCTAGAAGAGTTCAATGGTGGAAAGAGGTGGACATATGTAATACTTTCGTTATTTTTTTTTTAAAGGCAAAGTTATCTGGACCAATATGCAGCATACTAGAAAACTCCTTCCCAAACCTAGGAGACTTTTTAATTTAGGCAGAAAAATAACATCTCTTTTGAATTTTCTCCCCATCTCTCAGAAAGCCTCCCGAATGTTCTATATGTAGGGATAGAGGGATTTAAATGCATGGGCTCTGACGGGCTATTTCTTTTTGTTTGAACCACTCTCTTACAGCTAATTCACAGAGGAAGTTTCAGGTACTAGTAAGTGCTTAAAGCACATATATTAAATTACATTCATAACCCATGAGGGCTGGTCTTTGGCCTGGCCATTATTAGTTCCACCAGTGATTTTGATATTAAAATTTAGCACCTTCTCATTAAATTCTCTAAGAACATCAATATTGTGACAGAGCAGCTACCTTAGAGAATAGTTTTAAAGCTCAGTGTGACCATGACAAATTATGGAGGCAAGCACAAACAAATCACATAAAGCCTGAAAAAGCAGAACCATGCTGCATTTTTCTTATTGAAAAGCACTTACTTAAAAGTGGTTTATCATTATGCATATTCTTCTTTGATTTATTAATTATCACAGTGTAGAAATTAAATAGCAGGCTCTATCACTAGTTTCTAGTTAAAATGGTGTCACAGATAGAACTTTATTTTTTCTTTCAAAATGGCTCATCTAGAATTGTATCTTAATGTAAGGAAAAACATTTCACACAATTTCCAGCTTAGCCAAGAGATGAAGCACTTTACCACATGGGCTCTTCCATATTGCTCTGAATGCATGTGTTGTTGTTGTTGTTGTTGTTTTTGGTATTTTTATTTTTTATTCAGAGAAATCACATGAAGTATTAAAATACCATGTGCTTCATCATCACCTGCTATAAATTCAAAGCATAGAAGTGACCTTTTTCTGTTTTTTTTTTGGGTGTTTGTTAACTGCTAAAAATTCACTGCATCAGAAGTGAAACATTGGTGATTTCTTCATAAGAAAGACAAAATAGTAACACAAAAAGGGTTGCAATTGTGATAATGGAAAGATGAATATGGTTGGCCAACATGTGGAGGCCATCTTAACTGGCAGTTATTCTAGTCTTTCCGGTGAAGGACATTGTCAAACTTCTCTGTACCAGAGCTACCTGAAGTAAACCACATGCACTGCATTTTACTGTCAAACGTTTAAGCATCAGACTTAGTAAGAAGAGACTTTTTAAAAAAGCATTGTCACAGGGAATGGGAAAGAGACCATCGCAATGGTGGGGGCCTGGAACTATTGCAAATCAGAATGCTCTGACCATAAGACCTGCAAACATCTCAAGGGTTAGGCAAAACATCTTCCTTTGTGGAGAGGAGGAATTAAAACCAGGAAAAACCAGGTGAGAGAAGCAAGAGGCTGGGTGGTCTGAATATATAGCAGTTGGAGAGTGATTTACACTAATTTGGAGTGGGGTGGGTGGGAGCTATTGAAGGAGGGGTAGTGTGATGCTCAGGTGACGAGTAGGCAAAGATTCAGTAACCTGGAAGAAGGAGAAATTGTAACCAAAGTTAAGTTAAAAAACCTTTTTCTCCAATTGATAACTAGGGACAAGTAGTTCCAATAGTCATTTATGAGGCAAAAGGGAGGATAGGGAGTTTATTTCTTCCCTGGTGATAGGTAAGTAAGTAGGGCAACATTTAGTTTTGTCTTAAGTCATATAGTAAGGGTGGTTCTTCTCAGTATAAAACAGGATGAAAACATTTCTTAGCTTCCTATTTTTTTCAGGAGCACAGAGCTCAGTTAAAATTCAACAATGTCAAGATGTCCCAGATTACAGTTTTCGAAATGCTACTATTCCTGCTGTCTAGCAACTAATAATTAAAATATGAAAAGTGTTCTTAACACACACACCATACACACACACACACACACACACACACACACACACACACACACACCCACCTTATTTTCTACCTCTGTAAATAACCTGGGATTTGTATCTATTTAAAATAGAAAAATGGAAAATATATTATGTATTTAGTTGCATTTCATAAAAACTACATGAAAACAAGTGAAAATATTACTTATTAAAATATTTTTATACCATAAAAGCTGCCAATATGCTGAGGTGAAAATGTTGTATGCCATAACTTTTCTCACATTTAGCATGCATGAACTGGAGATGTTATCGTAATTGACTGCTATTCCCCCATCTGCATCAGGAAATCTGCAAGAGATGCAATTTAAGGTGAATGCATAAACTGGTCAGTTTTATTTTTTATTTTTTGCCTGGAGCAGCCTCATACCACTTCCTGCAAATAGTTTGGTAGAGAATAACAAAAAAGCTGCATTGCTGAATATTCTTGCAGGCAAAGTTATTAAAGTATAACTTAGATGCCTTTTTTATTGCTAGAGTAATTGAAAGCTTCTTTCAAATAGCCACTTATAAGTTATAAATGCTTATAATTTATTCCATGACACTTATTTAGTTCACTGAGAAAATTTACCAGTGACCATGGATATCTGCTGGCACATGTAACAAAGCCAAGGGGTGGAGCTGGAGAATCAGTTTGAATGCAGCAAAATGATCTCAGGTAGCTTTTGCTCTCTTCTGGAAGAGTTCACCAACAGATGGCAACTTGTCATTGTTAATGGAGTGTTATCCTGAGAAACTTCAAGGATCCATGCAGAGTGCGACACTCTTCCCCTCCTCTTTTCAAGCCACCTCACAGAAACAGCCAACGATGACCTCTTTCTTTTCACAGATGATAACACCTTATGTTGGCTGATTCCTTCCAAGCCACATTGTGGCTGCTCTAATCCAAATATGACAAAAGACTTTCTGTTGTTTGACAGCTAATCTCTGTACTAAATAATAGAGGCATCAATGCAATAGGAAGGGTATTTTGATGCATAAATAGGAGTCCTGAGTTCTAGCCCTGTTTTACCAAGTCTTTAGCCAGATAACTTCTCTACAATGGGTTTCAATATTCTTATTGAAACATGACCAGATTGTGCTACACAAACAAAAAACTCATCTCAGGTAAATTTCTGGGATTCCAAATTCCTTTGCTATAAACAAAGAAAGCATCAGTTTGTTAACTGTTCATGTGTAACCATTTTGTATTTAGTTTATTTTATTCTACTAAGTTACATTTTCATAGAAAAAGAGGCAATTGGTTTCTGAAGTGTATTAGTCACAAAACAACAACAAAAACAATTTCCCTTCCCATATTTGTTTAGCAGTACATGGATTTAAGAGCTCATTCCCAGCATAATTGTTGTTTCTGTAACTTCATTAGCAATGTAACACTTCAGAAGTGGCAATATAAATGGTAAAACTTAGCCAAGATCATACAACTTGAAGAGATCAGTGCAGATTGTCACCTAGAGGGCATGATCCTGATACGGAGCTTTGCTCACTTATTAAACCAGAAGTATCTATTTTATTTTTATTAATCACAATCAATATTCACATTACACCTGCTAGTTGCATGGTGTTTTGTAATTCTAATGTTTTCCAGATATAATTTTATTAAACTTTGATTTATAATATCCAGAATTAAAGAAATGTAGAAAATATGTCCAAAGTCACAGAGTTAATTAATGGTAGATAAAGAAGGGTATCTCAGTAATAGGCATGTAGAGGGAGGTATCCTGATTTCTATTCCTCGGTATTCCATATCCCACTCCACCATTTATTTACTTATTTATTTACTTTATTTTTTGAAACATACACATTTATCTTATTTATCATTGGCATTTAAAGGTTGCTTTTATAAAACACAAAAAGACATTTGAAGAGTTCTGTAACACCAGAATTTAAATAGCAGAAATAGTGATAGCTTTGTAGGTGCAATAAACATTAAAATCAAATAATTAGAGATTTATTTCAATATGAAAACTATACAAATGACACAAATGGCAAAAAGGATTTTATAACAGTATTTTGTTATTGTGGATTATCAGTTATGTTAGGGCCAAACTAAGATTCTGAATATTCAGACATCTTTTCTGTGTTTCATACTTACCTATGTTTTGAGTCAAGCTTCTTGACTCAAAGGTCTTATTAAGGCAGGCATTTATCTTTATAACAAACATTTTTCCATCTACAGTTGAATTCCTCAAAGCAATTCACATTTTAGGTTGGTGTAATCTGCTAGTTCCTTTTTGAACAGTGCAAAAAATATTATGTCAGCCCTATGAAAAGACAGATAGATATCAAAATAATGGAACAATTGTGCACAGTTCAGTAAGCATAAGTTAGGTTTTCCTCATCTAAAAAGTAATCAACGAAAGAAAACATGAACTAGCCGAAACCAGTTTAGCTCAGTGGATAGAGCATCGGCCTGTAGACTCAAGGATCCCAGATTCGATTCCGGTCAAGGGCATGTATCTTGGTTGCAGGCACATCCACAATATGGGGTGTGCAGGAGGCAGCTGATTGATGTTTCTCTCTCATTGATGTTTCTAACTCTCTCTTTCCCTTCTTCTCTGTAAAAAAAAATCAATAAAACATATTTTTTTTAAAAGAAAGAAAACATGAACTATAGCTGACTTGGTTTTAGGAAACACACATTTGAGAATTACATATTGTTCTTGTCTCATCTCCAGACATCGATAGGATTTTGGAGACTACCATGCTTTTTCCTTTGTGGATTAGAGTAGTGAAGGAACACAGATGGACTTACTCAGAATTGGTAATAAGCTGTGGTTCTGACTCTTTCCACTTTTCAGGTGCAACCAAATCTTTGTCTGTGTGGATCAGCAGATCAAATGAACAGGAAAACTCCCAACAGTGGCAGAAATGTCACTGTAGCTCTAATCTGTCTGATCACTGATCAGATTTTGTCTTGGGTAGCTTTCTGAGACTTTTCTCTGGGTGCAGCCTTGTCACACTCAATATCAAATTGTCATTTTTCAAGGACCTCATCACTTTCGCTATTTGAAATGACTTTTTGTGTTTTTTTTTCTTTTTGAAGAACACTTATATAACCAGTCTTTCTGTTGTTTTGTTCTACCACATTACTTAGGTATTTCACGAGCTCAGAATCAGTAGTTACAACCAAATTGAGGCCGTATTTCTTCATTTGAGTAAAATAAAGGTTGCAGATACAAAAAATGCTAAGCTGATATAAAATGCTGATGATGCCAAATGAGAGAATTTAGCCAGGCACTCCCTTGCAGGGTGATGCCCTGATCCTGGGAGAGCTGCCGCCCCATGGCCAGGCCGACGGCCTCTGCATATGCCAACTGCACAGGCCACTGCAGGACTCAGCCCCCACCCACCATTTAAATCAGCCACCCCCTGAAGATGATTAGGTTGGATACTAATGCCTATTCATTAGAAATAAATGATTTGTTTTACTTAAATTTGTTCTTATGTTTTCTAACATGCCCTGACCAACCTACCTTCCTTCCTTCCTTCCTCTTCTTTTCTTCCTTCCTTCCTTCCTTCCTTCTTAGCATTACCTTCCATTCCTCTCCCTTCATTCTGTATGTTGCTTTCTACTCTGTAATTTCACACAGATCTCATAAACAGTTAATTATGTTATCCATTTAAAATTTTTCATTTAATGAATCTAACAAATGAACATAATATTCAATTTCTTTTGAAAATTAGTATTGGTTCTTTTGCAGGTTTTCCTTTTTATAATTAGAAAAAATACCAATACTACTTTCCTGCAAATACATATTAGCAACACTATGAAAAGATGAATATTCTTATTACATAAAATATATTATTTCCCTGAATTAATAGAAGGATATCTAATGCTAAAGCAGTTTAAAGAATACCTGAAATGTAAATAGAATGAGTTTGATTCCCTGAAAGTCTTTTCTTGAATAAAAGAAATCTTTAAGACAATACTTTAAGTTTTAGATAAGACACTTTATTTAAATAGTAAAAGTTACTTTATAATACCTTACATCTCAATAAACAAAAATAAGTATGATAATTATGTTTTATATTTGCATCATATTTTATGACTTCCATGACATAAGAGAGGAATTGGGCTGATGAGTTGTTTTTTTCCTTTAGTGCAGGGGCTATGCCTATAGACTTCAGGATGACTCAATTTGTTCAAAAGAATCAAAATGCTCGTGCCTGTCAACTGGTGTAGGGCAGTGATTTTAAATAAATAACACACATTTTTTCCTATACTGTAACCAACTTCATTGCACAGTTTGATTGAATATTAATCCTAAACAAATACATAGAGTCATAGAATGAGAAGCCAGACAGGCAAATAACTATGATGCACCATTAAAAGAGATTAGCAGAGTAGAGGTAAGATGATAAAAAAGCATTATGTATTAGTACAATATATGTTTCTTTCTGTAATGGGGTTCTACATAAGAAAAAATCCAATATAAAAACAATTGCCAAAAACCATCTTTAAAATTTATATAAACTTTATGAAAAGGTATGACTTTTCACATCATATTATACATAATTTTGAAAAACAACTCACCTATCATGTTATATAACACATATTACCTACTTGGGTGAAAATAATTTTTATGATGGTTGAATTGAAGAGATTAATACATAGAAGGTGAAAGCCAGCACCACAAAAAGGTAGATTCTTGGACTGGGCTAATAATCAAATTAACATGAGACAGGTTAATAGAGAAAACTTTTAATACATTCATACAGGGACTCCCTAAGAATGTGAGACCCATAGACAGTCAGGTACTTGAGGCTTATAGTCCATCCTAAGCTAAGGAGAACTGGATAGGGTTCTGGGACTTCATAAGGGAGGAAGTCAACTTACAGGAAGATGGAAAGGGCAAATATTTAGTAAACAAATGTTTGTCATGGCACTCAGAGACAATGGGACACAGAAAATAATTCGATCTCCAGGCCCTGCCAAACTCTCTCCCAAACCAGTTTATCTCATCTAGCCCGTATTCTTGTATTCTTTGCAGTTACTTCTGGTGATAGTTCTCTTTCTGGAGCAGCTCTATGTCTAAATTCTATTTGATGGTTTAGGGAAAGGAAACATTTTCCTTGAATCTGAGGGGAGTTGATTACCTTCAGCTCAAAATAGTTGACATGCCAAAGTGGCATATTTGTGGGGGCTCATTATTAATTCCTTTACTTCTCAGTTATTGAATAGTGCTTAGTGCAGTTGAACCTAGTCAACCACAAATGATAGTGCAAGGAAGTAGCTGGTACCCCATCCAATGTTGAATGCTGAGCTTCTAGGGCACACCTGTAGCCAGGTTCTGGCCGGTCATGTTGTAATAGCAGGGCCCCTGATCATACCAGGGCTAAGACAATACCTTCTAAATCATGTCGTTTGAAGTTCCCAGAACTCCAGGATTAAAGCCCTTCTAATATGTGACATCTGGCAAGCAGTGTGCCTATAAATGTTAAGAACCAGCTCTGGACAGGGTGTGGTTGTGTATGATTTATAATATATGGTGCTAATTACTGTGGTATAAATATGCCAACTAAGGGTTATTCCAAATTAGATACATGATGTCACTGAACAAGAAATTTGGCTCTACCATCCTGCTATGGCCAATGCCCACCATGTTCCACACATGCCCCCTGGTGGTTATTATACATCATAGCGACTGGTTGTTCAATTGTTCAGTTATTCTGCAGTTTGGTCTATTTGCATTATATATATATATATATATATATATATATATATATATATATATATATATATATATATATCTCGGGTCTAGTAATAATTAATGTCGTTTTTAAACATTCGTTTAAAATCTTGCTTGGCGTTGACTTGTATTGACATAACCTTCAAACACGTGGTATCTACAGAACGTGTGAAGTGCAATTAACAAGTTTTGCTTGAAAAAGTTTGTGTTTGGTTTGGTTTTTGTTGCAAAACCAAGGCTAAGAAGATGGCGGATGAAGAGCATATTCGGTACTGCATGCTTTATGAGTTCCATTAGGAAGAAAAGCAAGTGAGGCTGCAAAAAACATCTGTAGTGCTCTTGGTCAAGATGCAGTTAGCGCCAGAAAATGCCAGCGTTGGTTTGAGAAATTTCGCGAGGGAAATTTTTCGTTAGATGACAAGAGTGGTCGAGGCCGTGTGTCCAATTTTGATCAAGAAGCTCTTCAAGCTCTTTTGGTGCAAAATCCTCAAATTACCCAACAAGAGCTTGCGACAACTTTAAATTGTTCACAAAAAACAATTTCCAATCAATTGCGTGCACTTGGCAAAGTCCAAAAGTTTGGAAAATGGGTTCCTCATGAGTTGACCGACAACAACCATAATCAAAGAGTCACAATTTGCAGTTCGCTCCTCTCTCGTCAAAATCGTTTGCCGTTTTTAGAGCAAATTGTTACCGGAGATGAAGAACGGGTGCTGTATATTAATTTGAAAAGGCGGCCTCAATGGTTGGACAAAAATGAGGCTCCGCAGCCCACGCCAAAACCTGACTTGCATGCGAAAAAAGTGATGTTGTGTGTTTGGTGGAATTTTAAAGGAATTCTTCATTATGAACTTTTACCATCTAACCAAACCATTACAAGTGCAGTGTATAGTGCCCAATTGGAAAGGTTAGCCCAAGCTTTAAGAGAAAAAGAACCCTCGCTGATTAATCAGAAGGGCGTAATTCTTCACCACGATAACCCACGACCGCATACTGCAAGAATCACTGCTGAAAAACTGCGCCAGTTGGAATGGGAAGTTCTCCCTCAACATGCATATTCTCCTGATATTGCCCCTTCCGATTACCATTTGTTTCGTTCTTTGCAAAACTTTCTTCTTGGAAAAAAATTTAATAATGAAGAATGCCTCAAAAATGCATTGACCGAACTTTTTGCATCAAAATCACAAGAATTTTACAACAGAGGGATTAAAATGCTTCCTGAGCATTGGGCACAAGTAGTAGAAAACAACGGCAACTATATTGTTGATTAAATTTTGTTGTATTGTTTAAATAAATTTGATTTTAAAAAGTATTAGAAAACGACATTAATTATTACTAGACCTAATATATATATATATATATATATATATATATATATATTATGCTTTGTATCAGCACTTTATCAAGATAATTTTATTTGTATCAAAATAAGATTCATGATTTTTGTTGCATTAAATACCAATAACATAATTAAGGCTGCAGACTGTGTGCTTGAGCTAAGTTAATAGACACAGTATTAACAAATTTTAGATGTTCACAGAAGAGAAAATATAAATTAATGAAAAGACATTATGTTATAATTTATTACTTATAACATTTTATAACAATGGTGCAATAATGCTGACCTACCCAGTACTCAATCAATCCTTAGATGACTTATCTGTGTACATTTACTCCCAGAGTGATCTGTTATGTAAACATACATTATCTGTATACTACTAATTTCCACAATTGTGTTTACAGCTTCTCATCTCACAAGGAGTAAAATCCTAATTTCTTATCATGTTTCTCCCTCACAAACACCTTATCTCATTATTGCTTACTGGTTCTCATTCTTTCCACCTCCTGTTGTTTCTTAAACAACCTAAGTATTCTTCAGAGCCTTCGCTCTCTGCTCTGCTTCACATTCTCTCAGTCAGGTAGCAGTATGGCTATACCCTCTTCTCTCTCATAGCACTCTATCACAGAAGCATCCTTAAAAAGCTTATAAATGTCACTTTCCTTCCCTATCCCCCTTTATCTCCATTACCCTGCTTTATTTTTCTAGATAGCACAAATCTCCATTTGGCTAACATATTAGTGATTAGTTCATTTGCGTACTTTATATTCCATTAAAGTAAGGATTGCAGTAGTAGAGATTTTGTTACTGCCCCAGCTACAAGATTTAGAACATAGTGGATACTTAAGAATCATTCATTAAGTGAATTATTGAGCAGAGCAACATCCTATGACAGCAACTCTGGTATTTAATTATTAAGAGTTGTTTCACCTAGTTTTATGTCAGTAATATCAATATCTAGATAATTGTAGATTATATTTCTTTATTCCCAATATAAATATGGAATAAATATGGATATATCAGTTCTATCTACTGAGGACAGTGGGTGGATTTGTTTTTAATTCTTCTCATTTAGGTCTACTTATTCTATGCTAAATGTTAATTGAATGTTTGTTTGGTATGAAGGGTTACTATAATTACAATCCAATAAATATGCTAATAATATCACTAAAATTTATTTTATGTTAGCTGTCTATTATATCCCAGAAATATAGTGAAAGTTTCATGATATTTATATCCCTGTCAAACATTCCTGCAAGGCTCACATATTTCTCTCCATCTTACAGATGATAAAACTGAGTTTCACAAATTTTAAGTAAATTGACCAAGCTGAAAAACCTTTTAATAGTTAATATTTTATACATGTTTTTCTTATTATACATGCTCTATCCACTTCCATATTGATTGTTACCCTATCTTTAAGCAGAGTAACAATGTTTTATATTATGAAAACAAGATGACGTAATCATGCTAGAATTTCATTACTTACAAAATTTTATTATATTAAATTGTATTGATTCATAAGCCCATTTATTTTAGCAGTCCTCTATATGTCCCTGAAATATGTGCAATCAGAAAGTATCTCAGGGTTTTTAATCTCATTCTCTAATTTTATAAAACTAGAAAGTTTGCTTAAGAAATGTTGTTTTGTCCAAAATCACACGGCTGTCTTATTTCCCAAACCTTCCCAAATCTCTGTTTAGCGTTCACTATGTTGAGCCTTCCCAACTCTGATTTACATCATACAAGATTTAAAACAAAATTAATTGTTGTCAGCAAACTTTTACATGTATTAGTTTGGAAGACAGTGAAAAAGACTTCCACTTTATGGCTGGAGAATTGACTCTATGTAGTGTACAAACTGTTTTTAGTCAATCAATAATGCGTTACTAGAGGTGAAAGCAATCGGGAGAGTAGGGAATTCAAGTATAGAGAATGGATTACACATGATGGTAATTGGAAAGCCACTAAATAGCTCAAGTGACAGGCTGATTCCAATGACCCCCAAAGCTCTTTATGGCTAATATAGTAGATGCAGAGCTCCAAGTTGTAGCAAATCATAATCAGCAATCTCTTCATAGTTATGGTGGCAAATATATTATTTAAAAATGCCAGTCATATCAATATAACAAAACAGTGAATGCTACATACATAAAATGCATAAGTCCATTACACAAACACGCACACACACACACACACACACACAACCTAAGATAAATGTAACATAAATCACATAAAATACATTTGAAGACAAAATATTTTACAACTTAAAATTGAAATATTAAATTCTAGAATTATCCGGAAAAACATCTCAAGTAATAATATATTAATTATGTTTGTCCTATATTTATTTACAGATAGATAGTAATCACCTTTCACTTGATCAGAGCTCAGAGTTCTATAGTGAAAGTACTTTGGAGCTCATCATTTTATGTGTTCAGTCAGTATTTTGACAAAATGCTCCATTGAAACAAGTCTTAAGTGCCCGTGAAAATCTATATTGTGGTCAATTTCTATCTTGGCTTTATTCATTTATATTCATGAAACAAATAATTAAGAAACTTCCTGACTATTTTCATTCTACAATTTATTACTCTAAGTGATTTTAAAAAACAAAAAGATAGAACTAAAGGATTTTGCAAATTGTAGAGCCAGTAGATATATAACATTTTTTGGAAAAAAAAAATTCCCATTATGTATTATTAAATCAACTTGTTGAAAATTATTTAGTACACAAGGTTTATATTATTTATCTAAATGTTTAAACTCATTTGTTGACTATTTTTGTTTCATATTACACAGTCGGAATTTGGAATGCTAGATAGAGTTTAGTAGGTAATAGGAAATCTAAAACTTCTAATTAATATTTTTCTTTCTATTTTAAAACAAAACAATGACAGAAAACAAATTTAGCTTATAAGAAAACAAACATAGAGAAACCAATATGGTGGCAAACTCCTAAACTGCTGCCTCCTACAACAATTTTAAAACTACAACTAAAAGACAAAACATCTATCACCCAGAACCACTGGAAAGCTGGCTGAGTGGCAGTTCTACAACTAGCAGAAAAGAGAAAAGAGCACAGGCACTGAAAAGCTGAGGTACGGAAGCAAGCAAATTGGGCTGGTGGTGGGATACTGGATGTGCTGCTTTTCTTCAGCTGGAAGGGAGACAAGCTCCTGATTACTCTGAAATCTGGTTTCTGGGGAGACAAAGGGAACCCAAACTCCCAACAGGAGAAGCTGAACTGTCTGCCATGGGGTCGGAAAGTGAGGGAGACTTTCTTACAGAGGTGTGCCCAGCAATCATTGTTTACGGAACTGAGGCATGGAATGCTGGGCCTTGGAAAAGCAGGAAGGCCGAGAAGGCTGACTAGCAGCCATTGGTGTTTGCCAAGCCATAGCCTAGTGAAGCCCTGAGACCCCGCCCACACAATCTACAAATACACCCAAGCTCTGCACAGCAGCTTTTGCATATAAATGGCCTGCCCTGTAGCAGTTTAACCAAATAAACTACAGTTCCAGTCAGACAGCTCCAAAACCTCCAAACCCCAAGCAAAGAGGAGAAAACTGTAGTTCTTGCCGTAGCTCCTGCTGGGCGGCCTCAGATAGTAGCTGACCTGCACCCCATTGGAGATCCAGAAGCTAGTGTATCTAGTGGTCTGTGTGAGATGACATCAGATTTCAACTACTCTCATAAGGGGCTATGCAAGAGGCAAACTCAGTGAGCCCTAAAACCCCATTACAACCAGTCCTACCCCATAAGCACAGCGATTCTTCCATTATAGACATAGTGGGACCTCACAGCCAATTGGCCTGGAGGTCAATTCCTCCTAGTGTCACCAACAACAATCAAGACTTAACTATAACAAGGCTGTACACACACTCCACAAAGGGGTGCACCAAGAGTGTCCACTTCAGATAACTGGAAGGCTGACCCATTGAACCATACAGGACACCTAGCACACAAAGCCACCATACCAACTCAGGGAAACAGAGAAAATGAGGAGACAAGGAAACAGAAGAGAAATGGAGGAGAACAAACGACTGGATATAGAGTTCAAAACTACGGTTATAAAGTTATTCAGAATGGAAGGGCAAATAAAGAGCTTCACAGATAAGAAAAAGCTAAAAGAGTTCATCACTACCAAACTAGTATTATATGAAATACTGAAAGGTATTCTTTAAGAGGAGGAAGAAGAAAAAAGTAAAGATAAAAATTATGAACAACAAATACATATCTATCAACAAGTGAATCTAAAAATCAAGTGAATTAAAAATCTGAGGAACAGAATAAACTGATGAATATAATAGAATTAGGGGCATAGAATGGGAGTGGACTGATAATTCTCAGGGGTAAAGGGGTCTGGGGTATACGGGAAGAGACAGGACAAAAATTGTATAACTATGGATGAGGACAGTGGGGGGGAGTAAGGGCAGAGAGTGGAGTGGGAACCAGGTAGAGGGGAGCTATGGGGAGGGGGGAAAGGAGAAACAATTGTAATAATCTGAACAATAAAGATTTATTAAATTTATATTTATATAAATATCTCTAAAAAATAAGAAAGAAAGAAAACAAACATAATTGAAGTCCATTGTTTTTCTTTTCATTATAATTAAGATACTAGAGGCCCAGTGCATAAGATTTGTGTACTGGTGGGGGGCTTAGCTTGTGGGGATCAGCCCACTGTGGGAGGGCTGCTCAATCTGGTAAACCATGCAGCCGTCCTGAGTGGCTGCCCCCACTGTGGGACTGCCACTCATCCCAGTCAGCCGAGTGGCATTCCCACTGTGGGAGTGCATTGACCACCAGGGGGCAGCTCCTTCATTGAGGGTCTGCCCCTTGGTCAATGCACATCATAGTGACTGCTAGAACAGTTGTTCTGGTCATTTTGTGGCTTAGTTGCTGGGTTTTTATTATATAGAATCGTTTGTTTTGAATACTAGACAATGACACTAAAGTGCAACTGTGACAAAAGAAAAACAATATCAATATAATAAGTTATTAAATAGTATGGAATATAAAAATTATTTTGTCACATAGGACCTTCTTGAAATTAAGTGTTATAAAGACCAATACATATAATCTAACTTTCTAGAAAGATTGTTCTTTAAATATGATTACTTGTAAACTAGTCAAGGAACCCAATGCTTATTTCTAAAAATGTTTCTATAGTAGAAAAAATAATTCTGAATTTAAATAATTAAATATTATAATTTTTATTATTTTCTGCCTCCAATTCATCCTTAATACATGGTCTTCCTAAAGCATAATTTCCTCAAAATGGCATTTTTATTGCAAAATAAAAATGTAAAATGTATTATCCATTAAATCATGCTACATATTTTTCCAAGATACGCCATACATATCACTTGTATATATTTTTAAGTCTATATAATAAAAGCCTAATATGCAAATTGTCCCCTCAACTGAGAGTTTGACCAGGAGTTCAACTGCTTGCTATGATGTGCACTGACCACCAGGGGGAGGCACAGAACATGGCGATCATTGGTGACACAGCAGTGGGTGGCAGTGGAGGTGCTTCTGGCCCTGATGGGCCCCAAGGAGAGCAGTAGCATGGTGGGATGTTGGAGCAGGTGAGCAAGTGGCTCCAGGCCAGGGCAGGTGCAAGCAGGGATCTGATCATCCTGCTGATCTCCCCATAGATGGGGGTAGGGGACCTGACCACCAGGAGGCAGATGCTCAATGCAGGAGCTGTCCCCTGGTGATCAGTGCACTCCCACAGCCAGCCTCTCAAGGTTCTGGCCAGTAGTCGGCAGCCAGCAGCCAGAAGGAAAGCCTCAATCATCCCTGATCAATAGCCAGGATTAGGGACAACGTCACATGCATGAATTTTGTGCATTGGGCCTCTAGTTTACATATACAATTTCAATTTTACAATTTTACTTGAAATTCTATCATAATCTCTACCCATCGAAATTATTATTGATATTCTTTAAACTTACTCCTTATTTCTTTTCTCATTAGTTACTCTTGAGATTTAAGATTGTTAGCTGTCCTCAGTAACCAATAAAGTTAAATGTCTCAGGCTTACAATAAATATTTTACCTTGAGAAGCAGTGAAGAAATGGAATATGGGTAGATTCAGGATATATCATAGAGATAAAATGAACAACTATATTTTGCTTTGCTATGAAGCATTTTTAGAAATCAATGATTACTCGAGGAATTAAAGGATAGCAACTGAGAAAGTAGTAGTGAAAAACACATAAATGAAAAGGTTAGGGGATGTGTTTTATTCAGGATTAGGAAATTAATAAAGTTGGGCTTTGACTTGTTAAGTATAGTGTCAATAGGCCAATTGACAAGTGGTTGAAAATAAAATTTATAATCTCATGGATGAGATCATATGTCAAGATATATAAATTTCATTCACGTCAACAAATTCTTATAAAGTACTGAAGTGAAATCCAGATGTAGAATTAAATTGGAGTCTGCCTCTAAAGATTCTTCTGCCTTAATAATAATAGTAATAATAATAATAATAATAATAATAATAATAAAAAAGATATCTACATAACTACCCTGTTTCCCCGAAAATAAGACAGTGTCTTATATTAATTTTTTCTCCCAAAGTTGCGCTAGGTCTTATTTTCAGGGGATGTCTTATCTTTCCATGTGCTAGGTCTTATTTTCGGAGGATGTCTTATTTTCAGGGAAACACGGTACCTGTAAATAATTTTATGAAAAAAACCTATAAAAAATTATGTGAAAGAACCTATAATAAACCTATAATATGAAATCCTTATTAAAAAAATAATTTGCTTTGATGGCTTGGTTACAGCCATAAAAAATTATGGAGTGGCAGACAATAAGTTGACAGTCAAGTACAATTCTCTCCAATTCTTGCTACACTGTATCACTTTGAACAAAGAAAATTTAATGCTGACTTAGGACTCTTTTATATAAGCTCTTCACTGGAACTCTATATATCTTCTGACTAATATGTTCAATCATTATACACTTACAAGTAGCTCCATTAGTACTTTCTCTTACTAAGGTCTTCCTTACTCTCTTGGCTTGTGTTTCTCCTTATCTGTAATTATTGATATTTTAAATTATTAACAGTCTTAAAATTAGGTTTGCTAAATCTCTCATTAGACTACTTAATGAGGAGGCTGATTTTATCTCTGAATCCATAAAATCTAGTATAATACAACTATTAGATGCTTTATAAATCTTTGTGGGATGAATACAGGTGAGTGGAGATAAATAGAAGACGAAAGTATAGTAGTGTTACAGATTGTAGTTACTGGCTGGGACCTCAGATCTTCTCATTGACACAGTTAGTATCATAAGGTCAACTAAAATGAAAGTAAAGCAAAGTGGGATTTGTTGAAAATATACTTCAAGCAAGGAGAAGGCAGGTTGAGACAATGGCCCTGAACTCCTGAGTAATATGGCTTAAATGGGGAATTTTCTGGGTGGAGACTTTCATTTGCATTCAGGGATAACTGACAGAAAGGGGACATATGGATTTATTTATTCTGTGCATGCCCTTACCCATAATGCATACAGAAACAAACCATGGGGAAGGGGGGTGTGAAAACCATAATGCAAATTTTATTCTAATTAGTCAAAGATATCATGTCATTTTCCTCCAAGAACTGGCCGGTTCAGAATGTGCCTGCTGTCAGTCTGCTGGCTGCTGGGCCACCTATAGAGATGTGGTCTGAAGGCATTGTTGGTCTGACTCCTGTTCAGGACCCCAGGGCAGGCCCTGCCCCAGCTCCTCATGTCTAATTTCCAACCTAACAGTAGGAAGAATTAAGGAAGTCAAAAAAGACACAGCTTAAAATATTCTCAAAACTGAGCTTAAAATGTTTAAGATGCTATAAATAGATGAAATAAAGATATGAATAAAAATGATGTAATTGTCTAGGTAAAGAGTGCAAAACAAACTTAGAGAGCGATATACAATACATTGACTTGAGAGAGAAAAGAGGAAACTGCTTTTATTTTGAAGCATATACATGCACATATTTTAATATCTTGGAAGCCAGGGGACTGAAGTTAGAATATGATCAGCGAGTCATATTATTCAGCTTTTTAGAGAGATGACTCTGAATTTGATTATTAAAAACTCAAAGTGGGATGTCAGTGAAAATAACAGATGAGGGAACTCAAAGGGCTCAATCTTCAATAGAAACATCCCTCTGCCCCTGAAAAAAGAGAACAAAAACTGATAGAATCTCCTTGATCAGACTCTGGAAAACAATAGATGTTTTACGGTAATGGAGCAATTGCTTACTCAAGAAAGGGTGGTTTAACCTGGGAGGAGAACTTTGTGATATTTTAATATAATCTTCTATATATCCCTGTATCTTTGAAGATAGTAGCCCTTATTCCCAGGATGAGTACCTAGTTCCAGGAGGACCAGAGTTGACTTTGTCTCCAAAAACAAATGTGTGAACTGTTTGGAACTTTCAGGGAGTTCCTTAAAGAACTGATACAATGTCCCTTTATTTGTTTCTCCATACCAGGAACTTTTTCAGGGTGGAAAAACAGCTAAGGCAAGGACAGTTCTCAAAAAAATATTAGAAAATGAATGACTGAACCACCTCGGGCAAAAGATTACAGTTGGGAGCAAACAATAAGCATGCTAAAGGACTGGGAGAAAAAGAATTACTTTTGGCATAAGGGCTTTGAAAATCTCCTTCATACAATAGAAAATTTGGAAAGCTAGAGGCATGACAGGAATGAAGATATGCTCAAAGAAAAGCTGAGAAGACCTTGAAGTCCAGCAGCTCTTTTGCTCAGCACAATAGGAAGTGAATGTTAAGGCAGAATTTTAAGTGTTCTGACTAAACATTGAAGAACTACCATAACACACAGCCAATCTGAGAAGTACTGTTATTTTGTTTGTTGTTTGTTCCAAAGAAATCAGTCAAATGACTGCAAGGATCAGAAACATTAGATATCACACAGGATTAAAAAAAATATTTCAATATGAATAAAACAACAAATATCTAAACAACTACAAAAAACAAACAATCAACAAAGCAAACACTAAGAAAGGAAAACAATCTGGTTTTGAGATACCAGATTAAAAAATTCAAAAGGTCTTGTTTTAAATGTAAATGGGCTATTAACAAGAAAAAGAGAAATTAACAGAAACTTTTTTATAACAAAACACACAATTTATGAAATAAAGGCAGAAAATCAACTCACATAAATATGATAAGAGAGTGAAAGAAAACCAGGAGAATGTTGTCTCAAAAAACAAAGAATATTATTAAAGATATTTGAATTTTAAAAGGAAATGAATAAAAATTCAGGATATTCAAAGCATAACTGAAATAAAAAGTTAATTACAGAGTTTCAGCAACAGATTTGAGGACCCCCCAAAAAAAGACTAAGTAAATGTTCAAGGACAGAAAAAATATTTCATGCAACTAGCGATCCAAAGTGATCTGGGTGACTTACTAATATCAGAAATAATATACTTTAAGTCAAAAAACATTAATAGAGGCATAGAAGGGGATCTTATAATGATAAAACATTCAGTACTGAACAATAGAGCCCAAAATTATATGAAACAAAATTGACAGACTTGAAAGGAGAAATAGACAGTTTTACAATAATAGTTGAAGACTACAGTACCACACCTTCAATGATGGATAAAATAACTGTAGATAAATAGTAATATAGAGGTCTTGGGAAACAATATAACTTTATCTCAACTAATAGATGTACGGGACAGTCTACACAAAAAACATCAAAATACACATTCTTTTCAAGCTCACATAAATATATATTTGGTGATAACAAAGGAAAAAAACCAGAAATTAACAACAGAAAAATTGAAAATTCACAAATGTGACAAAAATATGCCACTGTTACATGGCAAATAGGTCAAAGAAGCAATCATAAGATAAATTAGAAACCACCTCAAGATAAATGAAAACCAAAACATACCACACCAAAATTTATAGGATGCAGCAAAACCACTACTAAGGGGGACATTTATAGCTGTAAAAGCCAACATTAAGCCTTAGCTGGCGTGGCTCAGTGGATAGAGCATCATCTGCCTGTGGACTAAAAGGTTCAATTCCAGCCAAGGGAATATGCCTAGGTTGTGGGCTTAGTCTCCTGTATGGTACATGCAGGAGTCAGCCAATCAATTATTCTCATCATTGAGGTTTCTATTTCTCTATCTCTCCCTTTCTCTCTGAAATAAAAATATTTTTTTAAAAAGCCAACATTAAGATGGAAGAAAAATAACAAGTTAAAACCTTAAATTTATATTTTATGCAATTAAGAAAAAAAGGGCTAACTAAACCCAAGCAGGCACATATAAAGGAGGCAATATTACTAATGATTTTACAGAAAGAAAGGGTATTTTAAGTGAGTAATATAAACAATTGTATGCCAACATATTGGATAACATATATGAAATAAACATATTGATATAAACACACACATTACCAAAAGTGAATGAAAAAGAAATACAAATCTGTATGGATATACAAAAGGTGAAGAGATGGAATAGTTTTTAAAAAACCTCTCAAAAAGGAAAGCTCAAGAATAGAGAGCTTTGCTATTGAATTCTACCAAAGTTACATCAACACCATTTCTTTTCAAACCCTTCCAAACAGTAGAAGATGAGAAAACCGTTCCTAATTGTTTAATGAGTCCCATTATTCTTATAACAAAATCTGACAAAGTCATTGCAAAGGAAAAAAGTGACAGCTCAATTATATTTTATGAATATAAATACTAAAACTTCAATGAAATATTAGCAAACTGAATCCAGCAACATATTATAAATGATTATATACCCTGGTTAAGTGTGATTTATCCAAAAGGAAAGGATGATTAAACATACAAATATCAATAAATAAAATGAAGTAGTCTCCCTTATCCAGGACTTCACTTTTCAAGGTTTCAGTTACCCATGGTCCACTGCAGTCCAATATGATAAATGAAAATTCCCATAAATTAATGGTTCATAAGTTTTAAATTGTATGTTGTTCTGAGCAGCATGATAAAATCTCGCACTGTCCTGCTCCATGGAACCCAGGACTTGAATCATCCCTCAGTCTAAAATATTCAGAGTACACATCAATCACTTGCCCATTAGTCATTAATTGCCATTTCGGTTATAAGATTTGTTAATAAATATTTTATTATAGTGTATTGTTATAATTGTTCTATTTATTTATTAGTTATAAATCTTAGTGTTCCTAATTTATAAATAGAAAAAAAAATGCCAAGTATATATAGGTTTTAGCAATACTAGTTTCAGACATCCACTGAGGGTCTTTGAAAGAATCCCCCATAGATAAGGAAGAACTATTTACTGTACAGCATATTATTAGAATGAAGAAATAAAACAACACAAGTTAATCTTAACTGATTCAGAATAAGCATTTTTACAAAATCCAACACTGTCTCATGATGACAACATTCACCAAACAAGTAGTAGAAGAAAAGTTCCTCTACCCAATCACGGGCATCAATGAAAAGTCCACAGCTAATATTCCACTCAATGGTGAAATATAGAGCTTTCTCCCTTAGGTCAGGAATAGGACTAAGATACATGGCTTCACCACCTCTATTTAGCATTTCACAAGAAATTATAACAGGGCAATTAGGAAAGACAAATATATAAAATATATCCAAAATAGAATGATTAAAGTAAAGCTCTTTATTCATAGATCATCTATCCTTTCTATGGAAAATCCTAAAAAGCCACACAAAAAAACCTACTAGCCAAAACTGGTTTAGCTCAGTGGATAGAGCTTCAGCCTGTGGACTGAAAGGTCCTAGGTTCAATTCCAGTCAAGGACATGCACCTTGATTGTGGGCATATCCCCAGTAGGGGGTGTGCAAGAGGCAGCTGATGGATGATTCTCTCTCATCTATGTTTCTAACTCTCTATCCCTCTCTCTTCCTCTCTGTAAAAAATCAATACAATATATTAAAAAAAAAACCCTACTAGTACTAATAAATAAATTCAGAAGAGTTGCTGAATACAAGATCAACACCTACAAATCTGTTGTATTTTATATAGTAGCAATAAAAATGAAATGAAAATGAAATTAAAGAAGCAATTCTATTTTCAATAGCATCAAAAATAATTAAGTACATTAAATTAATTAAATCAAGGACATGCAATGCTTATACACTAAAAATTATAAAACTGCTGCAAGAAATTAAAAAAGTCATAAGCAAATGAAAGACATCTAATGTTCACGAACTAGAAAACAAATGTTGTTAAGAAGACACTTTGCAAAGCAATCTACACGTTTATGCAATTCTCAACTTTTTGGCAGAAATAATAAAAAAAAATCCTAAAAGTTATATGGCATTGAAAGGGACTCTGAACACCTAAACACTCTTGAAAAGGAAAAAAAAAAAAAGTTGGAAAATTTATACTTCCCCAAATCAAAATTTACTATAAAACTACTCTATGTAATACTATGGTTTCATATTGCTATAAAGGTAAACATATATAAAAATAGAATAAAATTGAGAGTCCAGAAGTAAATCTTACAATTTTGTTCTAATAATTTTAAACAAAGGTGCCAAGACCATTCTTGAAAATGAAGAGACTCTTTAGTAAATCACACTAGAACTAGATTTTCAAATGAAAAATAATAAAGATAGAATATACATTATACAATATTAAAAATAATATCATAAGATCTTAATGTAAGAGATAAAACAATAAAACTCTTAGCAAAAACAAAATTAAGAGTAAAAATTATGACCTTTATCTAGCAATGAATTCTTAGATATAACACTAAAAACAATAGTAATAACATAAAAATAGATAATCTGGTCTTCATCAAAATTAAAAACTTTATGAGTCAAAAGACACCCTGAGATAGTGTAAATACAACCTCCAAAATGGGAAACAATATTTTTAAGTAACATGTCTAATAATGGCCTAGTATCCATAATATATTAATGTCTTACAAGTCAGCAACAAAAAGATAAGCATCTCGATTAAAAATTAGAGTATTCTTCAATGAAGATACTCAAATGGTCACCAAACACATAAAAAGATGCTCAACCTCATGAAGTATTAGTGAATTGCAAATCAAAACCACAATGAAATATCATTTTACACTTACTAAGTTGACAATAGCTTAAAAAAATAAAGAAAAATAAGTGTTTGCAACAATGGGGAGAAACTGGAACACTTGTACCTTGCTGATGGGAACATAAACTTGTGTAGCCACTGTGGAAAGCAATTTGGAAATTCTTCAATAAATTAAGCAAAATATTATCGTATAACCAAGCAATTTTAATCCTACTTATATGCCCAAAATATTTTTTTAATTATGCAGCAAATACTTGTTCATAAATGTCCATAGTAGCACTATTCACAATAGCCAAAAAGTGTAAACAACCCAAATGTCCATCTATGGTTGAATGGATAAACAAAACATGATATAACCACACAATAGAATATTTTTTAGCTGTAAAAAATGAAAGTACTACTTATGCAATCTACAATGTGGAAGAACATTGAAAACATTATGCTAAGTGAAGCCTGACATGAAAAGCTATAAATTGGATGATTCAATTTATTTAAAATGTTCAGAATAGCTAAATCCATAGGTATAGAGAGTATCTTAATGGTTTCAGCCTAGGGGAAGGGAGAAATGGAGAATAATAGCTTAATGGGTACAGAATCTCCTATGGGAGTAATGAAAATATTTTGGAAGTACATAGAGGTGATGTTGCACAATATTGAGAAGATATTAAACACTATTGGATTGAACTTTCAAATGATCAATTTATGCTATGAAAATTTTACCTCAATAATAGAAGTCACTAGTGAAATTTTGATAAGAAATTTTAAACCTAAGCAAAAGTCATATAACTTTAAGTCTTTTAACAAGTTAGTTCAAATATTTAAAACTATTTTGTGCTCTATCAAGTGAATGAAATAAAAGATATTTTGAAGATTTAAATAATGTAATAAATATGAAACATCACATTGTACCAAAATAGTGAGCTTTTAGTATTATTTATGTATCTTAGGTACAATATTATTATTGTTTCAAGAATAAAAAGAATGGCTAGTGAGGAAAGACAAGTAGTCATGAAAATTTCATAGACTCAATTTTTAGCAAACTTGGTATTAGAGAAATTGAAAAGGAACATATCATGAGATTGGATTATTTTGAAGTATAACTAAAAAGAATATAAATAACTATAAGAGATAAAAAGAATCAAAGGAGAAATTGGAAATGCAAATGAGAAATGAAAGAGTTAACAGATCAAGTTACAAGAAGACGTGGAATAAATGGTACTATGGGGAGTTTTGAAAATAAGAAACAAGAGTTCTTGTTTAAATGACAAAGAAAGAAAGATAGAGAAAATATGAAAATTCACCATGAGGTTGAGTTACCTAGAATTTGTATTGGGTACAATGAGTAGTTTTGTAACTTGTTCCAGCTGACACGATTTGTGAGAGCAGATAAAAAGCACAAAACAAGGTATCCCACAGCCTGAGGGTGTCAGGAATGGTGAGGGAAAAGGGAAGAGAAATGGAGTACATTCAAGGATTTCACTTTTTTGTAAACTATAAACAACTGTTTTCAAGCAGATTAGAAAATTTAGAGGAAACAGGAATAGAGATGGACTAAGGAAGCTAAAAAGGAGATGATGGGTGTAACTATAGTAATGAAGGAAAAAGCAAATTTAGAAAGTAAGTACTAAGAATAGAAAAAGAAATTATTCCGAGTTATATTTATTTATTCCAGGATGCAAGGCTAGTACAGTATCTGCAAATTAATAAATGTGATACATCACAGAAACAAGTTGAGAGGCAAAAATTACATAATCATATCAATTGAGGAATAAAAAGCATTTAACAAAATCCAACACATTTTCTTGATAAAAACTCTCAGCAAAATGGAAATAGAGGGATCATACCTCAAAATATTAAAAGCCTTATATGACAAACCCACAACCAACATCATACTCAATAGATAAAAACTAAAACCATTTCCGCTAAGAACACAAAAAGACAGGGATACCCACTTTCACCACTCCTGTTCAATATAGTACTGGAAGTGCTAGCCATAGTAATTAGACAAGAAGAAGAAATAAAAGGCATCCAAATTGGAAAAGAAGAAATAAAACTTGCACTAAACTCCTAGTGGTTTCCTCATCCAGTTTCATTTTCCCACCTTATTGATCATATATTTGCTCACTCTACCTGAAAACATCATTATTTTTTACTCTGAATAGTTATTAATCACTCCGTAAAATGCAATTAGACCTAACTTGCCCAGTGAGCTGTCCTGTACGCTCCTCTACCAAATTGTTTCTACTCTCTACCAAAACACTTCCCCTTTTCTCCACATCCTTGCCTGTACTTGTTGTTTGTTGATTTGTTGATGATAGCCATTCTGGCAGGTGTGAGATGATATGTTATTGTTGTTTTAATTTGGTCTTTCAGATGACTTGTAACTCTGAGCATGTTTTTATATGTCTCTCAGTCTTCTGTATGTCCTTTTTCAAAAAGTGTCTATTTAGGGTTAAGTAGCCCAATGGTCAGTTACTAAAATCAACCAAGATCTCAGGCTTGTTCAGAATGATGTTGTTCCCATAGTTGAGTTATGTGCTTGTCCATTGTATTTTGTTTCAAAAACATATAACAATTATTAATACATTAGTTGTTTAATTGTTGCACAATTAAACTGAATAAATCAAGATCTTAATTATTTTAAAAAGAGTCATTAAAATGACAGGGATTGCTAAAGAGCCTTACGATTGAATTAGGTATATTTACAACAAGTATAAGTTACTGGGAAAACATTAAATAATTAAAAATCCAGGCTACTTCTATATGTCTTAAAATGTACTAATTTGAAAAACCTGAAATTGGAAATGATAGATACATTTTTGGCTTATGCAATAATATTAATCAGAATTCAAACCAGTTGACTCATATTTAAAGAAAAGATGAGCTTGGCCGGTGTGGCTCAGTGGTTGAGTGTCAACTTATGAACCTGGAAGTTATGGTTTAATTCTCGGTCAGGGCATGTGCTTGGATTTCTTGAGTTTTGGGTCCCATCCCCAGTGAGGAGGCATGAAGGAGGCAGTTGACTGATGATTCTCTCTCATCATTGATGTTACTATTTTTCTCTCTCTTTCCTTTCCTCTCTCTGAAATCAATAAAAAACATATTTAAGAAAGAAAGAAAGGAAGAAAGAAAGAGAGAGGGATAGTCAGATTTGATCTAAAGGCACTTCGATAAAATGCTGAGTAACATAGCACATGCCCTGTATAGAAGTGTAATTAATATTTGCCAAATGAAAAAAAAAAGAAGAAAACAAACTATATTGAGTTAAGAATTCAATTTATAGGCAATGCCAATCTGTTAATGGGTTTTAATAAGTGAAATTATGTTTAGATTATTCTTCATTATAAAGTGGATAATACATTTAAAGTGTGACAAGGTGGATGGCAGAAAATGGGGACTATTACAGATGCCCATGTGAGATCCAAGTAGGGTCAAAAGCCAGTTAAATTTAATGGGCATTTATTTCATACTAAGGACCAGGTGCACAAATTCATGCACAGGCGGGGTCCTCGTCCTGGCTCACTATCAGGGTTGATTAGGGCCATGTTGCCCAGTTTGGTAGGGGGAGAGACTGAAGGAAGTTGGCTGGCTGGAGCAGATGGAGCCTTGAGGGCTGAAGTTGTGGGGGTGTGGAGGGATAGGGACCTCGGGAGGTTGGCCCACTGTGGGAGGTTTCCTATGGGAGTCCACTGACCACCAGAGGGCAACTCCTGCATTGAGCATCTGTCCCCTGGTGGTCAGTGCACATTATAGTGACTGGTCAACTGGTCATTAGATCCTTCCATCATAATGGTCAATTAGGCTTTTATATATAAAGATATTATACATTTAACAAATAATTGTTGCACAAGTACAATTTTCTAGATTTTAGTATGAGTGTTGAGGATTTATTTATGAATCAGAGAGTATGGGCCACATATTTATATAGTTTTAATCCTGGTCTGAAATACAGCAAAAAGTTAGCTATTGTTGTCATGCTAACACATACAGTGATGGAGGAGGTATAGTGTGCCATGGATATTCATAGGAGGAGAATCTGACAGAATGAGGCAAGTCAGAAAAGGCTTCCTGGAGGAAGTGAGTTCCATGAACAAGTTTAAAAAAGGAATTTGATTTAACCCAAAAGAACTCAATGCAAGAAAATGGGTCTTCTAGGCAATTGTTGTGTGAAAACTCAGAGAAAAAATAAAAGGCAACACAAAGATAAAATAAACAGACTGAAGTTGTCAAAGGGCAGGGGAAGTAGTGGCAAGAGGTGAACATGAGTTTATAAACAGAGGTCAGATAATGAAAGGTAAATTTAGCTTTGTTATCTATGTAGGGTTCTATTCTGAAAAAAACACCAGGAGTCATTTAAAATAATTATGTATTTAAAATAATTATGTAATGTGATTAATTTCAATTGGTCAAGTTCATCCTGGTTATAAAGAAAACAATGAACCAAATAGTAGCAAAAGTACATGTGAATAGTTCACAGGCTATCCCCACAACCTAGGTTACTGGAGATTGTGGCTAAAGCTGAAATATCATCATTGAGATAAAGGAGATGATATAACAAGGACTAACATTCATTGAGTACTTGCTAGATACTATGGAATAGGTTAAGCACTTTTAGACTTTTTAATTAGTCTTTGAAATAGCCTATAATGTAGTCATTCTATTATTTTCATTTTATAGTTATTGTTACTGAAATTCTAAGAGATTAACTTTCCCAAGGTCACACAATAAGTAAAAGTTAAAGAATACTATATGAGTATGTTAAGGATATTTCTATGGAGGTCAAGATGCTTATAAAATTGTTGTCAGAGTTGAATAAACTGGTATAGCTAAGCCATCAGGAACAGGACAGAATATTAGAGAAATGATTCACAATGGGACCTATTCTCTGGCCACCACTGAAGTTATTATGGGATCAACAAACCATTGCTGCCTCCAGGAATCCTGACATTGCACTTTCCTGTGGACATGCAGGAGAAAAAAACAGACATCTAAATGATATTAGTAATTCAGAGATGAGGTAAAATGGCTGCCACTACTGCCACTTCTCTGATGCATCTTATCATGGAAAAATCTGAGAAATGGATGATGGAATTCTACTGTGGAATAGCCTCAGAGGCCCATGGTTTTGCAACTTCCAAAAAATGACTCTAGAGGAAGGGAGTATATATCTCCCTAACTTCCATCTTCCAAATCTCATTCTTTGCATCTAATTTAAAGACTCTGATCTAATACCTAATTGCAAGAGGTTAGGCAAATGAAGTTTTCAACACCTCTAATATGAAGAATATGGAAAATGGGTGAGGTATGCCAACTAGAGAGGCACAAGAGGGAAATTATCAAAGATACCTAAGAAATTATTATAGAAACACAAATAAAGATAATCATGATTTAGATCAGAATGGTAGAAGTAGAGGTGGTGTGAAACTGTTTACTTTGCAATGTATTTAGAAGGTAACACTAATAAGATTGTTCTGGTTTATTGTATTTGGAGCATGAGGCAAAGAAAATAGTCCATGTTAACATATTTTTAGACGAAGTGGCACACTGGAATCATCATTTGATATGGGGAAACTAAAAAAGCAGATTTGAAAGGAAAGTAAGAGGAGAAAATGCAGGAGTTAATATTTAAACATTAAGTTTGAGATGTATGTTAATCATCTAAGTGGAGATGTCAAGTAGGCAGTCAGAAAAGTATATCTGAAGTTCAGTGTGAGTTCAGTTGCAGAAAATAAAGACATTTCTTATAATTTTTTTGAAATTTAAATGTGTGAAAGAAAAAATATTCATAACTTTTAGGCTGCATATTTTTAAGAAATCTATCCTCTCTTTATTTTAGCATCAGCAAGTCCTTACTAAAGCAACAGGATGCACTTATGTCTGACAGTGACACAGAATGCTGTAAATAACATTGAATGCTATATGTGAATGAGTAAGCTAGCCCCATGTTAGAATGAACCAGAATCTCTCCCAATTTATTGTCAAATATAGTCAGCTACTGCCCAAATCAGTGTACAAATTATGGAAATCTGAATCTATTCAAATTCAGCAAGAGGGGAAAAAAAGAATTAATAAGCCTCTTGGGGCCTGAGAAGTATAGGAATTTGGTAAAGTGTATGTTAAGAAAAGTTTCACAAATGAATCAGTCAGAAGGCAAAGAAAAGCTAGGTTTTAACCATGAATTGTTAAAAAAAAAAAATCAAGCAAAACCACATTGATTTTATGCACATTGTCATGCCATATTTACTAAAAGATAGAAGTATTTACCAGCTATGGTGGTAGATTAAAAGATTAGGCTAGATCTTAATGTCTTTCATGTCCATGTGTAAAAATAATAAAGATTAAAGTAATTTATGATAGAGCGTAGGATAAAGAGTTCGCAGGTTACCCTGTTGCATTTTGCACTCTGTTGCTTTGATTCTGCTGCTGTCTCCTTCCTTTGCAGCATTATTTATTCAATCTGTTTAGTTTGCTTTACAGGCTGTGGCAGCGTTCACAGGGTGGACCTATTGAACCAAGCTGTAATAGATGTAATACATCAATACATTTGAGCTGAACAGCTTTAATTAGGCCTTCCCGGTCATTTCATCAATTCAGTTGAGTACCATTGGGATTTGGAGAACACCCAGCCTCCTGTCCAGCATGAGAATTAGAGCCCTCCAGCAGGGCTCCACCCGGCCTAGCATAAGGTTAGGCAATCAACAATAATTCACACAAGAAAGTGCCCTGGGCCCAACCCATAAAATTACCCTCACAGTGATACCTTTGAAATCCTAAAACCGTTAAACCTAAGTGTCAAGTTGGAATGCAAACTGTCTTAAAATCCCACAAACAGACACAGAAAGCTTTTTTTCGTGCTCAATAGGAAAAAATGTTTGTTGTTGCTGACATACATCTATAATCAAGATAACGTTTCTATAGCAGTGAGGTTGATGGACAGGATGTAAGAAGATGCAAAAACCTTCTAGCTGTAAAAATTGATGTGTACCATTTGAAGTTGTAATATCACAGTTGGTTTATATCTTGCACTACTCGTCGCATTCAGTCCAGATGACAGTAACCTGATGCAGAAGATCCATACAGATGAACATTATAGCAGGGCAAAAACACTTATATCTGGGAAAGTGTAGACTACTTACATACAGTTTTGGCATGCCCTGTGATTGATTTTCACTTACAAAATGTCTTCAAAATGAAATAATAAGAAAAAAAGAAAAAGGAAAAAAAAGAAGCATTGATCAGTATGGCTGGTCAAAATCCCAGTAACAAAGACATTTACATTTATGTAGAAAGGCATCCAAATAATCTGATTTCCTTTTTCTATAATGTGTGCAATTTGAAGACAAGAACTGGTCTGAGACACCCAATAACAATGCAGTGGAGAGAAGCCAGGAAGCTATAGTGCGGTGCTACAGGCAGCCAGCACAGAGAGTTGACCTGCAGTGCTCAAGCTGCAAGCCCACATCAACGGAGTCATTAGATTTTGAAAAGAGAAGGAATAGGGCCAAATGGATTAGACTGAGGCTTCCAATTTCTCAGATGCCATGGAGCAAATTGGCAGATTAATTGGGAACACCATATCCAAGGAAAAATA
This sequence comes from Pipistrellus hanaki, assembly GCF_964339955.1. Classification (NCBI taxonomy): domain Eukaryota; kingdom Metazoa; phylum Chordata; class Mammalia; order Chiroptera; family Vespertilionidae; genus Pipistrellus; species Pipistrellus hanaki. The sequence continues at coordinate 71,406,256 of NC_140505.1, forward strand.
GTAAGAGGTCTTTACCAGGTAGTTTAATGCCTCCTCATGCTTTTTCATCCAACTGGAATCATCCCCTAGGGTAAACATTCTGAAGTCTGGCTTGTTCTGTAACCACATCTGCTACAACTTGGGAGCAGAGCCTGATCGTTTTCCAGGACTATGAGTCAAATGATAACCAGGCCAATTTTTTTATGACTATGGAAGTTTCAAATGATCTCTATGTTTATTGAACTGACACAGAGAAAGTAATGTGCCTTTAAAAATGTTAACCTGTTAAAATTGGTTTAGTAAAAGAAAAGAAAAAAGATAGATGTATAAAATCATAACATAGGAACTGACAAAGAAATAAATTATTTTGTGACTTTAAAAATTTAACCACATAGCTATGAGCTTGAAGGGCTATGTCATTTCCATTTTAAAATAATACCAGGCATAATATCGGGTAATTTGAAATGTTTTTTCTCTGGGCTATAGACAAGAAAATAAAATTAGTCTCAATTATGTCTTGTTTAACTTGAACATTTAAATTAGAGATTTTTTGCTAATCTAGATGCTTTTATAGTTACCACATATTTTTATATAGAACTTTTTCTTATTTGACTTCTGTGAACCATGGAATGGTTTCAAGTGGGCATTTTTATCCTTTAAAGATGATAAGAGTGATGCTATAATTACACTTATGAAGCTCTGTAAAAATTTAAAACTCTACAATGCTCAACTCCACAACATTGAGATTTTCATTCATGCATATCAGCAGCAAACATTGTTAATTCATTTGTTTTAATATATGAGAAAATTATATGTTTGGTTCTAAGAGACAGAATATAAATATATTCATAGAAGTTAATAGTACAAATTGATAGACATATTAAGTAAAATAGTAACTTTTCATATTTTAAAATGCTTTAGCAGTTTTGATGATGAGGTGCTCAAACAATAAATGTTGGATTCTTATACTTCAAAGAAACACTATGTCAAAAAATGTAATTACAGTTTATTAATCTCAATAATCTATACTAATTAAAGGGTAATATGCTAATTAGACCATATATCTTCCAAACATCCTTCCGAACAAGTGGCAGAGGCTGAGGCAGAGATGGTTAGGGATGAGCAGGCCAGCAGGGGAGAGCAGGTAGGAGTGATCAGGCCAAAACGGAAGAGCAGTTAAGGAAGAGCAGTTAGGGTGACCAGGATGGCAGGGGAAAACAATTAGGGATGACCAGGCCAGAAGGAGAGGGCAGTTAGAGGCGGTCAGGCAAGCAGGCAGAATGGTTAGAGGCAATCATGCAGACAGGCAGAGTGGTTAGGGGTGTTCAGGAAGACAAGCAGTTGAGCAGTTAGGAGCCTGTGGTCCTGGATTGTGAGAGGGATGTCCAACTGTTGGACATCCCCAAAGAGGGCCCAGATTGGAGAGAATGCAGGCCAGGCTGAAGGACGCCCCCATCCCGTGCGTGAATTTTGTGTACCAGGCCTCTAATGAAAATACTAGTATATAGTTGATATTTCAGAGAGGAAAAGAGAGTAACATCAATGTGAGAGAGAAAATTGATTAGCTGCTCCTATAAGCTCCCAGACTAAGGATCAAATCCACAACCTGGTCATGTGCCCTGATGAGAAAATTGAACCTGCCACCTTTTGGTATATGACAGTCTAACCAATTAAGCAACATGAGCCAGGGAAAGAAAGTATATTATTTTAAAATTATATAAAATAATTGTTTTCTAATGCATGCTAATGACTTGAAGTGAGGAAATTAAAATATATAAAGTATAGTATTCTGTATTTGAATCCAAAGATCCACTATTCAGTATTTTCTTCTCTAATCTTTTCCAGGATGTCCTTCGCACTCCACAAGGATCCCCTGGCATATTTTATTATTGTGCTACCTATTGGACTCAAAAAGAAAAATTAAACATCTATAGTACATTTTTGACGTAACTTCTAAAGTCTCATATTGCCTATTTGTATGAAGATATGAAGATGTTTATCCCTTACACCCTACCAAAAAACTCTGTGAGTCTTAGTATATTATTAAAAAACATTGGAGTAATAGTAAAAAGATTTTAAATTTTAATTGTTCCTCAGCCTTAAGGCAAATGAATTAATGTAGAAAATCCTCAACATAATTTTAATAATAAGTTAATAATTTTTAGTAATTGGTTAAGTAAAAGTTCAAATAGTGAAGTGCTTAGGGAAAAAGCAAAAGTTTCTTCTTTTCAATCTGCATCCATAGAAATTACCACTTCTATCAGTTTAATTCATATCCTTTTAGAGATCTAAAATGTATATTTAATATTTAAATAAATATACTATGAATAATCTATATGTACAAATATATGTGTTGTTTGGAAATTATTTGTAATAATAATGTTTTATGAAATGTTAATGTCACACATTTAGATTTACCTCATTCTTACTAAATATATTAGTATCTTAATATATGCATATACAACTATAATTATACCCAATCTTCTCCATTTTTGAAAATGTATGATGTTTATGTATTTTTATTTTGCTATTCAAAGTGCTACAGCATATATCTTTGAATATATAAGTAGACATTTTTGTAAATATCTCTATTTGTTAATTTCCTATGTTTAATGGTTTTCTCTAGTTTTTTTATTTAACTCTAAAGGACTGGTGTACAAAATTCATGCATGGGAGGGGGTGTCACTCAGCCCAGTCTGCACCCTCTCCAATGTGGGACATCCTTCTTTTAATCCAAAACTGCTGGCTCCCAACCGCTCACCTGCCTGCCTGCCTGATTGACTCTAACAGCTTCTGCCTGCCAGCCTGATCACCCCTTAACCACACCCTTGCCATCATGATCCATGCCTAACAACTCCCTGGCCGATTGCCCCTAATTGCCCTTCCCTGCTGCAGGTCTGGTCACCCCTAGGGATGGCAGTTGTGGGTGATCAGGCCAGCAGGGAGGGCAATTAAGGGTGACCGGGCCAGCAGAGGAGGGCAGTTAGGGGTGAATGGCCTGGTAGAAGAGGACAGTTGGGGGAGATCAGGACAGCAGGGGAGGGCACTTGGGGGTGACCAGACTGGCAGGGAAGGGCAGTTAGGGGCAATCAGTCTGACCAGAGAGCAGTTAGGCTTTGATCAGGTTGGCAGGGGAGTGGTTAGGGGCAATAATGCAGAGGCAGGTGAGAAGTTGGAAGCCAGCAGTCCTGGATTGTGTGAGGGATGTTCAACCGCCCATTTAGGCCCTATCCCACCCAGATCATCCTAAAAGGGTGGTTGGACATCCCTCCAGGGATCCCAGATTGGAGAGGGTGCAGGGTGGGTAGAGGGACATCCCCTGTGAATGAATTACACAGTATAATATTAATAAGCTTAATTCACTTCACCTTTCCTTTGACTGTACTTTGCCAACTCCATGCTGAGTCTCTTTTCAGACTAAAAATATCAAGACAAACTTAATATAAACTGCTATGCAATTGAGAGAGGTCACATGATAGATATTATATGGGTTGAGATGGGGACCCTGTGGTGCTATGACTTTTTCAAAAGCTGTTTACTTTCTAATACACAGCTATTTTGTCTTTGAAAGATCTCATTATCTTTCGAGAATGGGGCACAGTTCATTCTAAAAGAATGTCATCAACTTTAAATAATGGCAGTAGTTCAGGAGAAAGAAAAGTAAAAGCAAACCCCAATTATTTAGCTTTTCTGCAAATGGACCATATGGTCAAATTTATTGAAAATTAAAAGGAAAACATCTGAATTTGCCTGTACATTCTGAGAAATTGTAGACTATACTTATTAGTTGGCTGAATTCAGTACTTGTCAACTCTAATTTATCCTAAAATGTCACCTTGCCAAATGCCTGGATTTTCAATGTGCCCACATTTAGTAAAGTAATTTTAACAACAGGTACTGCAATCCTACCATCTCATAGATGTGTTATTATGGCAAATACATTTGTATAGTCTGGCTTGTATTATATTCTCTTTGTTTAATTCTGTATAAAAGCTTAACTGTGGATTGACTCGGGGGAAACTTTTGGTTAATGATATTTTTTAAGTTATCAAAAAGCAGAAATATAACATTGCATTAATAGTGTATATTCTTTAGCGAGACATTGATGGCAGATTTGGCAGCCAAGTGATGTATTTCTAGAAATAGGAAAATGTCCTAGAAGTAACTTGTAGCTGCTCCTAAAGATTTATTAAAACTAAGTTGACACTTGCATCACTGATAGAGGTAATTTTAAAGCTCTTGAAATTCTACTGACCCTAAAATAATGAAACCACCACCTTATACACATTTGTATTCTGTGGCATGTAGTGCGGCTAGTGGTATGGAATGTGAAATGCTATTATTATCTTCCAAAAAGATTCACAAAAGTAACTGAGGGCAAATGCACAAACTAAGAGATACTGCAAAGAAAGGTAGATATAGTGCTGGGTACCTGATGAGTAATTTTGTATAAAAAGAAACAAGAATGATAAGGAATTATTTAGGCAGTTAATAAATCATGACGCTCAGTGATGCACATGTAGCATAACCAACACAGATTTCTTAAAAAGTGTTTCCTTTATCTGCTGATGGGCACTTAGGCTGCTTCCAAATCTTAGCTATTGTAAATTGTGCTGTGATGAACATAAGGGTGCATATATCCTTTCTGAATGGTGTTTCTGTTTTATTGGGATGTATTCCTAGAAGTGATATCTCTGAGTCAAATGGGAGTTTCATTTTTAAATTTTTGAGGAAGCGCCATACTGTTTTCCACTGTGGCTGTACCAGTCTGCAGTCCCACTATCATTGCAAGAGGGTTCCTTTTTCTCCGCATCCTCACTAGCACTTGTAGTTTGTTGATTTGTTGATGATAGCCATTCCGGCAGGTGTGAGATGGTACCTCATTGATGTTTTGATTTACATCTCTCAGATAATTAGTGACTTTGAGAATGTTTTTATATGTCTCTTGGCTTTCTGAATGTCCTCTTTTGAAAAGTGTCTAGGTCCTTTGCCATTTTTGAGTGGGTTGTTTATCATCCTTTTGTTAAGTTATAGGAGTTCCCTGTAAATGATGGAGATTAAACCCTTATTGGAGATAACATTGGCAAATCTGTTCTTCCATGCAGTGGGCTTTCTTATTGTTTTGTTGATGGTTTATTTTGCTGTGCAGAAGCTTTTTATTTTGATGTAGTCCCATTTGTTTATTTTCTCCTTAGTTACCATTGTTCTAGGAGCTGTATCTGTAAAGATATTGCTATGACAAATGCCTGCTATTTTGGTGCCTATGCCTTATTCTAAGATTTTTATGGTTTCCCATCTTACATTTAAGTCCTTTATCCATTTTAACATGAAACTAGAAGACAAGTTTTTGTGTATGGTGTAAGTTGGTCTAGTTTCATGTTTTTGCAAGTATTTGACCAAATTTCTCAACATCATTTATTGGAGAGACTGTTGCCTCCTTTGTCAAATATTAATTGATCATAATGGCTTGAGCAGATAAATGGATTAAAAACTGTGGTACATCTACAATGGAATACTACACTGCTTTAAAAAGATAAAGAAAAGGAATTCTTACCATTTGCAACAGCATTGATGGAACTGGTACTAGAGAGGTACTAGATCAACTGAAGGACTTATATGCATGCATTTATGCATAACAAATGGATGCAAAAAACTGGGGGAGGGGAGGCCAGGGGAAGGTCAATGGAGAAAAAAGGGAGACATATGTACTACTACTTGTAATACTTTAAACAATAAAATAAAAATTTAAAAAGTGTTTCATTTATCTTGTATCACAGCTGAGAATTTATATTATGCCCTAAAACAAATCAAATCCAGTGCATATGAAAAGTACCATGAAATGCACTTAGAAGAGTCTTGCTGAGGCAAAGATATGTGCATATTTACAACACAAACTGCCATGGGCTCCAGCAATGAAAGCTCTCCTTATAATCCAAATAACATTTCTAACAGTATTTTCAGATAAGGAGAACGCATGTTAAACTCTTGCTCAGAAGCTTCTAATCTTTAGGTGCATTCAAAATGCGGATTGTCCAAATGAAATAGGATGATTGTTTTATATTGAAATTCAGCAGAAATATTAATGAAAATTTATGAGGATAGCAAACATTTAACTGTTGTCAGAGATTCAGCACTACAGTATGATTTTTAATTACATATTCATGGAAATAGTTTATTACACTGCTCTAGTCCTCCCTTCCCAATACTAATATTCACCAGTACCAGGTAAAAAAGAATGGTTTACAATAAAAAGAAAAATGTATGAATGAGACCAGTTGAGTATAGGGGGAGGTAAAGGATTTATAAAGATAAAATATATAAAGCATAGATGGTTTTAGTAGTTATTACAAGTTAGCATGTGAAACAGTCTCAACACTTAGAATTTAATTTAATTTTTCTTTGGCAACTTCATACATAGTTATTAGGTATAATTTTGTGTGCTTCCTGGTCAAATTCCTTCCCCATTGTCCAGGATGGATATTATAAATCCACTCAGCTATAACCAAACCTCCCAGTTCACCACACTACCCCATTTTCAGTAGATGGCATTGTCTCCAAATTCACAAAGACAAAATCTGTATTAATTATCACAATTTTACACAATAGTTGAATTCATCAATGTTCTTTTCCTCCTTTCCTCAATGGGAATTATATTTCTCTAATCTTATAGGTTTGATCCCACCTTATTCCATTACTTTATTCATTATTCATTTACTACTTCTATCTTTTGGCTCCTTTTTTTGCTATTCCTTTGACTATTCATTTTTTTATTTTTTATTTTTCATTTTTTCCTGTCTCCTACCTCATATTTATTATTATGTAAGCATTTTAACACCCTAATATTTTTCTTTTGAAAATCCTTGCTATTGAACTCCTTTATTGCAATAGTGCACTTTTTTTTTTTTCCTTCTCTACCATCTCCCCTTTCATTTATTCTTTCAGGATTCCAGGAAAGCCATCTTTCACTTTCCACCAATCCCCTTACATCTCAGTCTCCTCCCATCTGAAACCCTCATTCATTAAAATAATTTTCTCAGTGGATCCTTTTTAAGAGAAATTCTATGTACATCTGTGCTCTTCCTTCCTTCAAGTGGCATCTTTACTTGGCTTTCAAAATTACATTTTTATTATTATTATTTTTAATTTTCTGTGGTAAGATTTAAGAATTTCAGCAATTTTGGCTCATCCTTGGGCTCTACCGAATAGATGCCAGCAGCACACTTCACCTATGCCCCTTGCCTCAGTTATTTTTTATCATGACACTGAAAATAACTCCAGACATTGACAAATGTCCAATGGAACACAATAGTGCCAAAACTGCCCCAGTTGAGAACCTCTGGTCTACAGTGACTCATATTCTTTCTCTGTCTTTCTCTTCATTTGTCAGTTAATTATTGGTGTTCATTAGATTTTACTCTAACACTGATAACTTTATATATTATCTATAACTTGTGGCTTACTTATAAGTACTTATATATCAGAATGTTCCTTAAGTCATATGCATTCTTTTTAAAAAACTATGGGATATCTCATAAACATCTAAAGCTCAGAATTGATGAAACTGAATGCATCATTTTTCACATCCACTTCCCCCAACCTCAATATTCCTGTATTATCATGGGATGAGAAAACAACTGTCCATCCAATTCCCGAGGCAGAAATACGGCAGTCATCCTTGACTCCTCTCTCATACAATTACCAATTACCAAATCAATAAAATTTCAAAACAATATATTTCATTCGAATCATTATTCTCCCATTTCAGAAGATCACCATTTTTATTATACATTATGGTAATATTTTTGAGGGGGTGATCCAACTTTGGGTCTCTCCAATGTATTTATCATGCTACACTGAGAATATCCTTTCTAAAATGAAAACCCAATGTTGGAGCATCTCTGCTTAAACTATTTATGGTTACCTATTATATTAAGGGGGGGAAAAGACCACAAATTACTGAAGGCTGTTACTTAACATACTTCTTAATGATCTCACTCCTGCTGTATTTCTCAATCCCTTGTCTTGCCAATTTTGTCCATGTTGAATCATTTCCCATTTCCTAGAAAGTGTCATCACATCCTGTTCTAGACATTTGCATATACTATTTTTTCTCCTTGAAACACATTTCATGACCTGTAGCAGCTTTAACTGCATTCGCTGATCAGTTCTAACTATCAGGATGCTTATTCAAGAAGCTTCCTTTAGTCTTTAGGCTTTTATGAAACACACGTCCTTAACAATTTCATGAAACACTATAGGTAACTATGAGTCACACTTCATTGAGAGTGTGTGCTTATCTATGTCCTCAGCTGGGCACAATGTAGCTTGAAGGTAAAGGCAGTGCTTTAGTGTTTTCAATAAATCCCAATATTGCTCCCCATGTTAAATTTATTTCCCTCTTTTCCTGATTCTTCAGAATAATTGCTCTATTAACTCATTCAGTGAGGACTCATTTAGTATTTACAGTGAGGTATGCTGTGACAAGCACTGGCAGTACAATGAAGCCTCCATTGGCAGGGAAGATAAAAAAAAATCAGTAATATCCATGGAATGTGAAAGTGTCATAGGGGACAAGTAAGAGATCTATAAGTCTCTATCAGGTCAGCTGATAAGTTTTAGAAGTGTAAAGGTGCAAAGGTCAAGAGAACACTTTTGGATGTAAAAGAATAATAATTTAAGCATTATTGTTTAGTGAGGATTATTCAAATAATAAAAAAATTAAATAAAATATAGGAGGAACACTCAGAAATAAAACAGGAAATGCAATAGAAACTAGAACACAAACTTGAATAGTATTTTAAGTACATGGCCAAGAACCCAGAGCTGGATCCTGAGTAACAGGAACAACCAAGTATAGAATGTAGAAAAAGGGTACTTTTCAAAGGAGCTCTAGGTAGGAAAAGATCATGGCCAACATATTCAGAAATAACAGCAAAGAAGTTCCTCAGAGAAGGGCAGTAAGAAATTTTTAATGATGATCCTCAATCTCTTTAAGTGATGTCTTCAACATTTGATAGGCAACTTAGAATCAATTATCCTTCAATCTCTTATGTAGCATACAGAGTGTGAAACCTTGGGTAAATCATAATTGTTATTAATCACTCTGCCTAACTTTCCTCCTTTGTAAAATGTGGATAAACTTATGTCAAAGAGATAATGTCAGTATTAAGCACTGACATTAAGTTTTAGATATTATTACTCAACTAATGAAGTATCCAACCCTTATCAATGTGAAATATAATATGAAAAATAACTCATAGTAATGTCCAAAAATTATAATAATATCCTCATCAAATTAAAAATATGCTAACATGATTTCTGGCAGTTGATCCTTATATTACCTTTTTATATATAGCTGAAATTAAAATTACTAGAACTTGGAAATCTAGTATCTGGGTAGCCAAAATAGGTTGTAGCAATCTTACAGCATAGGACTATAAGAAGTGTCTATATATTTCAAGGATGTCATAGTAGTCTTACAAGGAAAATTATTAAATATGTCATAAGCTATTAAAATGCATATACTCTTTTGGTGATATCTTAATGTAATAAATCTTCTATTGGCCATTAAAGTATAATAGTAAAAATATTACTGCTTAATTAGGAAAAACTGAAGATCTTTTGTTAAACAGTCACCTTTGGTTCACCCTATACTTAATATATTTTTCATGTCTCACATGTACAGTCAAAATTTGTATCTGTCATGTCAAACACCAGCTGAGAGTTTACAAGAGTAGACTGTTATGAGTTGCATTTTTAAAAAGTGATGAAGATGGCCTTATTCTTCCCCTCATCTTGATTAAATTTTACACAGGTTTCTTCCTGACTTCAACCCCTGACAACTTAGATTATTTACTTTAGAAAATTGTAACTACAAATTATTTTCTGCTCCCTTTAGAAATAAATCTTTTCCCAGCCTTTTGCCAGTTTTCCAACCCATGAATGTCTTTCTCAAGGACCTGGGACCATTGCTTTCAAATGTAATCATTGAAGGAGATATTAGTGCCCCACTCTTCCAGGCTCCATATGAGGGTAGACATCTAACTTAAATCACAATTAGCCAACACAGATGACCTAATCATATTTATCAACCTCCCCTAACCTCATCCTTCAATACTTTTGCACTAGCTCATCCCAGTGCTAAAAAATCTCACATCCCCTGCCCATATCACCTCCCCGCCCCCCACCAGAGTTGAAGTCAGTCTCTCTCCTCTATTGCAATAGTTTTTAATAAAATCTTTTTTGCCTGTTGTAATTTTTTTTTCACAACTGAGAATGGAAAGTTGCAAATATGTTCAAAGATGATTACACAAAAGTCAATATAAAATTTAATGATAGGATATATTATTTAAAGTTTTATTTTCTACATTGAGAATTTGGGTTATAAATTGAGTCAAGATAGAACTTTCAAAATTGATTCTTATATATACCCAAATAAGGGATTATTTTTAAATATATAGATATTTAAATATATATATATATATATATATATATATATATATATATATATACACACACACACACACACACACACACACACATATATATATATATATATATATATATATATATATATATATATTTTTTTTTTTTTTTTTAATTTTAGAAAGAGAGGGTGTAAGGGGGAGAGAGAGGTAGAAACATCAATGAGAGAAACACCAACATCAATCTGCAGCTTCTTGCACATCTCCTGACAGAGAAGGAGCATGCAACCCAGGCATGTGCTCTGACCAGCAATCCAATGGTTGACCTCTTGGTGCATGGGTCAAATGCTCAACCATTGAACAACACTGCCCAGGCACAAGTATTAAACTTTGAATTATTAGATAACCAGAGGCTTGGTACATGAAATACCTACATGCGTAGGATCCCTAGGCATGGCGGGTGAGCAGGGCCCATCTGTAGGGCAATCAGCAGGGTGATGTTGGGATGATGGATGCTGGCACCCACTTTGGCTGCCCTGGGACCAGCAGGCTGGGGGCAGCTCCTGCGTTGGAGAGTCTGCCCCCTGGTGGTCAGTGCATGTCATAGAGACTGGTCATTCTGCCAGTCTTTCCACAGGTCAGTCCATTTGCATATTAGGCTTTTATTATATAGGATGTATAAGTTCAAAGAAAATTATAACCTTGGTCTATTTTTGTATCTCTTAACATAGAGTAATTTGTGCTATTATTGGAACTATCAGGAAGTAAAATCTAAAACTTATTCCTCATCTAGCTTCCAAGCAATTTATATTATATTCAGGAAGATAGGATCATCTGTTTAAAAATGCATTAACTTTCACATAACCTCAATATGTTTACCAAAATTCATTTTAAATTTATATTGAAGCCGTGAAAGTTTTGAAATTGCTGCCTAGCAAATTATTCACAGAGGTATTCAAGATGGCTCATTTCTGTTTTTCAATCATACAAGTATTGAAACTGGTATCTAGTTGAAACTTTGATTAGATTTCCATGTCAGATAAATATATTTTTTTTAAAAATGGAGTTTTAATAAAATTAAAATACAATTTTAACTTATCATCAGAAATTTACATAATGTAGGAAGGTCTGAATTAGGTTTCCCTTTTTTTAATTCTCACCAAAGGATATTTTTCCATTTCTTTTTTAGGGAGAGTGGGAGAGGGAAAGACAGAGAGAAACATTGATGTGAGAGGAACACATAGATTGATTTCCTCCTGCTCATGCCCCAACCAGGGGCCAAGCCAGAGTGGAGCCTGCAACCATGGAAGTGCCCTTCACCAGAACCGAATCCAGGACCCTTCAGTCCTCAGGCTGACACTCTATCCACTGAACAAGATTGACTAGGGCTGAATTGGGCCCTATTAATAGCTTGCACATAATTCTAGAATTAATGGTTTTCAAGCTATAAAATATATACTAAGCACAAGTTGTCCAACAAAATCACAAGAAACCTTGTCCGTATATATTTATCCTCCTATCAATATTTCAGTAAATATTATCTAAATGCCAAAGTAAGTAATTTATATATTAAAATATATTCATATGCCCATAGTTTGTGGTGTAGAGTATACATTTTTTTCTATAAGTTGCCAAAAGTAGCTGATTTGTGGATCATAAGAAATCTGGAAGGAGCATTAAAAAATTGTTTTCTCAGTATTTGTGCATTATAAAATGGATCCATTCTTATGCAAAATAATTTTCAGGAAATATAAACTTGGTTCCAAATATCTTATTGAAAATGAAAACTATGGAGAAATAATATGAATATGATCATAAAATAATATTTTACATGAATATCACAAAATGAATGTGAGAATTCATTGAAAATGAATTACTTGAAAAATATATTTTAAATTAATCATATTTTAAAAGATAAAAAAAGTGTAGTGCACTACACAAAGGCAGTCATTATGAAACCTTTGAAAAGCAGAGAACACTTTCAGTAATGGAAAATTTCACCAGCTAAAATTATTTGGTTTGAATTCAAGATAAAAGCTAAGTAGATCATGATGAATTTAGTTTTGAAATCCATGACATATATTTAGCAAGATGGCATGACACATTGAAATATAGGTAGCATTAAGGGTTTCAGATGACACTGAAACAAAATATATCAGCAATATGGTGTTTATAGAAAAATTAAAAGAAGCAAGCAAATAAAAAAATAAAATAACAACGATTCAAACTATGAGAAATTAGGGAAAATCATAATCCCAACATTATATTTGTTTTGATGATTATGGTAGTTTCATGTGGCATAAATGCAACATTTTCAGCATTATTATGAGTCCTAAAAAACATAAAGCTGCTGTTCATTAAGAATTTATATCTTACAAGGGTATTTCTTGGATCACATGATCTCACACATCTAGAGGAAATAATGAACAACACAAACAGACCCAGAGAAAGAGAACTAGCGATCAGACTCTCAAACCTCAGAGGGAAAGTAAGGGAGGATGGGGGGAAGGGGAAGAGATCAACCAAAGGACTTGTGTGCATACATATGGGCCTAGCCAGTGGCCATGGACAACGGGCAGGGGGAGGGGGGGGAGGGAAACATATCTAGGGAGGGGTTTGGGGTGAGAATGGGGGAATAAGGACAATTATGTGAGACCATAATCAATTAAAAAAATAAAAAATAAAATAAAAATAAATAAAAAGAATCTATATATTTATGTTAAACCTTAAATGATAGAAAGATGCTATAATATGAAACTGTTTTTGAATTACTTTGCAAGGTAAAATACAGAATTCTACATTAAATTTGAATTTTAGAAAAAATAATGAATAATTTTTTAAAATTTGTTTTATTGAATTTTTACAGAGAGGAAAGGAGAGGATAGAGAGTTAGAAACATCAATGAGAGAGAATCATTGATCAGCTGCCTCTTGCACAACTCCTACTAGGGTTGTGCCTGCAACCCGGGTACATGCCCTTGACCAGAATCGAACCCGGAACCTTTCAGTCCACAGGCCGAAGCTCTATCCACTGAGCCAAACCGGTTTCGGCATGAATAATTTTGGACTATAATATTCTCAACATTGCATGGGTGAAATATATGGGACATATTTATAGTAAATTTATTTGTTCTTTATCTGAAGTTCACAATTAAATGGACCTTCTGTTTCTATTTGCTAATTTAGGAGCTCTATATTTAAAAAATGTTTATGTGAAAAAATGGTTTGACTTATGCTGTATTATATTTTCTTTTTTAAAAATATATCTTACTGATTTTTTACAAAGAGGAAGGGAGAGGGATAGAGAGCCAGAAACATCGATGAGAGAGAAACATCCACCAGCTGCCTCCTGCACAACCCCTACCGGGGATGTGCCTGCAACCAATGCACATGCCCTTGACCGGAATTGAACCTGGGACCCTCCAGTCTGCAGACCGACGCTCTATCCACTGACCCAAACTGGTTCCGCCAGCTGAACTATATTTTCAAGAAGAAAAATAAGAGCAGGCATTATACGGAGGTTAAAAAAAATCACTAATTTTGCAAGACTCATAAACTAGGAAAAAAAGATAAACACAACAAAACAGAGATTTCAACTTTGGAAATGTGCAAGCAGTGATTGTCAGTGATATCTTAGGAAATATTCTCCTTCAGATTGCAACATGGAAACAGATGATGAGCCCTAGAGCTTCTTTACTTAAAAGATTCTATAGATTGAGTTTTGAATGTATGCAATTCGATAATCAGCCCTACTTAGCAACATAACTTAGGGGCTAGTCACTAATCCTATTCAAATTATTTTCAATACATTTTACATGATAGCTCATAACTAACTAAAATTAAAAAATAGTTCTGTGTGAAAATAAGAATAATGTTCATTATGAAATTCAAATGTTCTTTCATTCAATCAGTAAACATTTGTTTCTAATAAACCCCCCTAACAATTTAAAAACAAAAATTTCACATTTGATTTCCCATTAGAATACCCTTCTACATGGAGGACCTTAAGAAAATGTTTCAGAGTACATTTTTTCTATAGGATATTTATAAATTTTATTTTGAGGATTATTTGCTTACTTTTTAAAATAGCTTTCTATTTGCACTGGCCTATGTGGCTCAGGTGGTTAGGCATGATCCTTGCACCAATGGTTGCTGATTCTTTCCAGGTAAGGTCTCATGCCTCGGTTATGGCTTTGTCCCCATGCTGTAGGGGGCTTTCAGGAGGCAGCCAATAAATATTTCCTTCTTACATTGATGTTTTTCTCTCTCCTTCTCCCTTCTCTCTCTAAAAAAAAAAAAAAAAAAGCAATGTAAATATTTTAAAATAGCCTTAGATTTAATAATATAAACTTAAGAATTATCTCTATCTTTATTTATCTATATGCTAGTGGCATGGTGCACAAAATTTGTACACATTAAAAGGGAATTAACTAGAGGAAATATTTTAATATTGCTATTTGCCCTTTCTCTATAATAGAAGTGTCAGAAATGAAAGAAAATTAGCAAAATGTATATGAAAATCTCCTCCTGTCAGAGTCTGAGTTGTGCCATGGGACCCACAGTCAAGTCCCCACCCACCTGTGTGCAACTCAAAATCTCATGAGACCCAGACCCAGCGGGTCCAACTCCCATTGGGTGAGATCCAGACCTGGCTGGCCCCACCCTCATCAAGCCCCGCCAGGTGGAGGGTGCAGTCTCAGGTCCTCCGTCAAGCTCTGCAGGGTGGGAGGTGCATCCTAGAGCCCCTGACAAGCCCCACTGGTCAATATTTCTTTTAATCTTTATTTTCAATCTTTCTTTAATCCCCTCACCTTTTTCCACCCAGCCCCCGTCCCATCTGTCAATCTTTTAAGCTGCAGAAAAGAAATGTCATTAAAAATAGAGAAGTATATAACAAATGAAAGGATGCAAACTTCCTGAAATATAAGGCAGTCAGAAAAATAATCACACACTGATATGACAATTACCTGAAAAAAGGCGAGTAAACCTGTCCACTTGTCCAACTTTCAACAAGGAACATGTAATGTTCTGTCATTGCTCATAGTGAGAAGGAAAAGAAAGCAATGCTGATCTGGGAGAAAGAAAAATATAGAGCAAAAACAAGCAGGTATTTATTTATTTATTCATTTATTTATTAAAAAATATGTTTTTATTGATTTCAGAGAAGAAATGAGAGTGATAGAAAGTTAGAAACATCAATGATGAGAGAGAATCATTGATCAACTGCCTCCTGCAGATCCCCTAGTGGGAATGAGCCCTTGAGTGGAATCGAACCCGGGACCCTTTAATCCACAGGCCAACACACTCTATCCACTGAGACAAACCAGCTAAAGCAAAAAGCAGGTATTTAGAGTCCTGCGCCAATGCTTGGGAAGAGCTGTCTTTTATTTCATTATCACAGGCCGTAAAGAAATACAGTATTCACATGAGGCATTAATTGGTGAAAGGTGAAAAAAATAAAAACTTAAAACAGTGTCTTGCTTTAAAAAAGCTATTTAAATTTTGTAAATGGTTTAAGTGCAGCTCAGTTACAGCAGTAAAAAGAAAAAAATACACAAACATTTTAACTAGTATAATTCTCAAGTAATCCCCAACAATTTTCTGAATTAGATAGAAAGAAATTTGTATCTGAGGACAAGAGAAACCACAGAGAGTCTAGCAGAGAATGGACAAATATCACTAACAATGAGAAGGGATTGACTGTGCTTTATTCATACCAAGCAGAATGGAAAATCAATTCACCATTTGACCAGAAAGCACGAGAATTTTATTCATGCAGTAAAAAAGTAATCAGAAATGTGAGTTCCCAGGAGCATTTAGGCATCATAGGTCTTTAGAATGTGCAAACAATTGTAAAAAGTAGAAGGGAGAGTAGAAGTGAGAGAATTTAAAAGCAGGAGAAAGTAAAATACATATCTCAGAAGGGGTCCTATGTTGATTGCTAGAATTTATCCAAAGTAATTGCAATGCTAGTGCAATACTTTTAAAACTTCAAAACTTAAGAAATGATTTTGTTTAGAAAGCAAATAGTAACTATTTTCTCTTAAACTAAATGAAAAAAAGAAGCCAGGAAGAAAATGTAGTGTAGACTGATAATTTACAGAATGTTGAATATGATAGGAACCTTAAACATAAATACTAACAAGTGGGCTAAGATTTGAGTCTTTTTTTTTTGTATTTTTTTTTCTAAACATGCTTCTGAACTAATTAAACTAAACATGACCCACATTTAGGTAGTTCACGGTATTCTATGCATATCAGTGTTCATTTTGAAATGAGAGGTTCAAATGAGATTTCTCTTCAGGAAAAATTGTTTACACTCAAGTGGTGAGCCTATTGCTCACTTGTTTTGCTCTGAAATCCAAGGTTTTGTTACCTGTTCATTGAGTGTCTTTATGTGTGGGTCATTGTGCTTAAATTTGGGAACCAATTAAGCAATGTAGAGTCCCCACCCTCATAAAGTTTAGAGTCATTTACTATCTCCTTAGTGAAGGTGCATATTTGCCTTTTTTGTTTTTGTTTTATTTCTTTTTGCTATTGAAATTGAGCACTGCCTGAGCTGGTTTGGCTCACCAGACAGAGTTGGATTATAGACTGAAGGGTCCTGGATTTGATTCCAGTCAAGGGCATATGCCCAGGTTGCGGGCTCAGTCCCTGGTAGGGGGCATGCAGGAGGCAGCCGATCAATGATTCTCGCTCATCATTGATGTTTCTATGTCTCTCACTCTCTCCCTTCCTCTATGAAATCAATAAAAATATATATTAAAAAATAAAGAAATTGAGGACTCAAGAATATGGTAGCCCTGGCCAGGTACTCGGTTGGAGCATCATATGTACAACAAAAGGTTGAGGGTTTGATTCTAGGTCAGGGCACATACATAGGTTGCCTAGTTTGATCCCCTGGTCAGGGTGCATATCAGAGATAACTAATAGATATCTCTCTCAGATGAATTTTTCTCTATTTCTTTCCCTTCCTCTTTATCTAAAACCAGTAAACATATTCCTGGATGAGAATTTTTAAGAAATGCTAATTTGTATACAGTTTCATTGTGTTTAATCTACTATTAATTTATAGATTGATTTCTGCCTTGGGCCCCAGGGAAGAGTAGTCTCTAAATACATAGACTTGTTTTTATGTATATACTACCTGAACACATTGGAACTTAATCGTCTGTTGAAAATACTGAGTAACAAAATGTGATATTGTTAATAGCATAGGGGTTAAAAATACCTGTTTGGAGGTGAGTAATGAAAAAGAACACTGATTCTATCTTTCAAAAATATTTTTATTAATTTGAGAGATGAAAGAAGAGAGAGAGAAATAGAAACAACAATTATTATTTAAAAAAATCATTGTTTGGCTGCCTCACACCCAGGATCAAGCTTGCGCCTTGGGCATGTGTCCTGACCAAGAATCAAACCACGACCATCTGCTTCATAGGTCATTGCTCAACCACTGAGCAACACCAGCTGGGCTGATTCTATATTTTAATAATAGCTATAACATTTGATGATCACTTACAATAAGCAAATTATTCTGGTTATGTATTACCAGAATACATATAGGGATTAACTTATACAGAATCACCAAACTTATGGTGATTGTGTTACTTAATGAAAGCAACATTCATTTTGTTCATCAATCTGTATTTTGGCCAGTGCTCAGCAAGGACAGCCAGTCTCTGCTTCATTCACCATAAACTGGTGTCATTCAAAGTCTGGAGCCTGGAATCATCTGAAGATTTGTTCACTTATATGTCTTAAAGTTGATGCTGGCTGTCATCTCAGTGTGTAGCTGGGGCCACTAGAAAGAAAAGCTTCACATGGTATGGCTTTTCTTACACAACAATGTTGAGTTGCAAGCATTCTAAGTGCAAGAGTCATGTTAGCTTGCATAACCTGGAATCAGAAGTCAGGCAGTGCTGAAACCGGTTTGGCTCAGTGGATAGAGCGACAGCCTGAGGCCTGAAAGGTCCCAAGTTCAGTTCTGGTCAAGGGGATGTAAGGGGTGTGCAAGAGGCAGCTGATGGATGATTCTCTCTCATGGATGTTTCTAACTCTCTATCTCCCTTTCTTCCTCTCTGTAAAAATCAATAAAATATATATATTTTTTTTAAAAAAAAAATAAAAGTCAGGCAGCATCCCTAGTGCTGTAATCCACTGGACAATGCATGCAGAAAAGTTGCTCAATTTCAAGTGCAGAGGAAATAGAATCCCCATGCTGATAGAGGAGTGACAGGTTCTATAAGAACACATGCACCAGAAATGTTTCAGTGCCTTGTGGAGAATACCACCTGCCACATTTCTATGTCACATTCTTATAATATAAAAATAAATTTCCCAACTGACAAAATCCCCACAAAGTCTCCTTACATTATGGCACCAGGCACAAACTCCAGATCTAGGATCTCTTCATCCAAATAAAGTCCAGTTGTAAAACAGCTCCTTTGGTGTGTTTCCTTCTGCACAGTATTGATTTTCAGAGCAGTGAATTATCTGCCTCTTTCTCACCTTTCAACAAACAATAAGGAGGAGGCTATAAAAGGGGGGAGTGGTACAGAAGGCCACTCTATATTTAATTTTTATTTTCTTAATTGGAAATCAATCCTATTGGATGAGAATGAATCTTCATGACTCTTGGCTCCATTCTGCATTCCTCTTTCTTTTTCATAATAAGTTGCCTATGTTTGGTGCTCAATCATTTTTATTTTATTTTTTGCCTGTTTTCCACTCAGAATAGCTCATAAATCTAAAAGCCTGGTTTTCTTTCTTTCTTTCTTTCTTTTTCTTCTTTTCTTTTCTTTTTTTTTTTTTTTTTTTTTTTTTTTTTTTTGTGTGTGTGTGTGTGTGTGTGTGTGCGTGCATGTGTATAATGTTTGGTGGTTCTTATATCACTTTTAATCAAAGTTGGTAGTGTTTCTACCAATAAAATTCTCTTAGAATTTTGTGAGTTCCATATTATCTCTATTTCAGTTTATACCATTAGAAAAAACAAAGCCATTACTATAAATCTATTGTCTAAGAAGATTATTAAAGATACTATAATGACAATTTTATGGATTAATCTATATATGTCAAATCATATTTTATTTTCAATTTTAGCCTTTAAAATTAAATTCTGGACAACAGAATATCACCAGAGGTAAGATAAAACTGTTGAGGATGTCAGAGAAGTAGCCATGTGAGACCTCCCCTTAAAATGTCAACAACGTGAACAGACATATCTCAATAAAAATTCCCTGATCAAAGTACAAATACAGCTGAGAGGAAATAGAATCCCCATGCTAATAGAGGAGTGACTGGTCCATGTGTCTTATAGAACCAATAGGAGACCAGACTGGCACGTTGAAACATCAAAGGTGGGCAAGTGGAGTAAAAGGGGGAGGCGAAAACATAGGAGCCAGGGATGCAGCCCAGCAGCAGGAGCTGATGGTGGGGCTCAGTCAGCCAGGAAAGGGAGGAATTTGGTTTTCCCTGACACTGCCTTAAGCTGGGAGAATAAAAATGAAAGACAGCTTCATGGCTTCCTCGTGTAGCTAGTGTTCATCACCTTCTCAGAGAGCCCTTTTGTAACTATTCCATCTAAATTTTGTTTTCCCATCCATAATACTCTCCATTCCAATTTCCAGCTTTGGTATTTGTCTTGTAACATTCATTGTAATCTAACCTGCACAATATTTTACTTATTTTATTTGTCTATCTACCTCTCTACTATTTATGTAAAATATTTATTTTAATTACTTTTCTCTCTTGACTATGTGTTTAAAGTTTGTTATTGAAACTTTTAGAAGTTGTTCTATAGGTAGAATCTGCAATGTTATAATCATAGACTTTTAGAGTCTCTGGATTAATCAGTACATGAGTTAATTCAAACGATTTTTCCATCACGTGATCTTAGAGTTATCTAATTCTACCAACTCATTTGTTTACATTTTTAAATAATTTTGTTTCTTAAAAGATACTAACATTGTCCTGTAATAAAAAATTTACATTCTAGTAACCAAAGATCATTTTTATGACATTTGACATTCATTAGTGTAACTACCTTTTACCTGTACACCAAGAATAATGAATACATTTTCTATATTTGAGGGAAAGCTGAAATTGGCTCCTAACCAAACAGTCTAAGGACATTTCCTATTCCAAACACTGTAAATCATGAGAATTATTTTTTCTATTTATACACTTGTTTTAAAAAAAAGGAAATTTCCAAACCTATGAACATTAAAAATAAATATGATGTGGTGATTTTTTTACCCTAAATATATTTGGTACAATAGGACTAGCAGCACAGTTGCTAATTTGATTCTATAAGACTTTGGAAATTCTCTTTCTTTCTCATTGTCACCTAAGTTCAGCAGCCAAACTTTAGGTGATGCCAAGAAAGGTACAAGCTAATGGACTGCTGGGAGGTGACTAATGTCTCTTCACCTGGCAATTGCACCATGTACATATTTCTGCTGAATTATAGCTGTCCCTTCAATGGTTACCATTTATCCTCACACCCCAACATTCTTCATTTCCATCTCTGGCCAACTCTGAGGTCTTGGTAACATTTATTTTTCTCTAACAAATTGGCAATAGGAGTAAAAGAATCATTGGCTTGAGTGTTGGAAGTAAGGAAATTCTGGGAAATGCTGCTTCTAACACCAAAACATAATACTTGTAATTAAGGATTTTAATATGGTAATGGAATTTTCAATCCATTAGAAGAGCAAGTATAAAAAATACTAAATGTCTAAATTATGTTAAAAATACCAATTTATTTCTCTCTCTCTCTCTCTCTCTCTCTCTCTCTCTCTCTCTCACACACACACACACACACACACACACACACACACTGTCTGAGACAGACAGTTCAGGACTGGTAAACAGATTCACAACATCTGTAATGCAAGTTCCCACCATGTCTGTTCTAACATTTTTTAGTTGATACTTTCATCCTAGTTGGTCCAATATCCTTCTGGAATTCCAGGTGTTATTTCTAAGTTCTAGGCAAGACAAAGGCAAAGGTATTTTCCCAGCTTGAGAATTACATGAATATGTTTCCAAAATAGTCAAGAAATCTTTCATTTTGTAATTTTTATGGGCCATTCAAAATGATCTGAGTATATAGCAGTAGCCATCCTTTAGATTTATATTTTCTACAATAGAGTATAAGTTTGCTTTCAATACATGATTTAACAATGCTATATTTCTAAACATTCTTAGCATCTTATGTGTACATTAGAGAACTAGTGAGCTATAGCTGTATAATTTCATGTTCAATTGAATGATGTATATAACTACCTAAGGTATCAGTATTTTCATATTTAAGCAAATTCAAACCTGTTGTGATTCTGAATTAATGAAATGTAATTAAATATTCTGAGACATGCAGTAGACACATTAGCTTATATTGCAAATGATGTGTCATATATTTATGTTTAGGAACTGTTTCTAAAAGAATGTAGGACCTAGCTCTATGCATTAATTCAGTTTCTAGAATTTAAACTTTAAGTTCCACTGGCAATAAGCAAATAAAACACACATAAACCAGAATTTCAACTAAAATGGAAAATATGTTCTGCTTAACTTGAAACTGTCACTCAATAAATACTTAGAATTTTGGATCTTACAAGGATTTATAACTGGCTAGAATGCATTAGACTTTTGCACATGGTTAAAGTTTTGAAACAACTATTGCATTCTGGAATAAATTTATTTAGAAGAAAATTTTAAGTTTGTTTCCCAAATAAACCCAAGTGAAAACAATTCTACTGCTTGAAAATCTATATTTTTGAAAAATTTATGAATTGTATCAGTGGTGCAAAGGTCATGTACAAGCAGATATATTTTTGAATTCTCTTTAAGTTTCATAATATAAATTTATTATTTACAAATCTAATATTTACTAATATAAATTTATTATTTACTAATATAATAATTTAATATTTATTAGGTTTTTAGCATTTGTCAAATGCATTAGAAAACAAACAAGTAATCATTGAGAGCCAATAAAGTTAAAGATAAGGCTTTTTAAATTTTGCTATTGAAAGAATCCAGAGGAAAAAATTAACTAGGCATTCAACAAACATTTTGAAGTGCTATGAAGTCTAATAATAAATGCATTTGCTTAAGTTCAAAACAGTATTATTTAAATGGACTGTAATTAATCTATTCCATGACATTGATTGTCAAGTGTACTTCATAATAGAATAGCTGTCAAAGCTTAATTATTATATTTTAGTTAGTACTATCTCCTTCACTTATTAACTTCAGTGGATTTAATAAGAAAGAAAGGTTCTGCAAAGCATAAATGATCAAGCTATCATCAAATTTATTTGCTTGAGTTCTCTCACTCTCTTAAGAATTAGAGACTCCATACAATATGGCTCACCAGAACTCTAATGGAAAGTTGTGTCTAATATCTGCTCTTCCAAATGTGTGCCTGTTCCTAGTCTTCTATTTTCTGATCCTTCTCATCAGACCTCAGGTCTCCCCTTACTTTAGTTCTCCAGGGTCTTCCCAGAGTCTATCCAGTTGGACTCCACACTTTTGATTGATCCACCTCTTACCTTTACTCAAATTTCTCTATATAGTCACCAGAGATCATTAAGATGATGCATCGAGTCTAATAAACTAATAGAAAGTTTTAATAAATTATGTGGGTTTCAAATATTTGACTCTGGGAAATTTATCTTTTAATGAGAAGCAGTAGGCAAGGCAAATACACAAAAAAAAGACATTAGGAGGCAAAAAGACTATTGCAGTCCCCTTAAACCACAAAGGAACATGCCTACCACATTTAAGTCGTAAGCTGATCCAGGCAAAATTTGGAAACTAAATTTTAAAAGATAATCAGTTGATACCCTAACATAGAGAACATGTTTTTTTTTTTTTAATTATGAATAATGATGAAATGAATATGACATATTGCTTAACTTTATAGAAAATAAATTGAGAAAAATGATACTGAAGCCTTTGCTTGACAATTTATAACTGTTGTTAAAAGCAACATACACAATATCTGTTGTGTTTTTTTTTAAATTATATAGTATGTTGAAAGTATAGCCAAAGCTACTCATTTAGCAAGGAAGCTCTTTGAAGATTATCACTATAAACTACCTTATCCAAAATGAACCCATATAACTCTTCAATCCCAGGTGATATGTACAATAAAATGGCTGACTCAACCTTATCTAAGAAGTTATAAAGCAATATTTTTATCCTAAGTAATAATAAATACACTCTCTGGTAGGCTGACTTATTTAAAAAACATATGCCTTGAGAATATACAAGGTAGAACAAAAGTAGGTTTATAGTTGTTTGCTGATATATGGAAAATAATCTTAATAATAAAAACCCAGGATTGTAAGGACCGCTTACGACCAAAGGCTGACCATCGGGAAATCAGCGCTGAGTTGCCCAGCTGCAGCCTAGTGACCCTGCACTGACTGCCCAGGAGGCCGAGACACAGAAAGTGAGTCAGGGTCTGATCTGCAGCCTCAGTGGAAGTTGTTGATCAATGTACTTACCTCTCTCTTTTTCTCCCTCTTTCTTTCTGATCTTCACCAACAGCCAGGCTTTTCTTTCTCTCCAGCCCTCCACTCCAGGGGGACTGCGGTTAAGCCTTGCCTCTATGATCAGGCCTTGAGATGCTGACTGGCATAGGAATCAACCAATCAGAACCAAAAGTTGGTGGTGAACCAATGGCTGTCTAGGCGGAGCTTTTGATGCTGACTGGCATAGGATCCAACCAATCAGAACCAATAAGCATGCTATGAAGAACCAATGATTGTCTAGGAGGTGAAGGTTCTGATGTTGACTGGTATAGACACTGACCAATCAGAAACAAATGTGGGTGCTATGGAGAGTCAATGGCAGGTGGAGGTGGAGCTTCTGATACTGACTGGCATAGGAACTAACTAATGAGAACCAAATCTGGGTGCTGTGGGGAGCCAATGGCTGCCGAGGAGGTGGAACTTTAGATGCTGACTGGCATAGGAATCGACCAATCAGAACCAAAGGCAGATGCTGTGGGGAGCCAATGGCTGCCTAAAAGGCGGAGCTTTTGGCGCTGGCATAGAAAATGACCAATCAAAACCAAATTGGCCAACAAAAGAGGGCATTTGGGGGCAAGATCAAGCCGGCAGGGGAGGGTAGTTGGGGGCAACTAGCCAGGAGGGGAAGGCAATTAAGGGTGATCAGGTTGTAGGCAGAAACAGTTACAGGCAATCAGGCAGGCAGGTAGGTGAGCAGTTAGGAGCCAGTGGTCCAAGATTGTGAGAGGGATATCTTACTGCCCCTTTAGACCTGATCCAAAATGGCTGTCAGACATCCCGCAAGGGGTCCCCAATTGGAGAGGTTGCAGGCCAATTTGAAGGAACCCCCCTTCCATGCACAAATATCATGCACCAAGCCTCTAGTTGATAAATAATACCAGGATAAACTCTATGTTTCACATATTCACAACTGTACACCTACTTTTGCACCACAGTGTATAATTTTATGTGTCATTATATAGGAAACAGTGGGAAGATTTCAGATGTTTTAAGAATAAAGATAATAATTGTGGTAGACCAAAATGAAATTGGAAGAGATGCATTATATTGAATAGCTTTGTCTCATTTCTAAACAGCCAGCCCTAACCCCAATTTAAATACCATTTATTGAATTGGAAAAACCCTTTATTTCCATGACACTTTAATAAACATAGAATTGGCCTTTTTTTTTTAAATAAATGTATTGGGGGGCATTGTCTGATGAAATTATATAGTCTTCAGGTGTAGATTTCTATAATACAGCATCTATACATTGTATTGTGTGTTCACCATTCAAAGTCAAGTCTCCTTCCATATCCATTTATCCCCCTTTACTGTCTTCCACCTCCCTTCACCCTCTTTCCCTCTGGTGGCCTTCTCAGTTTGCCTCCTGTTTTCTGGTCAGGAAATGTCAGTACCTAACTAGCTCAGAGATTGAGAGAAAGGTATTATCACATGTCATTACCGCTAGTTAATTGCTCAGACTTCTATCATAGATGGTAATCATCATGGATATTTTCTGTTATGAAAATAAATAAGTACCGTAGAAAATAAAAATAACTTTATGAATGTTTATAAGGAAAAAAATAATTTAAATCCAGAAGATTATTTTCTGAAGTTATGCTTTGAAAGGTAGGCTATGGAAGTGATTTTCTCAGATTCCCTCTGGCCAATTCATAGAACAAGAGTGATCAATCACAATTGTTTTTACAGAATTGAGTTGCTGGTACAATGTCACAACAAACTGATTAAATTCTCCCAGAAGAAATCATCAACTTTATTTGGACTAATGCTATCTAAGATCTTAAGTTAGAAAGCTGTTTTCATTCACCCTTCAAGGAAAACTCTTGCTTTTGAAAACTCAGCAAAACCAATTTAATATTTTCAGAATAGACCTTATTCAAACAGTATACTACACCATTTTCCACATTATAGGATATCATTATTAGAATAATAATGACAAATAATCTATATTTAAAATACTTTATTAATTAACCCATCTTGATGCAGTGTTTTAAATTGTCTCCCTTTTCTCACACATGTTTACTTCTCCTCTTATTTTAATATTAGAGGTCCCATACAAGAAAATTCATGCAAGAATAGGCTTTCCTTCCCCCGGCTGCCAGCACTGGTTTCCCTCTGGCACCCATGACCCAGGCTTCCCTCCTCCAGCTGCTGACAGGCACCCTGGACCCAGGCTGCTTACCTGATGCTGCCACTGCAGTCACCCGGTACCCAGGCTGGCTTCCCTCAGACTGCCCACAGGCACCCAAGACCAGGGCTGGCTTCCCTCAGGCCCTGGCTCTGTCAGGAAGGATAATACCCTTTTATTATTATGTTACTCTTTTATTATTATAGATACTTAACATGTCTGTTAATCCTGATCATTGTCCTCTCTTTATTATACAACTTGAATATCATACATATTATTTCAAATCATGAATATAAGTATGACCAATTTTTAAAAGTATTTTTCTATTGATTCCAGAGAGGAAGAGAGAGATAACATCAATGATGAGAGAGAATCATTTATTGGCTGCCTCTTGCACATTCACCACTGGGTATTGAGCCTATAACCCAGGCATATGCCCTTGACCGGAATCAAACTTGCAACCCTTCAGAATGCAGGCCAACGCTCCATACACTGAGCCAAGCTGGTTAGGGAAGTATGACCATGATATTTTTGATGCGCCATGATATTTAATAAATGTTATTTAACAATAAGTTGTCAATATGCTGATCACCTCAAGGCAGGATTGAGTCAGATTTAATCAGCTACTGTTATAAAAATGACAATCAGGAATATATTTGGGCTCAGAGTTATAGAACTTCTCTTTCTTCTCTCCTTCCTTTCTTTTTTCCTTCCTTCTTCCTTCCTTCTTTCCTTCCTTCCTTCCTTCCTTCCTTCCTTCTTTTTTCCTTTTCTTTCCTACTCTCTCTTTCCCTAACCTTTTTCCATTCTCTCCCTTCTCCTCTTCATCCTCCTACTTCTCTTCTCCCTAAAGCCTTGTCTTCATTATGATATGACATAGCTAGAAAGTATGTATATTCTACACACATCCTTATTAATAACAAACTAGTGGCACAGTGCAAAAAAATTCATGCACATTAAAAAGGAATTAATTAGAGGAAATATTTTAACATTGCTATTTGCCCTTTCTCTATAATAGAAGTGTCAGAGATGAAAGAAAATTAGTAAAATGTATATGAAAATCTTCCTCCTGTCAGTGTCTGGGGTGTGCCATGGGACCCAGAGTCAAATTCCTGCCAACCTGGGTGTGCCTCAGAATTGCATGAGACCCAGACCCAGCCTGCCCCACCCTCATTGGGAGAGATTTAGACCCAGCTGGTCCCACATATATCAATCCCCGCCGGGTGAGGGGCACAGCCTCAGGTCCCCCATCAAGCCCTGCTGGGTGAGGGGTGCAACCTCAGGTTCCTTGGCCTGGCCCCAGGGTAGGGGGGGGCATGGCCTGAGGTCCCCCGGCCTGGTGCTGGGGCAGAGGGTGTGGACTGAGATCCTTTAGCCCATTACCAGGATGGGGGATGCACTTTGAGGTCTCCTATGAAGCCCTACTGGGTGGAGGGCATGGTCTGAGTTTCCTTGTCAGGCCCCACTGGGCAGGGGGTATAGCCTGAGGTACCCCAGCTCAGCAGTGGGGCGGGAGGGGGGGGTGATGCAGCCTGAGGTCCCCAGTCAAGCCCCGCTGGGTGAGAGGACATGGCCTAAAGCTCCCAGTCCAGCCCCATTGGGTGTGGGTCAGAGCCTCAGTCCATGTCCATGTATCAGGCACTTTGGTAAATTAGGGTGTGATATTTTGAAACAGTATTTAAGGACCTACCCAATGCCCTATAAGTGGCTATTTTTTAAAACTCTTCTTAGGGTTATTTTTATATCTATAAACAAGCACCAGGGTCAGATGTCTCTCATAAAAAAAGTCTTCAAATATTCTCTAAAACTATTATAGTAGTTAGTTAGTTAGTTAGTTAGTAACAAAGGAAGGGAGCAAATGGAATTAGACATTACATAAGATTAATTAAGAAGGGATAGTTTCAACATCACTCTTGGCAACCGAGTGGACAGAAAAGTCCAGCTTTCCAAACCCCTCAAGGAACAACTTGCCCCTCCTCCCAGGTTAACAGGCGAGGGATGCACCGCAAGGGGGTTCCTCTGCTAGGGCATGAACAATGGGAGCCAAAATGGCACCCATAAAGGAGAGGAGCCTTGCCTGGGAAATCTGAGAAAAGAATCAAATAGGATAAGAGCACTGAACTCCAGAAGACCCAGGAAAGGGATTCGATAGAAGGAGGGCCCAGCACATCCCTGTGAAAAATCAGGAAGATGATAGGATAGTTTGAAAGACAGCTTACCCCTTCCCAAACCCAAGGAGATATACAATCAAAGCCTAACAAAGGCCCCAGGCACCCTCTCTCCACATCAGCCATGCAGGCCTGGGTGTGGCAGTGTGCAGGCTGAAGGGCAGCGCCGAGCATGGGCCTGAGCGGAACAGAGACAAAGCTACATGCCGATGTGGGGTAATAGCCGAGCAGCTCTGGGCCTGGCCTTCATCCTGTGTTTGGTAAGGACAAGTGCTGGCCCGGTGCCCTGGACGCTGGACTTCGGCAGCGAAACAGCCCTGAGCCACCTGCCTATGGATTGGACTTCACCTAAACCCTCCTGGTTTTTGCTTCAATAAATCTTGACTCAGGAGATTTGTTAGAAGATTCCTTTAACAAAGTCTGTTCACCTAAGACCTCTACAATACTTTAAACTTTCCTTTGTGCAAATCCCCAAGATTATTTTCTTGTGACTTCACCAGGGCCTCCTTCCAGACCGGTCCAGCACACCTGTGTTGGTCCCATTCCAGGTCTAACAACAAAACTATCCACAAAGAAAACCTAAGGCATGTTCTTTGAGGTTAGGGTATGTACCCTAAAGCCCTTTATGTCTCCAGCAAACTTCAATAATTAGAAACTTCTTGTTGATACGGATTATAAAGGCAATGATTTCATAGCTTTTTTAAATTCCCATCTCTATGTACAGATAGCAATCACCTCGAAAGACTGATTGCTAATGTTCAAATTGCCTTTTGTGCAAAGCTGACAAATTTTAGATCCAATTGTTGTTGGCTACATTTTCAGAAAGGTAGGTCTTAATAATGACATTTAATTTTTTTCCTTTTTGAACAAATAAATGAGTTTCAAGACTGTTTCTACAAAGACAAAGCCCTATATAAATTCCACATGAAAGCAAGCCCTAATTTAAAAAATAATACCCTAATGATGCCTAATTACTTCCTTGAGAATAAGCAGCAACCTAATTAGTCACCTTTATCTTCCTGTGCACCTGGAATTGCCATTGTGAATGAAGCATACAAAGCACACCCCATTTTAAAAACAATACTCAGCAGTAGAGGAAGCTGAGAAGGCTGGGTTAGGAAGGCAAAGTAATTTATGACGAATCATTACAATTTCTAATGGCATTTGATCCATTTTTTTAGGGAATTGATACAATAATTAATAGAGCTTGGAAAAAGTCCAATCGCAAGTTTCATATAATTATTTTAGAGCTAAACATTAAACACTTCCTACACAGCTAGATAAAATGCAGTTGGAACAGATGGAGAGTTTCAATATGTCAGGCACTTCTCTACCACAGCAAATGGCAGCTATTAACTCTAAACTTCAAGGTTTTATCCAGAAAGAACTTGGAAATCTCTTCGTAGTTAGATAATGTCTTCTCAGAAATAGGTTGTGGACAGGATAGATTAACCAAGCTGACAACCACTCAAATGAGTTCCCAGAGGGTGAGCCTTTGCAGACAGAAAGGAAAATAAAAGCCCTCATGTCTTCACCGCTGCCACAGCGCCACTGCGGATGGCTCAAAACCGGTGTGAACCACCTTCTGTAAAAATTGAAGTGAGAAAGGCAAGGCATAGTCTCTCCTTGGCTTCTGCAAAATAGCGACTCCTCACCTGTATGATCAATACTGTAAGTCTTCAGACTTATTCAAGGTAGTCATTGTTCCCAAATAGAAAGAACAATTATACTTCATGGTAAATTGCAAATAAGTTAGCATGGGAGATAAAGACAGTCTTTCTGATTCTATTGGGCTTTTCTGAGTAGCTACTTTCTTGTACTCTTTAGCTTCTTTGAGTAGTTGCTTTTAAAGGCACTTTATGTATTATCAATTGCTTTGCAGAAAATTACCACACATTCATCAAGTTAAAGCAACACACATTTGTTAACAGTTTCTCTGAGTCAGAAGCCTGGGGAATGCTTAGCAGATTCTTAGCAGATTCCCATTCTAGGACCACACGAGCACCATCAAAGAGTCATCCAAGGCTGGGGATTTCAATAGGAAAGGGTCTGCTCCCAAGCTTCTTCCAATTATGGTGCAGAATTCATTTCCTGGCAGCCGCAGGACTGACAGCATTGATTTTCTGCTGGAGCTGAAGACCACCCTCATCCCTTAGAGACTGTCCAGAATTTCTAGAGAGCACCAGCAGTTCCATGCCATGTGGGATTCCCCAACCTGACCACAGACTTCAAGCCAGCAGGAGAGTCACTAGAACGAGAGGCTAACAAGACAGAGTCATGCCATATAAAATAATCACAGCAATAATGTTCCATCACCCTTGCTACATTGTATTAAAGTCAAGTCACCGGTCCTTCCACACTTAAGGGGAAGAGAGTTACAAGCCCTGAGACTGGAGGGCGAGAGGGATGGGGACAGGGGTAAATGGATCTTGGATGGAAGAGGAACATCCAAAAACAGTTCCAGCTTGTAACCTTTTTACCATGGAGCTTTGTTTCCTCTGTTCCAGCAAACAGATATCTGTACATTTTTAGCTACAACCACAGAATTGGTGACTTTTTCATTTAGAAGATTCATTTAACACAGTCTGTTCACCTAAGATCTCTACTTCCCAAGATAACTACCCCTGTTTCCCCGAAAAAAAGACAGTGTCTTATATTAATTTTTGCTCCCAAAGATGCGCTAGGTCTTATTTTCAGGGGATGTCTTATTTTTCCGTGAAGAAGAAAACGGTACACATTTATTGTTAAATGAAAATAAAGGAAATTTATTACCTGTATATGGTACGGTAGTACGGTAGTTGTCAACACAAACCAGACAAACTGTGAATCCAACGGTATCAAGAATTTACTCATTTATTCAATGACAATCATGTCATCATCTTCTGGAACATCATCATAACAATCCAATTCCTGAATTTCCTGGTGAATTTCTTGTGACTCCATTTCTTTCAGAATCAGTGGGTGGACCAAATCTTTCATGTTTAGCCTGGGGGGGGGGGGCGTTATTTTTGGGGGATGCCTTATATTTCACTCAGAAGGAAACCTGTAAGTAGGTCTTATTTTCGGAGGATGTCTTATTTTCGGGGAAACACGGTATTATACTTCATTGTCCCCACTCTCCTACCTTTTTCACTAGGACTAAGAACACAATGTCCATTCAAAATAGGACACTGCGTTAGATTTGAAGTTCTTTATAGCTATGATAGTTCAGATAAAAATCCAAGGGACCCAGTTACCCAGCACAGCCCTTAGACCTGAACCAATCTCTCAAAGTTGATGGTCAGACTACTCTTTTTCCCTAGTTATATTATTACAGCCTCTAGCTACATTTCTTTAGTCCACTGAATTTTGCGTTCATTTAGTAACTAATAAGTAAATGTCTCTTTAAATTTGCTCTTTGGAACAAAGAGCTCTAAGAAAAGTCATTAGTACTAAGAACTTGCCCCAAAGCCCTGGGATCCCCAACTCCCTATTTATGTAGTATTTATTTATTTATTTATTTATTTATTTATTGGACTGGTAAAGTCTTGGCTTTCTAAATAATTCGTGACTCAAAATTTTATACCTCACATTGCACACAATATCTAAGGGTGTCTGTCCTACTTATAAAAAATAAAAAGTATTCTTTTCTCTTTGAATAAACCACAAATGGCTGGAAAATCACTTTATATATTCTGGCTTTAAACACAAACACACACTGGATTTTTTTCTAATACTTACAAAATTATTTTGACTTCTGAACAAACTATGTCAGTATCACATAAAAAGCACACAGTAAGAATTGCTTACTCTAGCCCTAGCTGGTTTGGCTCAGTAGATAATGTCGTTCTATGGACTACTAGTATATATGGACTACTAGCTATAACCCTTTAGTCACTAAAGGGTTCCAGGTTTGATTCCAGTCAAGGGCACATGCCTGGGTTGTGGGCTCCTTCCCCATAAGGAGTGTGCAGGAGGCAGCCAATCAATGATTATTTCTCATCATTGATGTTTCTTTCTCTCTCTTCCTTCCCCTTCCTGTCTGAAATATATATATATATATATATATATATATATATATATATATATATATAAAGAATTTCTTACTGCTCTCTTCCTAGCTGTATAGCTTCAGGCCATATTCTCTGCCTCCAAGCAGCATTGCACTTTGTCTTGAAAAACCTACTCATCCTCTCTTTTCAGAATAAAATAAGTTATTTTTTGTCTTTATTCACAGTGTATTCTTTTGAGTCTTCAACTTTCTGATACTAACTTCATATTCACCTCCATTAACGTTCTCCTCTTTTTTCCCACCTACCCAAGTTCTCTAAGTATTAAATGGAGATAGCTGAAGCATTAATTTTCTGATTTTAGAAGCTAGGTATTTATATCATTTTTCTCTCTTTGATTTTCTAAGGTAGGTAAAAATTTTTATAAAATTTTATAAATGATTATAAAATGTCCATTGTAGGATTCATCTTTGGTTGGATACTCTCTATTTAATACCAAATATTTTTCAATATACTTTTATTGATTTCAGAAAGGATGGTATAAGGAATGAAAGATAGAAACATCAATGATGGGAGAGAATCAATGATTGGCTGCCTCCTGCATTCCCCCTACTGGGGATGAAGCCTGAAACTTGGGCATGTGCCCTGGACCAGAACTGGATTTGAGACCCTGCAGTCTGCAGTCCGATGCTCTATCTAATGAGAAAAAAAACAGTTAAAGCTACCAAATATTTATGTTATAGGTAGATTATTATTTCCCAAAGACTAGTCTTTCTGTATCTAATTATAGATTTAGTAAATATCTTATATAATAAAAGCCTGATATGTAAATTATCCCTTCAACCAGGAGTACACCTGGGAGTTCAACCAGGGAGTGGGGCCACCTGGCTGGGGGGAGGAGCCACAGGTTGTTGGATAACCCCACTCCCACCCCTGATCACCACACCCACCCCAATCAGAGGCAGGGCAGATCCACCAACCACCTGCGGTCCTCCCACTAGCAAGCTCGACCCGAAATCAGCTCCCACACCCCAATTGAAGGCATAGCTGGCCTGTCAAACACTTGCAGCCTCTCCCCACAGCTAGCCCAGCCTGATTGGCCAAACAGCCAGACCCCAACTGTGCATGAATTCATGCACTGGGCTTCTAGTTATTAAATATTATTTTAACTTGTATAAGACCTTGTAGAAATAGCTTCAACTCTACTTACTAGCTGTTTTGGCTCAGTGGATAGTGTTGGCCCTCAGACTGAAGGATCTTAGTTAGATTCCACTCAAGAAAACCTTTCTCATATCAATGTTTCTCTCTCTTTGTATCTCCCCCTCCCTTCCACTCTCTCTGAAAATCAATGGAAAAAATATCCTCAGATGAGGATTTAAAATAAAAAACAAAACCCTATATATTTCTTTAGCTTTGACCTAAGTATTTGATATGTTTATCTTATTAATTTCAAATTTGCTATATTTCCTATCGTGATTTATTTATTGATATTATAGATATAGATATAAAATCTATTAAAAACCATAATAAAATATTTATTATAAATTTGACATACTATGCCTTACTGATCAATGAAATATTTTTACAATATGGTATCATTCTCTTTTTTTCTGTTTTTAATTTATTTTTTAAAGTTTATGGTTTTTATTTATATTTTCACACCTTTTAGTTTATGATCATATTTGAATGTTTTCCCATAAATTTACTGTCAACTTTTGTACAATTATGTTGAAGTTATTTTACTTATGAATATTAAAATATAGATTATTTTTCAATAAAGCCTAAAATTTTTGACTGAAAAGTTTTGCTTTTTGCAATTAATGTAACTACTACTATAATATTTAAACTAATATTTATATGTTCTTTATGCTGAATTTGTTCTTTCTCTGTGGTTACTAACATCTTTCTTTATAACTATTATTCAGAAGCTTTTTAAATAAACTTTTAATTGTAGTATATGCTTAGATTTTCAATTTTGAAAAAAATATAGTTTTTTAATATTCTTTCTTAAAACAGACTTTACTTAGCACATAATATTTAGTTGATAATTACTATATGATAGCTTTTGAAGATATTTCTTCAAAGTCTTATGGCTTTTATAAATGTTCTTATAAATTCATCTGTCATCATACTTATAAATCCTCACTAGTTATGTCAGTATGTTGACATCTAAGAATTCCTATTTATATTAGAAATGTTATAGGCTATCATTGGAATTCATTGTAATATTTGAGAATCCACCCTTTTGTTTGTATATCTAGAAATCACATATATTTTTTCAAATATGCATGCTTTGTTTATCTTCTGGTTACCTTCTTATACTAGTACTTTTGCTATCATCATTCATAATTTTATATTTATTAGTGTATTAGTTAATACTCTCTATTATATAATTACTAATTATGTGGGTTTGGAGGATCTGATCGTTCAGTTTGCTCTTTCTCCTGACTCTGATTCATAGTGTGATGAGGATTGTTTTTGTATGTCCTCCTCCTACTTGTTTACTAACCATTGGCATTTTATCATTAGAAGTTGTATGTAATTTGATTTTTAAGCTGTTTTTCATTAAAGGGGATTAACATTTGGTTTATCTTTGATATTTGAGGATAAAACCAATCTGAACCACTTTATTTTATTTTATTGTTTTATTTTATTATTTATTGTGAAGGTATACGGCAACATGAAGTGAAATTTTAACAAATAATTGTTTGAAGAATTATTTTTTTCTTGTTAAATCGACTATGCTCATTGCAGTATACTCTGTAAAGTTGAAGTGTATTTTATTTCTTAAATAATCTCTTAATTGATACACATTACAAAGATATGAGGTTTATGTCTGATTTAAAAAAATCTTTTAAAAGTTTTATTAAAATACAATTGTCATGCAATTAATTATACATAATTAAAGCATATAATAAGATCCGTTTTGACATATATATGCACTTGTAAAACTTCAGCATAACCAAAATAGTGAATGTATTCTTCACACCCAAAAGTTTTCTCATAATCCTGAGTAATCTCTTTATCCTTTTCATGGATAATCACTGATCTTATTTAGGCCACTGTAGGCTAATATACATGTCATAAAATTTTTTAAAAATACTATTTTTTCTCTAGTTTCTTTCAATTGGCATAGTGATTAGAGGTTAATTTATATTCTTGCATTCATTCTAGTTCATTCTTTTTAATAGCTGAGTAGTATTCCATTTTATGGATATACTACAATTACTTACAATGTTACTTTCTCATGGAAATTTAGGCTGTCTTCAGTTTGGAGATATACTAATATATAAAAACCTTAGGTCCATCAAGTCCAGAGGCTCGACGAACCAGAAGTCAGTTGTGCAGTCAGCATGAGGTTGTCACTTGATATGGTCAGTGTTTTTATTATAGCCATTCTAATGGGTGTATGTAATCACACTAGGGCTATGATTTGAATTTCTCCAATGCCTAATCTTGCTGAGCATCTTTTTATGGCTTCACTTGGGAAAATCAAATATCATCTTTGATAAAGTGACTAAAGAACTTTGACCCTTTAATTAAGTTTCAATCTTAATTTTGATTTTTAAGAGCTCTTAAAATATTTTAGGTATAAATCCTTTATCATGGGGTTTGAAAATATTTTCTCCCTATCTCGGTTAATCTTTTTCTATCTTAACAGTGTCTTCCTTAATATTAATAAGATCAAATTAAACGATTTTTGTCTGTTATGCATTTTCTCTTGGTGTGTCAAAGAAATGTTTGGATTACCGTCTTTTTTTTGTTTGTTTACTCAGACAGTAAGCAAATCCTAGATGTCTTGTCTTCTCCAGACCTCTATATCCATACCCTCAACTCAGAAAAATCAATAGCTTTTGCTTTTGTTTTCTTTACTTGTATTGTTCCTGGAATACTTCTTCACATAGCAACAGGGAGTGTTGTTCATTTCATATCTCTCAGAAAGCACTGCCCCTTTTGCCTAATATCCAAAATCATCTAGAAAACTGTTGGTTCCTATGTTTTGTCCAACTTCTCAGTTGTTTGAGGAGGGAAGATATATCTGTTCCCTGTTATTCCAATTTGACCAAAGGCAGAGGTAGGTAAAGTATGCGTCAATCTATACAAATATCTATTTTTGTCCTCAGAAATTTTAAAATTGAGATATGATTTACATACCATAAAATCTACTCTTTTACAGTATATGATTAAAAATTTTAATATATTCACATAATTGTGCAAAAATCACCACTATATAATTCAAGAACACTTTTATCATCTCAGCAAAATATCCTCACAGCTATTAATCAACTCTCTGTCTCTCTGGATTTCTAACTGGCCATTTCATATACATGAAGTCATGAAATATGGGGACTTTGTGCCCAATTTCTTTTAGTCAGCATAATATTTAAAAAATGCAAAAATACTATAGGATAAGTCAAGTAATTAACTTTATGAGTAAATAATGTTACATTGTATGAATATACCGCATTTTATTTACGCTTTCATCAATGGATGAATATTTAGGTTGTTTGTGCTTTTAACTATTATAAGTAATTCTGCTATGAATAATTATATACATATTTTGTGTAGACATATGTTTCAATTAGTTTTAATATATACTTGAAAATTTAATTAGTGGATTATATGTTTAATTTTGAAGAAATGATCAAACAATTTTACAAAGTGACTTTATTTTCCCCCTGCATTGAAGCTTGGAATCTTTCTCTCCTGGTAAGCTGGTGATACATTTTGTGGCAATTATGCTCACAGGTTTATATGACTGTATACAGATGGCACATCACAGTGTGAGTAGAAATGGATGACAGAAAACAGACTTATATAAAAGGAGGAAAACCTTTGTCATTACACAGCTGAGCAAACTCTGGGGTTATACTGTTCTACCTCAGTAGTCATGTGGAACAA
This sequence comes from Pipistrellus hanaki, assembly GCF_964339955.1. Taxonomy (NCBI): domain Eukaryota; kingdom Metazoa; phylum Chordata; class Mammalia; order Chiroptera; family Vespertilionidae; genus Pipistrellus; species Pipistrellus hanaki. Next base: position 71,443,392 of record NC_140505.1, read on the forward strand.
AACAATGTAAACACCAGACTGATGAATGTATTCTCTGAAGACAAAGAAACTAATAAAATGTCTTCTTTGTACAGTATATGTAAACTTATCTGTGGCAGAATGATTCAAAGTGAGTGCAGAGTTAAGGGTAAGTAGATGATAAGTGTTCTCACGCCCCCCCACCCCCCCACCCCCCCACACACACAAACACAAAAAAAGACCAGACAAGACAGACAGAAAGAAAAGAAAAAAGAAAAGGTATCTAGGTCCGATGATAGATATGTCAACTTTCCTATGGTAATAATTTCAGGTTTATACATGTTTCAAAATAGTGTGTTGTACATCTTAAATATATATATAAATTTGTCAATTTTACCTCCCTGAAACTGGATAAAATGGATCTAGAATTTCTTATTGCAAAAAAAATCAAGTTTATGTATGTTTTAAAAAATGTTCAGTTAGCTTTTTCTATAAAAAGAAATTTGATTGGCTTAATTGTGATTTTAAAAATAGTCATTACAGTTTGTAAAGCAAGTTGGAAAAATTAAAAGAATAAGGCATTGATAATGACAGCAAAAAGGGAACTATAAAAGAATGTCAAAGAGTGGTTTTAAAACATACATAAACATAAATAAAACAACATGACTTTATAATTCTATATATTGAAAAGCCCAAGTTTTGTGAGTCTTATGTTGGGGTTAATTTAATTATAAACTGCATGTTCATTTTTGTTATAATTCAATTGAATATTTGGATGGGCATATGCAAATGTTCCTAGAATGTTAAGTGTTTGAAAATGTTCAGGGGAAAATATTTTGTCTTAGAAAAGAGAAAGGCATCCATGCTGTTTTACTAAAATAGAATGTGCAATATTAGTAAATATAGTAAAAAAAAAAAAAAAAAGAAAAGAAACAAACAAACAAAAAGATCTGGTTTGCAAAAAAATATTGAAAATGCAAGGATGAGAAAATTCCAGAGCTATAAAGAATGTGGTCATCCAAGAAACTAGTATGAGTTTATCCAAGCAGAGTTAAAATCTCAGTAAAAGTTAAAACTACACTTGTCTATTCTGTTTCCTCAGTAGCAAGTCCTCCTTTATGGAATCTATATATATAAAAGCCTAAGCTACTGAACAACTGGTTGCTATGATGTGCAATGACCACCAAGGGGCAGACACTCAATGCAGAAGCTGCTTCCTGGTGGTCAGTGCAATCTCCTATGGACCCTCCCCTTGGCTGGCCTGATCAGCCCCAATACCCAGCCAGGCCAAGGGACCCCACCAGTGCACGAATTTGTGGGCCTCTAGTAGCATTATAATGAGAAAAGCATGTGCAATGTAAAAAACAGATTAATTACAAGGATACTCATTCAGTGTTGATAGCTCCACATTTAGAAAGGGTTTGGGGGATAATTGGGAGGTATTTGTGCTACAGAAAACAAATAATGCCTTGAGGAAAATAAATTGGATTGTTATATAAAGGAGTTAAACATTACCTTTACATTGAGAGACATTTTTGGTTATGTTGGATATCCAGTACTTCAGTCAGAATATGTGTAAGAATTAATCATGTGATTGTGTGCCCACATTATAGTCATAATTATTTCTTATATATATAGTCATTATTTCATCATTTCCAGAAATTATATTTAGATTTTTAAAAGATGAAGTTCATGGCAGCAGCACATACTATTTTTTAAAATATATTTTATTGAGTTTTTACAGAGAGGAAGAGAGGTATAGAAAGATGGAAGTATCGATGAGAGAGAAACATTGATCAGCTGCTTCTAGCACACCCCCTATTGGGGATGTGCCCGCAACCAAGGTACGTGCTCTTGACTGGAATCGAACCAGGGATCCTTCAGTCCGCAGGCTGAAGCTCTATCCACTGAGCCAAACCAGTTTCGGCAGCACATACTATTTTGCACTGAAAATATCCTTCTTTCAAATTCCAATTTTGGCATAAATTATTTGAGTGCAGGCATCATATTTGTACAACTGCTTATGTTGCATGAGGCTGTAAACATAGTAAGTGTAAAATAATCATTTCTGAAGATAACAAAAAAAGTAAGTAAAATTTCAGGACACTTATACTCTTACCTAGGAAACCTGAACTTCATAGTAACTGAAGAAACTAATACATATAATGGTTGCATTTTATAATCAGGAAAAGTCTTACAAGTTATGCAATACAGTTAGAATAAAAAATATATTTTTCTCCAACTTAGCATATCAATTTAATCATTGCTAATGTGATATTCAAACCAGTTTAAAATCAGTTTTCTGTTTTTCTCTCCTAAATACAATATATAGAATTTTACATTGAAGTGGAAAAAGGACAATCAACCAAGGCAAGAAATTATTTATTCCTTCATTAAATGTCTAGATTAGGGGTGTCGAACTCAATCAGAGAAGGGGCCAAAATCTAAAATCCAGCCTAAATCGTGGGCCGAATGGTTTACTGAACAGTCATAAACTGACAATGTCATAAACTGACAGCGGAGTGCAGTGATGACAGCGCGGTGCGGGCCACATTGCAAGGCCTGGCGGGCTGGATTTGGCCCGCGGGCCTTGTGTTTGACACATGTGGTCTAGATGGGCAGAGAAAATCCTGATATCCCTGGACAGATGTCTAAGTGATGGGTCAAAGTATAAAACACACGAGAGAGGAAAATGCAATAAAAATGTCTTATACCCGTATTTTCCGGTGTATAAGACGACCACCTAATTTTACAGTTAAAACATAGGTTTAGGCCTATATTCACTGTATAAGACTACCCCTCACTTCAAAGAAAAGACTTACTTTGCCGTCAAGATCTGCAGGTAATATTTGTGCAATTTTGGTCTTTTGCCCCCTATTTTTGGTTGGCTTTTTTTTGTTTCAAAGGTCGTCTTATATGCCGGAAAATACGGTAAATACATGTAGTAAACATGTTTTATTTTAATGCATCGTTTGCTTCTATAATTCATTGTTTCTCTTTTTCTATTTTTGGTATTGTTATTTTGTAATATACATATTAAATCCTAACACTAGCAATGCCTTAGAGGTATCTCTTAAATAGGTAGAAAATTGCTAAAAATGCAACTTAAAAAGGAAATAACAGAAATAGGCCATGGCCATGACTGTCATAGCATGTGTTCCTCAGGGCTTTATCCTGTCATCTCAAGACCTACTACTAACAGGAGCAGCGCTGTCAGGCAAGGCCATGGTATCAATCTTCTCACTTTAATGTTGTTGTCCCGTGACTTATGCTTTATAAGAGATATTTCAGGGCTGACTGGGCTATGAGTATAATATTAGCAAGAGTGAAGGTAAGTGCTTGCACTGGAAATTTAGCCCCACAAATATTTTGACAAAGAGAAAAGAATTAAGGTCTCAGATGAAGGTAATTTTCCATAATAACTATATTTCCTATGTTAAAAGTGTAACCTAATAAACCAAGGAGAAACCTGATAAATTTAAAGAGTGATTCTTTGTAATTAGAGTATGTAGCCTAACTTGTGTATTACTCATTACTGGTACTGATCCTGACCAGTTTCAGAAATATTTTGTTAAATCACAATAATTACACTTCCTCACTAACTGACAATTACTCACTTCTCAATTAGGAACAGTTTTTAGTCCTGCTAATTACATCCTTACAGCTTATTATTTTGTTATGAATGAAACAACTACACAGATAGAAAAATCCTAAAGATGGAAAAAATATAGGTATAAATTAGTAAACCATGTTTTGGCAATACCAGATAAATGTAAGAATGAAGATTACTTTTTTTTTTTCATTCCAACAAATATTAATTAAGTTTATTCTATGTGTTAGCACTGTTCTAGGCACTTGTAGTATATCATATGCACAAAACTGACACAGATACTTACCCTCATAAAGATCATATTCAAGGAAGTCATTATCACATGCAGACATTTTCCTGTCAATTAAATTAAATAATAAGCATTCTAGTAATTGCAAGTAAGATTTTATTAGTTTTCTAGCAACATTATTTATATTTTAGATATTTACCAAAACAGGTGATATTTTTCAGTCTATCAACTGATAATGTACAGTTATAGGAACTGTATAACTATAATAAACCAAGCAACAATATTTATTTTCTCAAATATTATTCCTTCAGGTAATTCTAAAAATAGTTAACAAATTAAAACCTCAAATAAAATAAATAAGGAACAATATTTCATATTCAAATGTAGTTATAATTAATTCTTTATGTTTTCTTTAACTTCTAATATAGAAATCAAAATGAAGATTAAAATTTATTTTTTAATATCTTTCAACAGAATTGTGTTAATTGTGATTGATTTTAGTTACATTCAGGGAAATAAATTCAGTCTTTGGAAAAGTAAGACCTTTCTTAGTTACCATTTTTCATTGACTGGTGTAATGTTTCATCACAGTCAACCATTTTTTTGTTTGTTTTGATTTAATTTCCCACTTTTTCATTGCTTAGTTCTTAACTTAAAATACTTTATTGGTCATGGTTAAACAATTTTCACTATTTGTTATACTCTCACATGGTATCTTTCTATTTTTTCTGTGTGTATTTTTTTTTAACATAATTAGTCTCAAGTTTTCTACCTTCTAAAGAAAAATATGTGTATTTGCTTATTTTACTGTCAATTTATAAAAAAAGAAAAAGAGGAAAAGGCAATCTATACATATAAAAGGCTAAGTGATCGACCATACATCCAATCTGACCATCTGACCAGCCAGTACAACTGATGCTCACTGGCAATTTAAAAATAAATGTTGCCCTAGCTGGTTTGGTTCAATGGGTAGAGCGTCCACTTGGGGACTGAAGGGTCCCGGATTCGATTCCGGTCAAGGGCATGTACCTTGGTTGCGGGCATATCCCCAGTGGGGGGTGTGCAAGAGGCAGCTGATCGATGACTCTCTCTCATCAATGTTTCTGACTATCTCTCTCCTTTCCTCTCTGTACAAAATCAATAAAATATATTTAAAAAATAAATAAATAAATGTTGACTTGTGCATGTGTGATGCATATAAAGCTCTTGCTGCCATCCAGTCATTCTATAAACTCCATAGACAGATTACCAAGAGGGATTATGAATTTGAATGTTGCATTTGGTGGGAAAGTTCTCCTTTTCAAAGGGGATTTTTGACAATGTCTCAGTATTGTGCCCCATGCTATGTGATTGGCCATAATACAAATGAGTTTAAAGTACTGTGATGTTTGGGGATGTTTCAGAAACTTGTCTCTTACAATAAATATGAGATCAGGGAATTCTGCTTATAGAAAATGGTTAGTAAAACTTAACTTAGAGATGGAAAACTTGACAGCAGTTTTCATTTAGGAATTGATATTATTGAAATTTCCTGTGAAATGATTTGTAACGAATCTATTATTGAAGCTATCTTTGGAAATAATATATCTATAGATATTATTAAAATATATTTAATCATGTAATTCTTTGCCCTAAAAATGAGCACATTCATAAATTAAATGAAGAAATTTTGGATATGCTTGGTGGAGATTTTTCTCATCTATTTGAGTGATGTTTCCATCAATTCAATGGATGATGCCAAAAAGGAAAAATTTTCCATAGAATTTTTAATAGTATTACTCCTTTGGGAATGCCATGTCATACATTAAAATTGAAAGTAGACAAAGACTGGTTTGGCTCAGTGGATAGAGCATTTGCCTGAGGACTGAAGGGTCCTGGGTTTGATTCCGGTCAAAAGCATGTACCTTGGTTGAGGGCACATCCCCAGTGGGGGGTGTGCAGGAGGCAGCTGATAGATGTTTCTCTCTCATCGATGTTTCTAACTCTCTATTCCTCTCCCTTTCTCTTTGGGAAAATCAATAAAATATATTAAAAAATAAATAAAATTGAAAGTAGGTTCAATCATCATGCTACTGAGAAATCTTAATAATAGTAAATGGGGTCTTTGTAATGGTACTAGATTTATTATCACAGGATTGCGACCTAACATAATCTAAGCTGAAGTACTAATAGGACCTGCTGAAGGAGAGGCTGTTCTGATTCCAAGAATTAATTTGTCCCCAATTGACTCAGGCCTCCCATTTAAATTAATTTGAAGACAGTTTCCCATGATGCCAGCATTTACGATGACTTTTAATAAATCACAAGAAAAAAACTCTAGATAGAGTAGAAATATTCCTACCTGAACCCTTTTTTGGACATGATCAGTAATGTTTTGCTTTCTCTCGAGTTCAAATGTGTGACATTAAAGTTAAAGTTGTAAATAGTTCATCACAAGGGAAATTAGTTAAGCACTCTGAAAGTGATTTTTACTCTTAATGTGGTATACAGGGAGGTATTAGAATAAGTTTAATAAATTTATCAGTCATATTTTTTTTTATCAGTGTTGGTTGTATATCATGTTTTTGTTGTTTTTATATCATGTTATTTTTGTTGTTTCATATGTATTTGTTTACATATCATGTCTTTGTTATATAATGTTGTTTATTTATTAATAAATTTATATATTATTTTCATATAGATTTTACTAAATTTTATTTAATCTCTGATATTTCTATTATAGAGAAAGGCTGAATAGGGATATTAAAATACTTCTTCTAATTAATTTCCTTTCAATGTGTGTGAATTCATGTACTGGGCCACTAGTTATATATAATAAAGCACAATTGTTTCTCTTTTCTGATAACAAAGTATTCCTAGTATAGTTCAATCTTTATTAATATTAAATGCAAAAAATGTATTCAGGTTTAGCACATGGCAGATATGTTATAGAAAGATGTAAAGTATTTGACAGATATATATTTTCCTGCTTGCCATTCATCTTCTCTTAGCTACAGTTTATCATTACTTATTCATTGTGTAGGCCCATTTGAGATATATTTTCTCAATAAGTCAAGCCTATAAATTTTCAAAGGGTTTCTTAATGTAGATATAATGTGAGAGGATAGTATGCTCATCTTCAGAGCACACAGAGAATAGTATTCCATGAGTTTAATAATCTGAGGGCTAATATTTAGGAGATATAGTGCAATAATTTATAATCATGAATTGATATTACATTTCATATCAGTTTACTTACCAGTGTCTCTGGAGTCTGAATAAATTGACCATTTGACAGATTCATTTTGATAAAAAGAGAAGGAAGAAATTCCTTCACTACCTACCCAGAGGGCAACATGATTCAATGAAAATCTGAAGTTAACATTATCAAAAATTCTGCCCATAAAAACCATGAATGGGAAATGATAGGCTATGAAGACAACCTCGTCTATTTAAAAGTTTGGTCTGGATCAAGTTCAATGTGTGTGTTTCAGCTGGCAGTGCAAGGGCCTTTTTTGCTGATGCACATTCTTGAACATAAATGTCAAAAGATTTGATTGAAGAAAAATGGAAAGGGGCAAACATTATTAGAACCTTTCCTTTGAAATAATGACCTCCTTGCCTCTTCTCATTAATTTTAAATCATCACCACCCCACTGCAGCGGAGGCTCCATTTATCTGTAGTCTGGTGACCAGTAATTGACATTTCTCTCTAGGTTCATCAGTTTTAAGCCTTGTCAGCGACAAACAAATTGCTTCTGCTTGACTCCAGTAGATAGTCTTGAAATTTATTAATTCACTCCAATAACATCAAATTACCAGGAGAAGGTGTTTTGTCAACATCTTCACCCCACAAATGCCTTTCCTATGTTCTCACTTAGCAAACTACACCTAGTTGGCATTAATGTTATTTTGTGAAATAATGACACAAAAATTACAATGTTAGTTCATGTAATTTCTTTTTAAAAGTGTAACAATAATAATTTATCTACATACTACTTATCTGAACCTTACATTCTATTATGAAGTATTTGTTTCCTAAATACACTTGTCCTTCTGTGCAAAAACAAATGTAAAAAGAGGTACAGTGGGACTGCTTGTAAAACCAAAAGACTAGTCCAATGTCCTTTAATAAAGGACAAGCTAAACGCATGTTACATCCACAAAATGGAAACCATGAATCTATTTTAAAGAAATGTTACATTAAAGGGTGTGTGTGTGTGTGTGTGTGTGTGTGTGACATGAATATGTGTGTATATAACATGTATATATGCCATATGTATATATTGATCACATATGTGATCCTATAATATAAATGCCTGATATGCAAATCAACCAAATGGTGGAAAGACCAGCTGAATGACTGTTCACTATGAAGTTCCCTGACCACCAGGGAGCAGGCATTCAATGCAGGAGCTGCCTCCAGCCCTCAGGCCCCAGGCCAGCCAAGGCAGTTGCCAGCAGGGGCCCCCCAATTGCCCCACCTGTCACCCTGCTGATTGCCAGCCAGGCCTAAGGACCCCTGCCATGCACAGATTTGGTTCACTGGGCCTCTAGTACTTATATATGACACATACACATATAAAAATATCTCTAAGATATGTAAATTTAAAAATACAACATAGAGAACTATATTGTATCTATATTAATAAAAACTAATATGCTAATTAGACTGGACAGTCGAACGACCTTCTGGACGTCATTCCAGACATCCTTCCAGATGAAGCCATGGCAGCAGGGCCAAGGCAGAGGTGGTTAGGGTCAGTCAGGCAGGCAAACAGTTAGGGGTGATCAGGAAGGCAGTCAAAGCGGTTAGGCATTATGAGGCAGGCAGGTAGGCGAGTTGTTAGGGGAGATCAGGCAGGCAGGAAGAGTGGGGAATCAAGCAAACAGGCAAGTAATTAGGAGTGATCAGGCAGGCAGGCAGAGTGGTTAGGGGCTATGTGGCAGGCAGGCAGGCCAGCGGTTAGCAGACAGTGGTTGGACATTCCCCAAAGGGTAAGAGACCCTCCACCCCCACCCCTGTGCATGAATTTTGTGCACCAGGCTTCTAATATTTCACACTGTCAATCCTAAAATCATTCACATTTCTTGAAACCAATAAATGGGTAAATAAATTGTGTCCTGTTTATGTAATAGAACACCATACAGAAAAGAAAATTAATGAACTGTAGTTATACACAATATGCTTGAATCTGAAATATATAATGTTGAACCTGAAAAAATGTTAGATACCAAATAATACTTTTAATAAATTTTGAAAACAAAGCAAAACTAATCATTATATTTTGATGAAATGGATATCATAGAATTCAGCTTTGTGTTACCAATACAGCAAAGAGGGCTACCTTTCAGGTACCATAGTTTTTTCATGTATAAAATGCCCCCCACTTTTCCAACCCAAAATTACAAAATCAATATTTTAAACATAAAACAACATACTTCTTTTAATTTAGTAATTACCGTAGGTAATGTTTGCATACCAGCACTGTGATATTATGCAGCATATCACTTCATCCAGCTTCTGTTGCATCACTGCTCTCTTCTTTATCACTATTAGTTCCAGAGGTATCAATTTCTTCAACTTCTATTGTATCACTGCTATCTTCAGAATCACTGTCTATATATGTGAGATCATCTTCATAAATTGGTGGCATTTTCTGAGCTAACTTTGTATTCTCATGGCAAACCCTTTTCTCCTCATGAAATTAAAGCACCGTTTTGCCTTTCCTGTAAAATTAGCAATGTTCATTTTGCTTGCAAACATTTTTATCTGTCATTGAATAAGCTTGATTGACACACATAAGTCACTCTGGCACTGTTCTATAATCCGAGTCTTAAACCTCTGCTCCAAGTTTGCCCATTTTGCTGGTTTTCCTCTTAAGGCCTTCTTCTTTTATGGCATCTTAAGTAGTTGTTCTTCCTGTTTTCTCCACTGTCTGATCATACATTCAGTGAGAGAAAGTCCAAATCGCCTCTCTGCAGCCCAATTTTTCTGCTCTTTTGCATATTTGATTACATTCCATTTGAATTTTGCAGAGTAAGACCATAGCTTATCTTTATTTATCTTTTTTTTTATTTTTTAACTTGTTTATGGGCTCATTTCTGGTCCCTATTGCATCTGTGCACTCCCCATCTCCAATTATGGCATCAGCTGATGTTAGTAATAATAAGGCTCCTGATTAGAGAAAGCCTGTCTGACAAGGTGGGACTCCCTTCTTGGCTGACTTCTGTGTGTAAGTTGCCACTTGATTTTCAGTCTAATGATTTTAGAAAAAAAATATGCTATGGAAGGACTGTGTGTGTGTGTGTGTGTGTGTGTGTGTGTGTGTGTGTTGGTAATGTATTTATTTATTTAATTTTATGGTGGCTACATTGTAGTTCATGTTATATAATTCACTATCTCTACATTAATAATTTATATACTCTATGTGTTATATATTTAGTAATTAACACAATATTAATATAAAATATAAGGTGCTAACTAGGAACATTATGTCTATATTTCTGTTAAGGAGAAAGTGTGGTATATTTACAAATGTCTTTGAATATACATTTGATTTTCTAAAGGACAACCAATAAGTAAAAAGAGTAGTTACATTAGAGAAAAAACAGAAAATTGAAACCGTGCCCGTAGTGTCATCAGGCAAAACATTAGCCTGCTGTGTTTATGTTTTTACCTTGAAGAACTGCTTTTCATTTATTTGATAGAAGGGCTAACCTTTTGAAAATGTTTTCTTCTTTTGTTAAATCAGCAAAATATCAGGCATGCCTGGCTTTTCTCAGCTGTATCAATTCTAACAGTTTTAGCTGATGCAGAAAAATGTGAAGTCTAATCTAAAGAAAAATTTAATTAGGTACTTTGAAATAGAGTATTTGGTATTAGCCAAGTTTTACAACATTAACTTTTGCTGTATACTAGAGGCCCAGCACACAAAGTCATGCACAAGTAAGGTCCGTAGGTCTAACCTGTCCTCCATCGCATGGCCTCTGTCTGCCACCCTGCCACACTGCATGAAGCTCCCTGCCCCAGGACACTTCAGGATGCTCACAGCTACTGCCCCTCTACTGCTCCATGAGACTTCCCACACACCACCACTGCTGCACAAAATTCCCCCGCCCGACAACTGGTCCACCAGTTTCCCCCTCCCCACCCCATCACTGCTCAGTGAAATTCCCCACGCTCCAGGACTGCTCCACAATGCTCTCCCTGCCCCATGACTGCTCCGAGGTTCTTCCCCGCCCTGTGACTGCTCCTTGAAACTCCCCCGACCCCAGAGACTACTCTGCAAAACTCCCCGCTGGTCGCCACTGCTCAACAGTCCCCAGTCCCTCCCCACCAAAACCACCCCTCATGGTGAGCAGCTTGGGAGCTGGAGTGGAAGAGACCTAGAGGTGCTCCGTGCACCTCCTGGTGACTGGTTATTCGGTCATTAGGGCGTTATCACCACTGGGCTTTTATTATATACATTGTAGCATTGAAAAGGGCAAATTGATCTAACAGCATGAAAAGATGAATTAACCAAATGTATTGATTTATTCATTTCTAATTATATCCAAATTATTTTTCTTAGTTTAGAACAAAAATTAAAACAAACATTAAAAATTAAAAACTTAGTTTAATAAACATATGTAGTTAGTTACTTGTGAACTGGACAAAAAAAATTTTTATTCCAGCTACAGAATACATGTAAGTACAATGCCGGTGTTATAAATATACTTTGTATTGGAGAGCGCCAAGCACTTCTCGCTAACTTGGCTATCACTGCTGTATTGTTTCAATAGAAGGTGAGAGGTGATCCAGCTGACTTTTCATCCTTGCTTTCAGACTTCAGGGAAATCTGAAGGTGTCTTCTGAAATCTGAAGTCTATTCTAAACTAGTTTTAAGAGGGCGACATGCAATAAGTAATGATGAATGAGTTTTACCCTGTGGTCATGAACTTTTGAAGAAAGGCTCCATTAAGTTTAAATCTTTTGAAAACATTGCAGCTCAAAGAGGTGCAAGAAAAAACTGAAAGTAATCCTGTATATTTTAGGGTGATGTTATAGCATTCCAGCATATGGCAAGAATTTGAAAAACTTTCCTTAGCTATATCATCCCTGGGATTGCAATCTAATAAAGAGTCAATATTCTGCAATGATTCCACCAAAAATATAATAGTGAAAATTGATAAAGGAATATTTAATACTTAATAGATGAAGGACACTCAATTGCCATCAGACACCCAAAGTATTTTAATTTTCAATGTATGTTGGCAATTATATTAAAACTGATTTACCATGATCCACATTGCTGATTTAGGTTAAAAAATCAGTTGAAATAAAACAAAAAATCATGGATCAGAAACAAGTTCAGATTTGCTGGCAATGTGGTCTAATTATTTTCATGGTCAAATATTTTACAAAACTTCAGTAGAACAATCACTGAGTTCTCCTTTGAGATCACATATCTGGTATTGTCTGGGTTTTGCTCTAGCCTTCCCAGCAATGGAGGAGCTTAAGAAAAGGAAGATGAGAATAAATAAGGCAGTGGATGTACCTTGTATTCTGCTTTCTTTAGCTTTTTCTAATTCTCAGTGGACTAGTTATTGTTATTCTGCATACAAAAGAGATGCTCATTTTTTTAAATTCACTTTTAAATTTTGGAAATGCAATTTAGGAGCTTAGAAAAACATTCCCAAGAACTCTGTGAACTTGGTCACTTGCTTTAAATTTTAGTGGCTCAGTGTCTTTTTTCAAAAAAATAGAAATGATCAGACTTCCAATGGTTTTTCCCCCCCTGATTAAAATAGATAAATTATGTGCTAAAGTAGATATTCAATTTGATTATTAAATGTTAATGTATAGGCAAATTATTTGTGAAAAACATGTGCAGTAATGATTATGATGAAAGATTTAAAATTATTTTCAGTAGATTTATGAAAATAGCACAGTATACAATAGTCCTCACATAAAGTAATCAGTGTTTTTTAGTGGATGCAAGACACTAGGACAGGGGAGAGGGAATGTGCCAGGGGTTAGGAGAGGCTGGGGGAAAGTCAATGGGGAAAAGACTGGAGACATATGTACTACTATATGTAATACTTTAAACAATAAAAAAGGGGAAAAAGAAAAATAATAAAAATAAAAAATAAATAAAATGTAATATTAAATACATAATGGGTCACATTTATGAAACCTGTATACCTATATGTAACAAGATGCAAACTGAATAAGAAATGTGCAGTATTTTTAATAAAATATATAAATTTATTGGTGGACTTTAAAAAAAATGAATTAACAGAGGCCACAGAGGAATATGAATGAGAAGAGTAGATTTTGTAAAACTAACATTTCTCTCCCAACAAATCTACACATTTAATATAATATTTAGACACTGGAAATTGACAAACTCATTAAAAATGTATAACATTTCAATAGAATTTTTCATGAATAAGAATAGCCAATAAAATACTGAAAGATAATTATAGAAAAATGAGAAACTTGTCTAAACAGATAATGCAATATACAATCTATACTAATAAAAGAGAAACATGCAAATTAACCATCACTCCATTATGCCAAGCCATGCCCACCAGGCAATTAGGAGTGAGTATGCAAATAAACCCAACCAAGATGGTGGCTGGCCACAGAGGTAGAGCAAGCAGAAGGCTTGGGTTGCCCTGACAATGGAGGATGCCAAGATTCCTGCCCATCCTGGCCAGTCCTGGCCTCCGGCGATGGCTACAAAGTTTCATTTATAGAAGATAAATAAATCCCAACAAAAATGGTAGCAGCCACAGAGCTGGAGCAAGCAAGAGGCTTGAATTGCCCCCAGGGATGGAGGAAGCCAAGATTCCCACCTGCCCTGGCCAATGATTCTTTCTCATCATTGATGTTTCTATCTCTTTCCCTCACCCTTCCTCTGTAAAATCAATACACATATATATATTTTTTAAAATGGGCAAAGGACCTGAACAGGCACTTCTCACAAGACATACAAATGGCCAATATAAAAAGTTGCTCAACTTCACTAGGGAAATGTAAATCAAAACTACAATGAGATACAACCTCACAGCTCTTAGAACGTCTATTATCAATAAGACAAGTAAAAGCAAGTGTTGAAAGGTTGTGGAGAAAAAGTAATCCTCAGTCACTGCTAATGGGGATGTAAACTGGTACAGCCACTATGGAAAACATTATGGCAGTTTCTAAAAAAATTAAGATTACCATGTAACCCATAAATTTCTCTTCTGGGTATCAACCTGAAAAAAATAAAAAACATTTATTCACAAAGATGTGTGTACCCCTATGTTCATTACAGCTTTATTCATGGTGGCCAAGACATAGAAACCCTTCAGTGGGTGATTGGATAAAGAAAATGAGGTTCATATATGCTATGGAATACTACTCAGCCATAAGAAAATATGAGATACTCTCTTTTGCAACAACATGGATGTACCTTGAGAATATTATGCTAAGTGAAATAAGTCAGTCAGAAAAAGCTAAGAGCCATGTCGTTCCATTCATGTGTAGGATATAAAAACTGAATCCCGCCGAAACCAGTTTGCCTCAGTGGTTAGTCAGCCTGGCAATTGAAAGGCCCCAGGTTCGATTCCAGTCAAGGGCATGTACATTGGTTGTAGGCACATCCCCTGTAGGGGGTGTGCAGGAGGCAGCTGATTGACATTTCTAGCCCTCTATCCCTCTCCCTTACTCTCTCGAAAAAATCAATAAAATATATTTTTAAAAAAGAAAATAAAAAATAAATAAAGCCGAAACCGGTTTGGCTCAGTGGTAGAGCTTCGGTCTGCGGACTGAAAGGTCCCAGGTTCGATTCCGGTCAGGGGTATGTACATTGGTTGGGGACCCATCCCCAGTAGGGGGTGTGCAAGAGGCAGCTGGTCAATGTTTCTCTCTCATCGACGTTTCTAGCTATCTCTCTCCCTTCCTCGCTGTAAAAAAATAAATAAAATATATTAAAAAAAATAAAATAAAATAAATAAATAAAAAATAAAAAAAACTGAATCCCATAGACCAGCGTTTTTCAACCGCTGTTCCGTGGCACACTAGTGTGCCGCGAGATGTTGCCTGGTGTGCCGTAGGTGCAGACAAGACAAGAATTTTATAATTTTTCACTATTTTGTTTACTTAATATTTCATAATAAAGTAATTATAAAATACTTTCTTTGTGTTTATTTGATTCCTATTCAAGAGAATTACTTTATATATAGTCAATATAGGCACAGAGTTAAATTTTTTAACATTTTCTAATGGTGGTGTGCCTCGTGATTTTTTTCATGAAACAAGTGTGCCTTTGCCCAAAAAAGGTTGAAAAACACTGCCATAGACATAAACAGCAGTACGATAGTTACCACATGGAAGGGGTTGGGGGAATAATAAAGGGTAAATAGAGCCAAATATGTGGTGATGAAGATGATTTGACTTTGGGTAGTGGCACTCAATGTAATATACAGATCATGCAATATTGAAATCTGTGCTTAAAAATTATATGATCTTTTTAAAATAAATTGGGATAACTATATGAAAATGTTATCCCAATAAATTTAATTAAACAAAATAGAAAAAAAAGAAGAGCATGAACAAAACTCCTTTGATTTTACATTAATCAAATAATACATTGTTTCTATAAGTAATATTTTAACGAGTAGTTTTGAAGGCAAAATATATTTGAATGAGAACTTGGAATTTTTACTACTTCTGCAAAGACATTAATAATTTATCATGCTTATATATTTTTTTAAGTGTAAGTTATTTTAACCTATTAAAATACTGTATCTCAAAGTTTCAGATTTCTAGATGTTTTTCTATGATCTACAAAAAGAACATGTTTCATGTGCTGATAGGTAATACAGAGAAAACCAGGAAAATGATATGTGGATCCTCAATGAAAATTAAAAAAAACAAACAAAACACATTTATTCTAATATCTATCAATCTCAATTCTGGAGTACATAATACTATTCTGGAGTATATAACTTCTGTTGAGATGTATGTTTGACAAAATTATATCTGATCTAAAGACAAAAGGAAACTGTAGGTGATTTTGCAATCTTTGAAACAAATCAGGAAAATAACCACTGTAAATTTTGAAAGAATTGTGGTCAGGTAAGTTGTTGGTTCATTCAAGCTCATACCCATAAATATTCATAAGTGTCTTACTTTCTTAAAAAGCTGAAACTGAAATGATGATTTGATGCTTTTTTTCTGAGAAATTAATATTAAAATATCAAGTAAATTACTCTGATTTTTTTATAAAATACATAAAATGTTGAAAAAACTATCCTCTCATATTTTAACATTTTTCTTCTGAAAAAATTCATCATTTCATATTTTAACATTTTTCTTCTGAAGAGAATCTTTTTTTTTGTTTGTTTGTTTTTTAACTCATATTTTACAGGCACATCAAAAGCCATGCCTCCTTCACAGAGTGTGGCAACTTTCCCTATGAAAGCAAATACATCCAGCTTTTTTCTGATATTTGGACTTGTGCTCACCAAATCAGTACCTAGCATATGCCACCTTAGATTTTTCATTTCTGTTTTGAAAGCATTATTTTTGTTTGTTTTTTTCATCTCAGACTCTGCGCACTTCCTGTGCTATCCTTATTTTCTCAACTTAGTAATTTTTTTGCTTACTATCTAATTTTCTTTACGTGGTTCCTTTCTGTCTGGAATGATTTTTTCTTTTCTTGGCATGGCTATCACCTATTTAATATTTAGGTTTCAGCCAAAGGTTACCATTTTTCTAAGGCTTCTTCTGCCTTCTACACCACTTAGGTCTCCTGAAATATGTGTCCCCAACCTCCATGAACTTCCTCCATCATAACACTAATCAACATTGGTCATAAGTAAGAATATAATCATCCAAACTGGAAATCCTTGGAGACATAGACTGAATCTATGAAATTCACTGCTTTAAATCTGCTACTTAGTACTGTGTCTGGCAAAGATATAATAAATACTTATTATAATAAAAATGAAATTTTAGCTCCCTAAGGGAAGAGATTGCAGACTCTACTTCTTCTATTTCCTCCACATGGCATTGCACAAAGTTCTGGAGTGCACTGAAAGTCCTCATACTTATTAAGTACATTCCAAGAATTCTAGAGCAAGAAAGCATTTTATAAACAGTCTCATATAAAATGTTCAACTTACTGTAAATTGCAAGAAACAAAAGATTAAAGGCCAAAAGTCTAGTTGGTTTAACAGACTGCACTTAGTCCCAGGTCTTCTAACCCTTTACTAAGAATTCCAGTCACATTCTGCATTGCCATATTGATGGTCTGATTTCATAGTTAAACTGTATTGTGTAGCACCAAAATGTTACCATGATTGTCATTAAAAAATGTTATTTGAAAGTTTGCATATCTTTAGCCATTAGAAATAATGACTCATCTTATATACAAAGCCATTGTAGAAACTCTCCTAGAAGATGCTTAGATTTTTCAAGTTTGTGGAGATTTTCTATATCCTCATGTCATTGGTACTAGCAAAGCAACTTTGAAAAATCTAGCTTCTTATTTCTATCTGTTTCCTGTAAATATGTGTGTGTACAAGCATACTCATGTACCAATGTCCTACTATTTCACCATGCTTCAATTTAGAGAAAAAGATTGAGACAGTAAAATTTGGACAGTTTTCATGTTCATATAGAAACAGCCAATTTTCTGAAATGCTAAATTATTCCCTTGGCTTTCCAATAAATATTGAGGGGAATACATTTACACTTTGAGGAAACTGAAGGCATTATAAATTACTCTGTACCAGTGATGTATAAAACTTATCTGAAAGAGTTGGTTTCCCTGAGTGCCTTATATACCAAAGTGTCTAATTGAGTCCATTACATGAGGAAAAGGGATATTTGCCATAAATAGTTTCTTTCTTCCTTAAGAATAAAACCAAGAATTTGACAAGACATTTTCTATGTTAATTAAATGTTTGAACATTTTCCCTAACTTAGAATGCTGAACTTTTTTTGTGGAGGCATGGTGGAATTGTACACATCCCTTTATTGTTTTATGCCTGCCAAATGGCATGCAGTAAGTGCTAAGGAGAAAACAAGTCATTTGTTTTTTTTGTTATTTTAAAAGTTGCCTAATGTATTTTTCCAAAGCCACATTCATGATCAGGGTAAGTAGTATCTATCTTTCTCCTTTGAAATGAGCCCACCAGGACACCTCATACTTGGCAGAAACCTTATTGTGATTTACTAGTAAACATATAAATACAGTTGTCCCAAGGTATCTGCAGGGGATTGGTTCTGGGACCTGCCCCCTAGAACACAATAAGAGTCATGGCTGCTCAAGTGTCTTATGTAAAATATCATAGTATTTTCATATAACCAAACACACATCCTCTCAAATACTTTAAATCATCTGTAGTTTACCTATAATACAAATGGTACCCAAATAGTGTTTAGGAAATAATGTCTGTACATATTTGGTCTGGCAGAAACCATCATGGCCCAAACTACATGATATGCGTCAACAACAATGTACCATATATATAGATCCTCACCTGAGGATATGCTTAGTATTTTTGGAGAAAGAGGAAGGTTGAGGGAGACAGAGAGGCATAGAGAGAGAGAGAGAGAGAGACATCCATGTCAAAGAGAAACACTGATCAGTTGCCTCCCATATGTGTCCCAACTGGGAATCAAACCCAAATGCTTTTATTTTTGTGTATGAAATGATGTTCCAACAAATTAAACCACCTATCCAGGGCTAAAATCATATTTTTTTAAATCTGTAATTGGTTGCATCTGTAGATGCAGAACCCACAATATACAGGGCTGATGTATTACAAAACGATATCGATATATGCTAACTTTGAGTCTGCAGTGTTATAGGTAAAAGTGGAGATGGATTTTTTTCTATTCATTATAAAAGCAAAATGACAAAATGTGATACTGTGTAATTAATAATTTTATCATCAGTTATGATTTAGACATGTTCAGGATTTATGAGACCAATATAAATATATGCTGAAGAGCTCATGAAAATTTAAATAGACATTGGTAGAAATGCTGAATTTGACATTTCATGCTGATCGTATTTTAAATAGTATATCTAAATATAACATGACATTGTAATTGTGTGTTTGCATGCTTGCATGTTTCTGCATGTGTTTAAGAAATAATAAATCCTCTCCTCCTCAAACCCCAAACATCTCCATCACAAATGCATTAAATTGGAGGAAGAGAAATGAGACCTGCAGCAGGAAAATAATGGCCATTAATTTTTAATAAATATGCATAGTAGTTTTTAATCTTTTACTCTCATTTAATGAACTTGTGATGGTAAGGTAGGTGTAATTAGAGCTGTCAATATTGAATTCCAAATGTGCACTGCACTATAAATTTAATTTAAATTTCTCTATCCCTACCTTTCCCTTCCTATCACCACTGGGAGAAATTGAAGCACTTGGCTGCTGCTGTGGCAAATTGGATCCTAATAAGTATGATGCTTTACTGCTTCTTGTTTTTGCTAAGATACAACTGCACCATTTCCGAAGAACTCACCTGGGCAATAATTCAACAAGAAATGTTGGTAAGAGCAATATATTTTCCACGTTTTGATATCTCA
The DNA here is from genome assembly GCF_964339955.1 of Pipistrellus hanaki. Lineage (NCBI taxonomy): Eukaryota > Metazoa > Chordata > Mammalia > Chiroptera > Vespertilionidae > Pipistrellus > Pipistrellus hanaki. The sequence continues at coordinate 71,462,755 of NC_140505.1, forward strand.
GTGAATGCCTTGCATATCAAGAAGTCTGGCAGCAAGCTTTTATTATTCACTGATGTGCTTGTCATTTTAAATTTAGGTTCAGCTAAATCACTTCTGGGTGCTCAGAAATTATATTTCTCTTATTTTTGAAATTATTTCAGATTATATATTTTTCAGTCTGAATGCAAAACATAATGTAATTGATTAATATGCTTAAGTATGAAGGAGTTGGTTTAAGTAGATATCTCAAAAATAATCAGCAACCTTACATACAGGTCATGATAAGCCTTGTTTAAAATTATGATTATGTGTTGAGAAATTAATAATTGTTCTATAAACAACTAAAAGAAGATGAAAGTCAATATTCTTTCAAGCTAAAAAGAAAATATCTCATGAGGCATAATTTCATTTAAAAAGGTTATAAATAGAGATGTTCAAGAGTGATATGAAACATATCAAGTACTGGTGATAATCAGAACATCTAGACTCTCATACACTGTGACAACTACTTTGGAAGAGTTCAGTAGGATCTATTAAATCTGAATGTATGTATGTGAAACAGAAATACACACAGATATGGCCCTTCTATGAACAAACACAAGAATTACATTAGTAGCATTATCCATTTAATAAACCAAACTGGAAACAATGCAAGTTTTCATCAAGGGCAGAATGGAAAATACATTGTAGATTAAGTACAAAATTCAATGCTATTCAGCAGTAAGAATGAACAAACAACTGTCACATAGATTAATATTAATTTATGTCACAAATGCAATTTTAAATGTAATAAACCCTAGGGAGAAAATAAAAAGAGTTAATACTGGCCAATTACATTATATTGAGTTCAGAAAGAGTAAAATCTAATCTAAAGTAATAAAAGTCATCTTCATAGTTACTTCTGAAGAGAATCTAGAGACCTAATACTGTTCTATTTCTAGATGTGGGTGATAGTTACATATAATATTTCCTTTCTTTAAAATTCCCTAAGATATATTCTTATCATTTGCATATTTTTTCTGTAGATATTCAGATTTTAATTTTAAAAGGTACTTTATAAAGCAGAATATAAAATGCCACAAAAAGAGACCTTTTCAAGAAAGACTAGATCCTTACATTTTCCTTTATTTGTTCTCCATAGTCCTTTGTATATATTTTTACTTCAGTACATTTTTATTATATTTTATTTTTATTTCACTAAATTGACTAAATATTCGATCTGAAATTAGTCATATATTTATGATTTATTACATGTTAGGTTTATTAGTATATAACTTAAACATCTAAAATTCAGGTGCTTACTATGTATCCTCCATCTAATAAAAGAGTAATATGCAAATTGACCATCACTCCAACATACAAGATGGCTGCCCACATGTGGACACAAGATGGCCAGTATGGGAAGGCAGTTGGGTATGACCAGGCCTTCAGGGGAGGGAAATTAGGGACAATCAGGCTAGCAGGGGACCAGTTATGCATCAACCAGGCTGGCAGGGGAGTGGTTAGGGGGTGATCAGAATGGCAGGCAGAAGCTGTTATGGGAGATTAGGAAGGCAGGCAGGCGAGCAGTTGGGAGCCAGCAGTCCTGGATTGTGAGAGGGATGTCCTACTGCCCTACCGGGATCAGGTCTAAATGGGCAGTCAGACATCCCTTGAGGGGTCCTAGATTGGAGAGGGTGCAGGCTGGGATGAGGGACACACTCCCCCTGCACAAAATTCATGCACCAAGCATCTAGTTAGTGTACATTATAATTTATGTGTATTATTTATTTAAGCTTTATAACAATTATTTGATGTAGTTAATATTATCTTTGTTTTACAGATGAGAAAGCTGATGTATTTGGTCACACAGTAATTTTCTCAAAGATAAATAGCTTGTAAGTGGTGAAAACAGGATTAAAATTTATACTAAAGAGCTTAATTTCTAAAATACTAGCATATGAAGAACACTAAATTAAGCATTTAGTAACACAGGCTTGGCATAGTTAATCCTCAATAAATATGACTTTTAAGTACAACTACAACTTATAGATTCTATAACAATGATTAATCTTCCCATGGAAGGATAAAGGCAACATAGAGACAGATAGAGTCATTTATATACCTCACACAGTGGTAGGCGCTTAAGATAAAATGGATTCAAACTTCAGATGAAGTCCAAACGTTCAAAGATTAACATAAAAGATAAGAATTAACAAAAGCATTACATGTTGTTAAGGAAATATTTTGGGTACATAAACATATCAGGGTAGCAGACATATAGAAGAAAATAAAGGAAGCCATAACCACAGAAGGCCAAGGATGACTGTGCTCTAAGATGACGGGAGGAGGAAAGCAGGGCCATATAGTGCAGTTATGTGGGTAAAATTCTTCAAGAATTGTGACTAAAGACTTCGGCAATGATGGTACTGTACATAAAGGTCAACCTAATAAGGTTATCTTGAGTAGACCTAGTTCTATGTTTTTAGGAACATGGTAAGTTTATTTAAGAAAAAATAAAGCAGTGAGCTATCAAGATGGAATGAAATGAAAAACACAGACGGGTCATTACGGTTAAACCTCTCATTCCATATGAGTTTCTTCATTATTTGAAGTCCATGAAAAAGGTTTAATGATTATAGAAGAAAGAATCTTGTAGTATTCTCTACACAAAAGTATTAGCTTTTCCTCTTGCTGTCTTTCAGCAAATCCTGGAAGCCCAAGCTTTAGGTGACTCTGCTGTCCAAGTGAAAAGTGGTAGGTAGATGGCGACTGAATAGTGACAGGATTGGGGCAGCTGGGATTCAGAAAGCATTTCTCCTAAACTGGATGGAACAATAACATTTCCTTTGTAATATGCCAACTTTCATCACTTTTTGTAATAGCTCTAGAATAAAATCCATGGAGCTTGGGGACCTGACTCATCAATATCCAATCATCATTATAGGACAGGCCAATTACTTTGGTAAATCCAGGGTGAAATACTATGCTGAAATACTGAGGTGATAACCAAAAGTTTGATATGTTGTTTTTTTTAATTTACATATTCATTCAAAATTATGAGATTCAGGGTTCATGTTTATAAATATGCATTTGACAAACAATGCAAATTTATTTTAAACTAACCTATGTTCTATCTATTTTTTATTGAGTTAGAGCAAGAAATGGAACTGGTAAGCAGGCAAATTTTAAGAATTTTTGGAAACGAAAGTAGTCTTGTGAAATACTGGACATTATTGTCCTAGAGGTGATCTGGGAGAGGCTGGGAGCAGACGACAGGAGCAGGATACTAGCTGGGGTATTTGTAAAGAGGCTGTCTGCTTTGGATTAAAGTCTATTATTACTCTATGATAGTCTATTAAAGCCATGCTCTTAAGATTTTCAAATAACAGCAATTAACACTTAATATATGCTTGTACAATCCTATGCAATTGAAAACATTACCTCATTGGATAAGTAAGATAAACATGGTATAATTATTATTACAAACAAAGAATCTAAGGGTCTAAACAGGTATAAATGACTTAATTTTAGCTCAAAAGAGAATACACTGAGACTCAAAATCAAGACCATTTGCCCTTTTGTCTAGTAACTCAGAGTATTAGTTATGGAATATTATTGCAAAGTAATAAATGATTACATAATTTGGATTAAGGCAAGGCAATTCTTTAAATTTTAATTCAGTCTCTCTAGAGCACATGTGTCAAACACAAGGCCCGTGGGCCAAATCCAGCCCGCCAGGCCTTGCAATGTGGCCCGCACCGCGCTGTCATCACTGCACTCCGCTGTCAGTTTATGACATTGTCAGTTTATGACTGTTCAGTAAACCATTTGGCCCTCGATTTAGGCTGGATTTTAGATTTTGGCCCCTTCTCTGATTCAGTTCGACACCCCTACTCTAGAGGTTATCATCCCTAAAGTAAAACTCTCTATGTTGTTTGTATTTGATTATATTCTCTCCTCTCATCCAGTTCTTTATGGCTTTCTAGCTTTTAAGATAATTATGTTTAAGTAGATTCTAGTAAAAGTAAATAAAAAATAGTAGTCCCTGAAGTATCTGAAACTAACATTCATAACATTTGATAGATAATGGTAGGAGTGAGGGTCAATGAATCTAGTGTCATTGTGTAGTCTTACCATGGAATCAGTAGAGAAATTTCCAGATATTATTTTTAAATATTGCATAGACAAAAAGCAAGACATAACTATTCCAGAAAAAATCGTACTAGAATAATCAAGCTTTTGTGTATTTTTTTGCTATTTTACCATACTTTTTGTGTAAATAAATCTTTTATAGAGAAGTTACTAATTCCAAATTAGAAGTTTAAAAAATATATATAAACATGGTTTGCCATTATTTGTCTATTATAAAAATGTATTTTCTCTGCCTGATTTGACCATGAAAACTGAATTACTTGTGTAATTTACATATATTCTATGAGATGTTAAGTATTTTGAAAAAATAGAGTAGGTCAAGTGATAACAGTGATCAATGTTACCTTTAGTTTGACCAAACTGAAGAGCCCATATCTTCCAATCTCTGTGGGATGCTAAGAATCTAACTTCTGAGGGTATCATGCTCCAAATTATAAAATTACCTCCTATCAAAAAACTATAAAAAGTTTGTTGTTTGTCTTGTTTTGGTCTCTGAATAAAATATCTGTACAGCTGGCATACAATCCCCCTACCCTAACTCTTTAAATTCTCCAATCATTTGTTTTAGTGGAATTGAGTTCAATATTTCTCCTAAATTGCTATAGACTTAAATAAAGTATTTCTTTCCTGTTTAACTTTGTTCAGTTCAATTTTTTACTTTGACAGTAACCAGTAGCATCTCTAAGAAAATTGATAGGGTGTTCTTAATCAATCATGATGCTTTATTAAGCTACGTGCAAAAACTCTGCAATATAGAATGTGGACAGGAGAGACACTACAATACAGTGGACTGCAGTATAGTGTATGGAGCTTTGGAGTTAAGAAAGTGAGCATTTTTCCCTAGCTAATTTGGCTCAGTGGATAGAGGATCAGCCTGTGAATTGAAGGGTACCAGGCTCAATCCCAGTCCAGGGCACATGCCCTACTTGTGGGCCCAATCCTCAGTACAGGGCATGCAGAAGGCAGCTGATCAATGATTATCTCTCATCATTGATGTTTCTATAGCTCTCTCTCCCATTTTCTCTGAAATAAATAAAACAAAACTATTTTTTTAAAAGTGAGCATTTTAATTATGCCACTAAATGACCAATCAATAACTGATATAAGGCATGGCTTCAGGTTGTAGCTATGAAACATTTTACCTTATATGAGGGTTATGCATTTTTAACAGAGGAATATGAATGATGAAAATATGCAATTAACTTATTTCATAAATTATAGGTAAAGAATACACAGAAAACCTATAAAGAGTTACAGAATATAACTGATGACATTTGATAGACATACATTGCTTTAGCAGCCTTCCACAGATGGAAGGCCCAGGCAAACTATTTATTCTCTGTGGCCACATTTTTTCTTTATCCTAAACTATATGTTCTTCAAAATACAATGCTATTGAACTTTGATTAATATTATTCACATCTGGTTAATAAAATAAATATGTTTATTAAATATATTTCATCTTTACTTTTTGGTGTCTCAAGAGTTATGTACTAACACAATAATCATAGCATACTTCATTCATTTTATTTTGCTGTGTAACATATTACTATAAATTTAGCAATTTAAGATGATATTTATTATATTAAAGTTTACTTGGGTCAAATTTTTCTAAATAGTAGAAGATTAATGTATTGTCTGCATGACACTCTTATTTGGAGGCACTGGGAGGAATCCACTTCCAAGTTCATTTAGATTGTTGATAGAATTAATTTCCTTGTAGCTGTAGGATTGACATTCCTGTTTCCTGGCTAGCTGTCAGCTAGGATTTCCTTCTTACCTGTAATCTCTACTCACTTTCCTTCTTATCTGGCTTTTCCATCATCAAGGCAGGTAGGGGACACTGAGTTCTCTTTACACTTAAAATCCTTCTGACTTTTTAAAAAATGTATTTTTATTAATTTCAGAGAGGAAGTAAGAGGCAGAGTGAGACAGAAACATCAATGATGAGAGAGAATCATTGATTAGCTGCCTTTGGCACATCTCCTACTGGGGATCAAGCCTGCAATCCCAGCATGTGCCTTTGATTGAAATCAAACCTGGGACCCTTCAGTCTGCAGGCTGAAGCTCTATCCTCTGAGCCAAACCAGCCAGGGCAATCTTTCTGACTGGTATCAGCCAGAGGACACTCTCTGCTTTGGGCATTCTGTGGTTACATTTGGCATAGCTAGATAACCTAGGATCATTGCTTTATCTTAAAGTCAACTAAGCCATAGAGTATCACATGATTACAGGAGTTGTAACTCCTTATATTTACACTAGAGGACCAGTGCACAGATACATGCAACAGTGGGGTCCCTTGGCCTGGTCTGTGTGCTCTCACAATCTGGGACCCCTGGGGGATATTGGAGACCCAGTTTTGGCCTGTCCCCACAGGTTAGGCTGAGAGACCCCACTAGTACATGAATCCATGCACTGGGCCACTAGTAGGCATATAAAATATTTGGTTAATCTCTTCACACCCTCCTTCATTCCCCCTTCTGAGATTCATCCGTTTGTTCCATATTCCCATGCCTGTGCATTGAGTGTCTGCACTCTGGTGGTCAGCGCATATCATAGCTACCAGTTGAATGGTCTAATGATTGAATGGTCTTAAGGTCGCTTAGGCTATTATATATATAAAGTTTTGATTAAATGTTTATATAACTTTGAGAGTCCATTTTGGAAATTCTGCCTACCGTACATGGTTATAAGGCATTTTAATTATACTTATAAAATATTTAGTTTCAATAAAAATGTATATTATAAGAAGTTATATTTAAAAATGGATACAAAGTAATGTTTAAAATAATGTCTTATAATAACTAAGAGATTACTTATAATTTTGCTACCCTGTATAGTGCTTTAAATGAATTATTTTATTTAATTTTCACAAAGAAAAAAAAAAACTCTAGTGAACAGCTACAATTCTCTATTTTCCATATAAGAAAGCCAAGAAAACTGATATCAATAATTTAATTGAAAGTTCTTGTTAAATATAGTTCAAGCTTTCACCAAAAAATATAAAACATATCCAGAACCAATAGGTCTGCTAAAAGTCCCTGTAACTTGGTAATAATTTAAGGCTTCTCCAGTTTCTGCATTTTATTATCTGGGTTTAATTCAAATTTTAATATAGACTTGGTCAAAACTCTGTTTTGGAGGGTGGGAATTTGAACTCAAAGTTTCTTTAAATTTTCAAAAAGCATTGTGACAGACTAAATAATCTTATGTACAAAGGTAAAACTAACATTCCCATAGTTTCCAAAAATTATATATGTCTGATTACATTTTATCATTGTTGGCTTTACCCTTAGTTGGAATAAGTTTCTTCATATTATATAATAATTATTTTTCTTTCCAGTTACACCAAGTGGTCTAACCAACCAAAATAAAGTAAGACTTAAAAAGCACATGGGATAAAATCAGTGTCTAAGTCTTTCTCTGTGTCTCATTTGCTGTAAGATGTAATAAAGTATTGATTGTTCTCCTATGATGGTTTTCTCATTGGCAAAATAATAATAATGACCCATTTAAAATAAAATGTCAAATGGTCTAAGAGTTAGTAGTGAAAATAAATAGTAACTTCCATCTACCAATGTTGGGAATTATATTTGTCATTGCTCTGCCTACTCATCTTGTATATTGTATTCTTTTTTTTAATCTTTACCTGAGGATATTTTTCTTTGACTTTTTAGAGAAAATTCAAGGGAAAGAGAGAGAAAGACAGAGAGAAACATCAAGAAGCAACTAATCAATGTGCCTGAATCAAAACCTGGCACCTAGGTACCTGTCTTTGACTGGAAATCACTTCCATGCTAACCACTGGGGGGAAAAAACAAAACAAAAAAGAGCAAGGGATGTACATGTCAAATTATTTGATAAATTTTATTAAAACCAGATTTAAAACATTTCTAGGATTCTATGATTTTTTTTTTCATATTACAAACATTACCTTCTAGATCACCTCTTCTGGGGGCACCTCAGATTGTAAATATATATTTTAAAAAAATATAATACTACTAAAAATGTCAATTAAGGCACTATATTTTCCTAGGACCTAGAGAAATATCATGAGATCACACATTATATATATTTCTGGGAAGATCTTTCAGTCTCAGAGTTGCCAGAGCTCTGCATTATGTCAAGATTTGTCCCTACAATCAAAATGCTATTAAAAAATTTTAATAATATGGTTGGGAATGCTAGTTTTTCAATTAGAATATTTTTTCTGTGTAAATGTAATTTTATCCTGTACACTGATATTTTCAAGCTAGCTTTGTGTGTGCATGTGCACATGTGTGCGTGTGTGCATGCATGTATGTGTGTATGTGTAAGGAATACTCATTAACTATTTTCAAATTTACCTTAAAATTCACAAGGCTCTGGCTGGGTAGGTCAGTTGGTTAGAGTGTGATCCTGACATGCCAAGGCTGAGGGTTCAATCCCCCAGTCAGGATGCATACAAGAATCAACTAATGAATGCATAAATAAGTGGAACAACAAATCAATGTTTTTTCTCTCTTTCTGCCTCTATCTTCTCTTCTTTTCTCTCTAAAATTAATACCTAAAAACTTTAAAAATACAAACATGATTTCCATGTTATTTTTATCTCATTCTGGCTCAAGTTATATAAAAAAAAGTGCAAGGCTAATCAGTTATACTGTGTTTATTTTAAGTCTAATTTCCCTGACAGAGTATATAATTTAGCCCAATAGTAATATAACTTTTTATTACTATGATGCTATTTTTAATTCCTTTTTAATCTTTATTTTTATTACAAACTCCATATTTTCACTGAAACATCAAAATATAAAATTAAATCATAATAAAATTCATATTCAGTTTTATCCACACCACACAATATTTTTATAAGAATATTAGTATCTAAATTATTTCCCAAAACATAAATATACCTGGAAATTTAAAAATATGAACCATTATTATGTTAGACTTTAGTAAGTTTCATTGCCTTTTAACAGATTTCAGAGTTAGGCAGTCCAATCATAACCAAACATTCTATCTGTTACATGTTTGGATTATATATTTTCCTCTGAGTTTCTTACTTTATAAAATGTTTTAGTTATTTTTCTTAGCCAAGTTTTCTTCTCCTCAATGTTTGTAGTGAGGTGACAGTGCATATTCTTGAAGACTATTTAATGCTTTATAAAACCACCCCCTAAGGAGCCATCTATAATAAGAAAGCTTCCTGAAGCTCTGAAGAAATACTTGATATGTTGACATATATCTGAGTAACATAGCAGATCTGAAATTAAGTTTTAAATCCAAGAAACAATTATCTAAGTCAAATAGTTCTTTTGCAACAAAATAGTTTACATTTGAAGGGAATGTTAATTTTATAACACTATATTTCATGGACTGTGACAGCTTTGGCAGGAGGAGATTAAAACTGTTAAGTTACTAATATCTTAAAAACATCAATTTCAGAAAAAGAAAGTGTGATGTATTTCTTTACAGCACTGTTTCATAAGAATCCTATATAATGAAAGCACAATATTCAAATCAATTGAACGGCTGAACAGTGGGACAACCATCCTGTACTGCATAGTGCCATATGTTTCACACTTATTTTAATATTAAAAATTATAAATATTATTCATATTAAGGGAAATATCTCATAATCATCTTCAAAGACACTAAAAAGGGGCTTGACAAAATTCAAAGCCTATGGTGAAAGTGCCTGCTAAAAATTCTGTTGAATGATACTTTGTCAGCATTAAACACATATCTTTATTTATTTATATCCCAATGTACCTTACTACAAAACCCTATATCTCACAGGAGGAGGATATGATGGTGGCATTCCCTCTAAAGTCAGGAAAAATGTAAAGATGCACATGCACACTTCTTCTAGGACCTTTTAACCTTCTAATAACATTTGACACATGATTAGATAAGAAAAATAAATGAGACAAAAAATTTTGAAAGAAGGTGAAAATGTCACTACTAGCAATTGCCATGGTTGTATATTGAAAATTTAATATGATCCAATTGAAATTTTCCACGTACAATAAAATAACAATGCAGCTGAATATATTATTAATGTGAAAAAAATAGTCTTCATTACAACAAGTAGCAAGTAATCTATACTAATAAAAGGGTAATATGCAAACTAGATCTAGAGATCTTCTGGATGTCCTTCCGGACAAAGCCATGGTAGTGGTCTGAGGCAGAAGTAGTTAGGGGCAATCAGGCCAGCCCTAGAGGATAGTTGGGGGAGATCAGGCTGGCAGGGGGCGCAGTTGGGGGCAGCAGGCTGGTGTGTGTGGGGGGGCAGATGGGGGTAATCAGGCCAGCAGGGTGGCAGTTGGGGGTGAGCAGGCTGGTGGGGGGTGCAGTTGGGTGAGAGCAGGCTGGCAGGGGGGTGAAGTTGGGGGCAAGCAGGCCAGCAAGGGGGAGAGTTGGGGTGAGAAGGCTGGGGGGTGGTAAGTTGGGGGCAAGCAGGCTGGCAGGCAGAGTGGTTAGGGGTGATCAGGCAGGCAGGTGATCAGTTAGGAGCCAGTGGGGTACCAGATTGGGAGAGGGATGTCCTAAGCTGGCAGTTTGACATCCCCTGAGGGGTCCCAAATTGGAGAAGGTGCAGGCCAGGTTGAGGAACACCGCCTCCCTCCCCCCCCCCCCCACCCCCCGACCCGCAATGCAAGAATTTCATGCACAGGTCCACAGATCCACTAGTTAGAAGATATAATGAGAGAGAAGAGTCCATTTTGAATAGCAACCAAGGAGGTAAAACATTTAGGAAAAAATATGTATAATTACATGGGAAAAATTCTAAAACACTTCTGAGGGACATGAAAAAAAAAAAAGACTTGAACAGCCCAGCCAGCACAGCTCAGTGGTTGAGTATTGACCTATGAACCAAGAGGTCAGGGTTCAATTCCCAGTCAGGGCACACGACCGGGAGGCAGGCAATCCATGATTCTCTCATCATGGATGTTTCTATCTTCCTCTCCCTCTCTCTTCCTCTTTGAAATCAATAAAAACAGATATTTAAAAAGAAGAAGAAGAAAGAAAGAAAAGACTTGAACTGATAGATATGAATTCCATGTTCTAGGAATGGAAAATGTAATATAATAAATACATTGACTTCCTACTTTAATGAATCATCCAAAATTTGTCACCTCCCTCTGCAGGCTGGAATAGAAGCACTCTCATATATTGTTAGTGGGAGTGTAAGTAACTCAACTGGTAGAGAGAGTAATTTGAAAATATCTATTAAAATTACAAATGCATCTCTTCTTAACCCAGTCACCTCGCTTCAGGAAAAAAATATTCTAGAGGCACACCTATAGTCTTTTACAAAATGTGGCGTGTATAATTTTAGTCATCGAAGAAGCACTAAAAATTGAAAAGAGCTGCTGGCAGCCTCGCGGCTGTCAGGACAGCAGGTCCAGGAGGAGCCTGGCCAGAGGTGGGCGGGGCAGTGGGCTGCCAGGCTCCACAAGGCTTTTCTGAGTGCATTCCCAGCTTTCCGGCCCCAGGAGGAGCACCCTGGCTGAGTCCTCTTGTCCCTGCTGGGCTAGGGGATCAGCCTGGCAGGAGCTAGGACCAGGGCCACAGAAGACCCAGCACCCTATTGGACACTTTTCTCCCACGCCCCAAGCGCATGGAAAAGAAACTGCATGCAGTGCCTGCTGGGAACACAGTCCAGTCCCGCTGGCTGCCCAGCTGCAGAAAACCCCAAGCCCACCATCCGCTGGTTCAAAGATGGACAGGACTTTCATGGGGAGCATCACATTGAAGGCGTTCGGCTGCGCCATCAGCACTGGAGCCTGGTGATGGAAACCGCGGTGCCCTCAGATGGTAGCACAGGCACCCGCCTTGTGGAGAATTCGGGGGGCAGCATCTGCTGCAGCTCCCTGCTGGGCATGCTGGACAACAGACATCCATGGCTCATAGGCAGAGGTCCTATACCTTCGTAACGCGTTGGCCTAGGACGCAGGTGAGTACACCTATCTGGCAGGCAACTCCATCGGCCTTTCCTACCAGTCGGCCTGGCTCCCTGTGCTGCCAGAGGAGGACCTCGCGTGGACAGCAGCGGTGCCCGATGCCAGATACACAGACTTCACCCTGTGCACGCCGGGCTCTCTGGTGCTGGCGGTGCTCCCGCTGCTGGCCGGCCTGCAGCGTGGACAGGTGCTCCATGGCCGGCACCCCAGGCAGCCCGCCTCGGTGCAGAGGTTGTCCCGCTTCCCTCTGTCCCCACATTTCTCCCTGGAGTCAGGCTCCTCAGCCAAGTCAAGCTCATCCCTAGAGCGGGACATCAGTCTTTCCTCCAGCGCCCCCACCCCCTACCCCCTCTTGCTTGCTGGCCTCACAACGCCTCTGACAAGGATTTGGCAAATCTGGCCTCTGATATGGTGGAAGTGATGAAGCTGATCAGTCAACACAAAAATATTGATTTATATATATATATTTTATTGATTTTTTTTACAGACAGGAAGAGAGAGGGATAGAGAGTTAGAAACATCAATGAGAGAGAAACATGGATCAGCTGCCTCCTGCACACAGCCCCCCCCCCCCCCCCCCACTGGAGATGTGCCCACAACCAAGGTACATGCCCTTGACCGGAATCGAACCTGGGACCTTTCAGTCCACAGGCCGATGCTCTATCCACTGAGCCAAACCGGTTTTGGCCACAAAAATATTGTTAACCTGCTGGGTGTCTGCACCCAAGAAGGCCCCCTGTATGTGATGTGGAATGTGCCAAGGGAAACCTGCAGGAGTTCCTGGGCCCGACACCCCCGGCCTGGATCTCAGCCCTGATGGGCCTCGGAGCAGTGAGGGGCCACTCTCCTTCCCTGCCCGGGTCTCTTGCGCCTACCAGGTGGCCCGAGGCATGCAGTACCTGGAGTCTCCAAAGTGCATCCACTGAAATGTGGCTGCCGGTAACGTGCCTGTGACAGAGGACAATGGGATGAAGATCGCTGACTTTGGACTGGCCGGTGGTGTTTACCACATTGACTACTACAAGAAAACCAGCAATGGCAGCCTGCCTGTCAAGCGGATGGCACCAGAGGCCTTGTTTGACTGAGTCTACACACACCAGAGTGATGTGTGGTCATTTGGGATCCTGCTGTGGGAGATTTTCACCCTCAGGGGCTCCCCATACCCTGGCATCCTCGTGGAGGAACTGTTCTCACTGCTGTGGGAGGCGCATCGGATGGACCGGCCCCCGAACTGCCCTCCAGAGCGGTATGGGCTGATGCGTGAGTGCTGGCATGCGGAGCCCTCTCAGAGGCCCACTTCCAAGCAGCTGGCAGAGGCACTGGACAAGGTCCTGCTGGCCATCTCTGAGGAGTACCTGGACCTCCGCCTGACCTTTGGACCCCACTCCCCAGCCGGTGGGGACGCCAGAAGCATCTGCTCCTCCAGTGACTCTGTATTGAGCCAGGACTCCCTGCCACCGGGGCCCAGTTCCTTCCCCTGTCCTGGGGTGCAGACTTGAGCAGGAGCATGAGGTTGTAGAGGCAGGACATCCAGCAGCCTTGGGCCTCCTGGCTCTGTTGCACCCTGGTGGTGCTTGATCTTGGCAGTCCCAGTCCAACTTCAGGGTGCGGTCCCAGGTCTCTGATTTTGCTTTGGGGAGGTCCGTCCTTGGTCCTGGGGTCCCCAGTTGAGGCTTCCGGCTCTGGCCTTGGGTTCCCAACTCAGAGGAGTTCAAACCAGCCCTTGACCTGGGAGTCATGGCCTGAACATTTTAATAGCCTGAATATAAGGCTCTGATTGGCATACTGGGCCTTAACACTTGATCCTGTTTCAGGGGTGTGGTTGAACCTGGCTGCAGGACAATCCCAAACCTCCCTGATTCCCTACACCAAGAAATATATTGGGCCACTGAACCCCTTTCCCCCAGGCCTCCCCCCATTTCCCCTTTGCTGCTTGTCCCAGCATCTTGGTGGAAGGAGCTTTGGCCCCTGTGCTCCTAGCTGATGCTGGAAGCCTGCTATCAATTACTTGCAAATTTACTCTTGTTTTTGTTTGAGTCTTTTTCTCTTTTTTCTCCTTAATGAGTTTTATTAATTGTTTCAAAGAACCAGCTCTCAGTTTCATTAATTTTTCTATTGCCTTGTTGTCTTCTATTTTATTTAATTCTGCTCTAAGTTTTGCTATGTCCTTCTCTCTACTAAATTTGAGTTTCATTTGCTCTTCTTTTCCTGGATTGTTTGGTTCATTTGAAGTTTTCCCCAGAGATTTTTAACAAAATTAATCCTAAGTTTTTAAAAAATAATGTGTTTTTTGTTTGTTTCTTTGTTTTAATGAGAAGCCACGTTTTACTTAATTTAGAAGGCAAACGGAGTGCAAACTCAAAAAAATTTTTTACAGGATCCAATCAACTCAAAAGGAAGGCAAATTCTTTCTAGCACACTCAAGTTTTAGTGCAATGTTCTTTTTTTGCTAATAGTATATATGTTATTTTCTTTATGGTTCTTCTCAATAAAATACAAAAATATGAAAGTATTTGACAATCTGGTATTTGAGATAAAACATATACAAGTGTACAACATAGGCAAAATAATTTTTCCTTTGAAATTACTACCATTAAAAATATAATAAGAAAATAAAAGCATGTGGACACCATTTGAAATACTCTAAAAAATGAATTGTAAAATATTTTCAATATATGAACAATGCATTTAAAATATACAAATCACTAAGAAGAAAAATAGAGTCTCAATAATGTTCACAACATGTTTCAGAGTGATTTAAAACACTAAATGTCATTTAAAAGAGTAACATGTATATTTAACTAATTCTCTTCTGTGCTATTTGTAGATAAAATAAAGTATGGAAATATATTTATTTTGAGCACATGCCATTAGAATAAAACTAGAAAACACTTATGGATAAGTAAATCTCTCAATTTTATTTATACACATTTTAGATGTTTTCTTTTCTTGAATGAGTATATTTTTGTAGGAATGAGAACATTTTGTTTTCAGCCACATGCTTATTTCCTCTAATGCCTTTGTTCTGTCTTGCTCTCTCTAGATTGTGACTAGTGCTTGTAAATATCCTCATCTTTTCTCCATCATCAGAATTCTTCTGTACAATGCCAAATTCCTTCAGAGATTGTTGTTTCCTTTGTAGGATGACAAAGAGTGAACCTACTGCTTAACTCAAGAGAGTGCAGCAGGGAGGAGTATAAGTGAGTGTGGAAGTCCTATAGTGTGATGTTAAAATAACCATCTTTCTCTTAACAGAGTACCTACTGCAGTAGACTAATTTCAACCCAGGAAGGTAATAGTATCAATTTGAGGATACTTGTTGTATGAAGTTGTATAAAAAATGCTAATGAAGATATAATATAAGGTCAGCTAACCACATGGAGATTATTAATATACTCTTTCAATCTTAATAAATAAATATATAAAATATAAACTAGTATCCTAAACTTCCTTGCTTTTTATTTTCTTCTGTAATAGCTGACTGGAAATACTAACTCTGGATTGTTTTTTCAACATGTGTCATCTGTATACCTGTTCTAAAAACTGCTCAAATTTAGGGCAATACTGGATAAATGTGTGTGAAATACTTTAAATTCATGATAAATAGTATCAACTGGTATTTTTAATACATTTTTATTGTTCCATATACCTTCTGTTATTATGTCAAACCAACTGATATTTCTAATAAATTTATATTATTCTATATATATCCTATAACTATTTCAAACCAACTCTGACCTGATTCTTTTGCCTTGCTCATCTCATGTCCAGAAGTGATGTCTGTTTCCCAGAGAAAATAAAACTTATCAGATAGAACTTACTAGAAACCTTTATGTCTCTGGACCTTTTCTTTTATCTTCTCTATTTCAATATATTAATGAGCTATTATTATATTTTTTCTTTATTAAACAATTATTTTTGAAAGCGTTCTTCTATTCTATAGTCTTCGTATGCTCAATATTCATCCATTCCTCAATCCACAGAAATCAGATAACCTCTTGCTTTGATCACATAAGATTTCTATGCGAGTCATGTCTACTAAAAACAATGGATGTTTCAGTCCTTTATCACAGCATGCATTTGGCATATTTGTGAGAAGCTGACTTCATTTAACTTCCTTAACCACACACTTTATCATTCCTTTTCTCTTATCTCATGGGCATCCATCTGTGTCCTGAAATTGTAACTTATTTTGCTCTCTACATTGGCCAAAAATGTGAAACCAAGCGATGTAGAACATGGAAGTGAAGGTCTGTTGATGATTTAGTCAAGCATGGGCCAGTGTCACTGCTACCCACATTCCATTGTAAAAGTGATAATTGGATTTAGAGGCAAGAAGCCGGCCATTAGTAACTTGGAGTTTTAGTAGAGTGTCAAAATATCAGAAACAAGATATTTCTGAGTAGAAAAAAAAATACATTGAATAATAAGCTATACTAATTAGCTGTTTAACATTGATAGGATTCCAAAAAACATGTTTTATCCTAGTGTAAAATAATGTTAAAAATCATTCATTACTATGGCTCTTCATACATTAAAAATTATCAGAACAAATTTGCAAACTTCAGGGGGGAAAAAAGAAATTGACCTGGACAAACCAGAATGAACTTAATAGCAACCAAATTTATTGGGCCTTGTATGACCTATCCCTTCCCACATTTCCACCTTAATTTTCCTAAATTCTAGCCCCATTAGTCCTCTTACAGTTCCTTAAAAGTTCCATAACCCTCATAAGGCCTTCAATAATGATCCTGTTTCTGACTTGACTGATTTTCTACCCTCTTTCATTTCTTAAAATGTATTATTCTTCATGGAAAGCCCAAGTCCTGAAAATTAAAATTTACAGAAAGAAGACACACACACATACACACACACACACACACAAAAAAAAATGCTCCTAGATTGGTAGCTAGAAGACAGTTGTATTCTTTTTTTTTTTTTTTTTTTTTTTTTTTTTTACTTTTAATTTATTTTATTTTATTGTTTCAATTACAGAAGACATACATTAAACAAAATGGTAACAAGTTTTTCCCTTTTAGTAATTTAAATATATATGGATTAAACTCCCCAATCAAAAATGGCTGAATGGATAAAACTCTAAATTCTAAAATGTTATAAATGGACAATATTGTATTTATAAAGTTTTATTTGAACACTCACCAATTATCTTTTTAAAGTGATATTTAATCTGAATCAGTTGGTATAAAGATCAATATATAGTCACAAATATCTAATATTTTTAAATAAATTTATGCAATGGATGATTCAAGTGGGAGCTTATAATTCGGTAAGGATACATTAATTACTAAATAATATTATATCTACCTAATTATTTGTCAATATGGCCTAATCCTATTTATTGATAATACTAGAGGCCTGGTGCAAGAAATTTGTGCAGGGCGGGGGTGGGGGGGGTATCTCAGCCTGGTCTGCAATGATGGCAGAATCCCTCACCCTGGCCTTTAGCCAGAGGCCTCTCCACTCCCTCTGCACAGCCTCTGGGAAGATGCTTGTCCCGGGGCGTCCTCAGGGACCCAGCCCATGACACCAGGCAGCTCTGCAGCTCGGTTACTTGGGGGCTTGGGCTCCCACATCCCACTTCCCTGCCTGGCATGGTGCACATCAGCTGTTGTGGGAGCTGCGCCTCAGAAGTCGCCCCCTTGGACTGTACTATTTGCAAGTGCAGGGATGGGGGACACCACGGAAGTTATTTGATGCCTGTAGTACGCCCGCCAGACCCTCCTTTCCACCATGCCATGCTCTTGCATCCCACTGTAGGCAGGGGCTTCCAGTCTGAGACTGGGGGCTGCTGACGGAGGACCTCAGCACCCATAGGACTCCGTCAGCATCAGGAACTGGGAAGACCCATTTTTCTGGGTCCTCCCCTCCCTTCATGAGGCTGGGGTGGGGATGCTGGGTTCGTGTTGCCAGGGCGACACCATAAGCATCTGCCCTGGCAGCTATAGGTGCCACCATTTTGTTGCGGAGTGATGGTTAATTTACATATTAATCTTCTATTAGATAGGATTACCTCTCAAAGAAATATAAGTGTAGAAAATCTGGATTTCAAAAAATACCATATTGCATGTTTCTATTTAAATCAATGGAATACTATCATATAAATATAAAAATGATCAAATGGATTAGTAATTTGAAGAGTAATTATAGTACCGTATTTTCCGGCATATAAGACAACTTTTGAAATGAAAAAAAGCCTGCTCAGATTGGCCAGAGTCAGAGAGGTGGTCTATTAAAAAAAGAACTGGTGTTGCCTCGGAAGTGGGGGGTAGTCTTATACAGCGAATATAGGCATAAACCTATGTTTTAACTGTAAAATTAGGGGGATTGTCTTATATGCCGGAAAATACGGTATTTAAATATACATCAGTATTCTGGGTCACATATAAATGTAGTTTTTACTATTTTAAAAAATTTGAAAATTGCTGACCTGAATGAAATTTCTGAAGTGTGTGCCACACTACTCAATAATTAGCCCTGCCTATTAAATATTCCAACAACTCAAGTAAGATATAAAATAAGTGCTCCTCAATTTTAAATAAATGGCTGAAACCTGGATGTAAGGACTAAAAATAGTTTAAATAAAAGATTCAAGTTTCAAAAGAAAAAAAAAAAAGAATTCTTCTTTGACCCCAAAGTAAAAAAGATGTACTTCATAGTAAATGTTGCAACAATGTAATATGACCAATAAAATACCCAACTGTGTCACATAGTATATCATTAGAAATATATATCAGAGATGAAGGACAGGATGGTTAAATTTTCTCTGAGGGTTAACTGTACTTGACATACTATATTCAAGGGCATACTACATTTAGAACAACAGTGTCTGTGTTGCTTTGAAAATCCCTACCTAACCCTAAAGGAGTTTGTTTGCATTTACCATTAATGAAGTGACTTTAAACCCAAAGATGTGAAGTTTGTCATTAAAAACTAGAAATGTTTTGTTTATAGTATGAGAAAACCACTGGGAAAATGTATAAAGGTTTTCATGTGCAAGCTGAATTATAGTTTTTTTGTGTATAGCAATAGGGTAGTAAGATGCAGCCTGCTTATTTAGCTCAAAGTTTAATTATATGGAATAATAAGATATAAGTTTAATGGGGTGTTAAATCAAAAGAAACATGTTAGTGGGGAATTGTCAATGTTTATTCAATTTTATGGAGAAGTTTTTTATGGCTGATGTAATTTTAGAAGTTATTTTACCTATAGATCTAAGAGAAATATCAACTGCTTGAAAGGTGGAATAAGAAAAACATAAGAAAGGAAGTGTGGAAAAGACAGTGTGTTGATTTTAAGAAAAAACCTGTATATCAATTAGAAGATGGATATAGTCTTTGAGAAGTCAAAATAAACACCTCTCAGAGAAGGTTAGTAAAAAAGAACAAAAGTTTTGAACTGGAAGATATGATACGAACCGCTGTGGATAAGTAGTAAGGATATGCACATTGCATAATGGATGGGATCAGGCAAAGCTGGGAGCATGGAATCTGATAAAAACAAAGATTGTAATAGTTTGGGGCATCAGAAGCCTTCAAAAATTTAGAATATTTGTTTATTTTCAAATAATCATTGTGATCATATTCATTTAAAATATATTTAATACTAAAACATGTTCATATGTTTGTCAATTTGAGACATTCACCAGAGACATTGTGTGAAGATATCATAAATTTAAAATGGCATAAAATCAACTTTGTTAGTTTCATGTCTACTAATTTACCTTGCTGTTTGCTTTGTGACATATTCCTTAGAATAGTTCCTATAAAGTTCATCTATACTCCTGAAGTTACTGAGCATCTTGTAGTTAGGCCCTAAAGATCATTTAGTGTTAATGTCTTCCAAAATCAGAATACCACCCATACTCTGCACATTTGTTCAGCCATCCTCAACTTAAGTAGTATCATTAACTCAATTAAATTTATATCCACTTTCTCATAAATATATGATGCAACTTTCTTCCTTTATTTTATATATAACTATCATTTAAAATTAATTCACAATTTTCTTTACTAAACAAATTTGCCAGCACACTAAAATGTATTATAAGAGTAAAATATAAAGTTAATAAACTCTATTAATAGTTTAAAGTTGAAATTTAGAGTTTTCTTACTTTCATTCTAAGTGAATTTTGTTCCTAAAGAGAATTTCTCCACACTGTCATCTGATAACAAGACTTATTCTCTCAGAACAGTGGTTCTTAATCTTTTTTAATGCTTTTGAATCATTGTAATGTTAATTTCATAATTTGAAAAATGTTGAAATCTATGGGCCTTTATCTAAAAAAAATGTCCATAAGATTAAAATTTGCATATACTACCAGCAGGATAGCAAATTAACTGAATCCATTTGTGAATGTGGAGTTAAGAATCTTACCTTCAATGTACAGAGAGTTGAAATCTTTCCACTGGATCAGTTTAGAGAGAAATATTGATTTCGCTGTTTACTAGACCATTTCCAATTTCTCTCTTTAGATCATTTTTTGTTCCTATGAATATACATTATCAAGATAGTGATGGTCTTTATCAAAATGAACATTTGAGAGAGTACATTATTATTACTCATTCTAGATAACTTTGTAATAAACTCACTCATGCAAGAGAGTTTTTCTCTTATTCCTAACGTGAAGATTCAAAAATTCAAGGTGGGCAAAAATAATGCAAAAGTATACTATTATCCATATATAAATGTAGAAATATATCTTAATTTCTGGTCAATAATTGCAAAACTATTCATAGATCTTAATACAATTTTTTTGCTGTTTAAGAAAAACATATAAGAACATGAAAGAAATTTTAATAACAGAAAAATACAATTTTATTTTTAAATACAGTTAACTGCAGCCATATATTCATTTTAAAGGGAAAGAACATCAATCATTTCTATACTCTTCTTGTTCCTTTGCAGAAATAGTGAGAAAAGAGTGAGAAACATCTCTTCATTGCTTAGAGAGCACACAATAAGGTGTTATTTTGTTTGATTTGTTAACAATGTTCAGGATCATAATTCCATATCCTAAGGATAAGTAGTAGAAATAATTGCTTTCCCCCCCTCTATTTCAAGAAGAAATTTGTATTAGTTTTTAATACTAACATATTTCATTTATTCAGCTCTTTCAATATGATTCTTATGCTTTTATATATTTACTTATTTATTTATTTTTATTAAACTTATTGGGGTGACATTTGTTAATAAAATTACATAGATTTCAAGTGTACAGGTCTATGATACATGATATGTATATCGCATTGTGTGCCCATGATCCCAAAGTCAAGTCTTCCTCCATTACCATATATTTGACCTTCTTTACCCTTTACTACTCCTCTACCTTCTTTCTCTCTGATAGTCACCATAGAGTTGTCTGTGTCTATGTGTTTTTGTCTGTTTTTCTTCTTGGTTTGTTTGTTGCTTTCAGTTTTAATCCCATATATGAAAGAAACCATGTTTCTTAACTTTTTCTGTCTGACTTATTTTGTTTACCATAATATTCTAAAGGTCCATCAATGTTGTTGCAAAGAGCAGTATTTCATATTTTCTTACCACTGAGTATCCCATTTTATAGGTACACTAAATCTTCTTTATCCAATAATGTAGCAAAGCTTATTTTTTATTGTTTGTTTTTTGGATTTCTGGAAGGTATAGGTAAGACAAAGAGAGGTAAAGAAAGAGAAGGAGAAGGAAAAGGAGGAGAAGGAGAAGGAGAAAGAGAAGAAGAAGGAGAAGGAGAAATAAGAGGATAAGGAGAATAAAGAGAAGGAGGAAAAGAGAAAGGAAAAAGAGAAGGAAAAGAAAAAATGTCAATTTTTATTCATTGACTATTTACTAAATTGGGTTATCTTTTTATTTTTAAATTGTGAGTTTTTCTATTTTTTATAAATCATGGACAATACCTTACCATATATGTAATTTTCCAAAATATTTTGTCTTATTCTTTAGATTTTTAATGGTATCCTATGATGCACAAATAATTATTTCTTTCTAAGATTTCATGAAGTCCAGTTTATCATTTTTTGTCTGGTTCACTTTTGCTTTTGGTGTCATGACTTAAGACACCATTGTAGACTCAAAGGTCACAGAATTTTACTTCTATATTTTCTTCTAGGAATAGCATAGTTTCAGCACTTACACACTTAGTTCTATATATATATATTTGGAGTTACTTTTGTGCCTGTGTGAGGTAGAGATCCAACTTCATTCTTCTATCTCATCAATGATTGTTTTATATTATACAATTTATCTTTATCCTTCCATTCCTGTTTTTATTCAGAAAACCAATTTTTAGAACACATTAAGTCTTTTTTTCTGCTTTAAACTGTCCAATGTCTTTCAATTATATTTAGAAATATATACAAACCCCCTACTAAGTCCTACAAGGTCCTACTGATATTTTACAAGTATTCATCTCCCCTCACATTTAAATTTTCTGCAATTGCTATTTTCTGTGCTAGAATGTTTACTTTGTGTATGCTAATCTTTTTACTTTCAGATCTTCCCTAGAATTAGTTCCCAGAAAAACTCATTTTGCTCTATTTCCATGTTTATTGTTTATCTCAAAAATTTTATTCAATAAAAAATAAATGTAACCAATCGTTTGAGAAAAATCTGAATGCATTATGGTTGTGCTAGTATAATTAGAAAGAATATACTTTATAGGCAGAATATAATATGTATTCAAAGTTTCTTCGTAGAGTTTAAAGAATAACTTATTTTTATAATTACAGTCTTATTCTTGTAAACTTTTATGACAGGTATTTTAATATTTCAATTAAGACACAGAACTTTTGAGTTATTTAGAAAATTATAATAATCAATTTAGTTTTAGAAAATGAAATAGTTATAACGGAATAATTAATATTTTATATACACTTTTATCTATACACAGCACAGTTGTTAACATAGATATGTTAATTCGTTTTTTCTTAGATTTCTTAATATTTTCCAGTGCTGACTTTCTCTTGGTTATCTTAGTCTACAAGTTCCAGCTTTCATAAGGTATTCTTCTCAAACTTATTACACTCCCCATAATTGTTACCTTTTTTACACACTCTGTTAACCCTGATAGATTACTACATCCTTTCTACCTTGATTTTATAAAGGGGCATTTCTGTCAGGCATTGGGGAAGTGAAGGTTCACATTAAGAAAAAACTTAAAATTGGATAACTACCTTGTATTTTAAGCCTACAAACCATTTAGTTTTACTTGTGCTCTGGTTTACTAAATCTTTTTCTTCTTTTCCACTAGCTGTAAGATAAATGCACATCAAAATCACAACGAGGGACCATCTCACACTTGTTATAATGGCTAAAATCAACAACACAAGGAATAACAAATGTTGGAGTAAGTGTGGAGAAAAAGGAACCCTCATTTATTGCTGGTGGGAATGTAAATTAGTACAGACTTGATGGAAAACAGTAAGGCAAATGTTTTTCAAAAAATTAAGATTAGAATTATCATGCAACCCAATAATTTGTCTTCTAGGTATTCTACCCTAAAAATATGAAAATGCTTATTTATAAAAATATATGTATGCACCCTTATGTTTACTGCCACATTATTCATTGTAACTAACACATGGAAACAACCCAACTGTCCTTCCATGGGTGACTGGATGAAGATGATACAGTACAAATATACAATAGAATACTACTCAGCCGTAAGAAAAGATGAAATAGTGCCATTTGCAACAACATGGATGAATTTTGAGAATATCATGCCACATGAAATGAGTCAGACAGAAAATAAGAATCATATAATTTCACTCTTATTTGGAATATAAAACCTAAAGCAATAAATGAAAAAATAAACAATCAAAAATTCATGGCCCTAACCAGTGTGTCTCAGTTGGTTGGGCCTCTTCCCAAACTGACAATTTGGGGTTGTCAGTTTGATTTTTGGTCAGGAAACACGCCCAGATTTTGCACTTGATCCCCAATGGGGGCCATACAAGAGGTAGTAAATCTATGTTGCACTCTTACATTGATTTTTTTTCCCTTCCTCTTTCTAAAAATCAATGAAATATTCTTTAAAAAAGCAGAAAATAATATGGGGAAGAGGGTTGGAGGGATGTTGAAGAGGGTGAATGAGGTCAAATATATAGTGATATAAGGAGACTAAACTTTGAGCAATGAGTGCACAATGCAATATACAGATAAACATATAAACTTATTAGACAATATTATACCAATAAATTTAATGAAAGATTAAGTAACATTAGAGATATTAAAGACAATGTGATGTCCTACAATCAATTAACATCTGGCATCTTATGGGTATTGATTCCATCCACAAACATTGCTATGTTATATCATGTCATATGTTTATCATCAATTAAAATATTTAACATTCATATACTAAAATGCAATAAATACAATAAAGTGAAAATAAATTGTGATGACAAAGTTATGAAAAACCTGAAGATGGATGGATTTAAATATACGTTGACTATTCTTCACAGTTTGGCCTTGATAATTGTTTAACTGAATTTTCTTTGAAGTGCAAAATTAATCTGTGTAAATCTCAAAGAGTTCAGGGTAAGATTGGCTTGTATTGCTTAACAAGTTTTTAAATGTGTGAACCTGGGTATGTGTATCCATGAATGCTGATATAACTGCATATTAGCTATGTACTCTACAAGATAGTAAAAATTTATATAGTGTATGCTTAGAATGGCATTTGCAAATGGCTAGAGTTTTAATAAAACTGTGTCTTTTAACTCAGCTATATTCTTTTCAACAAAGTAAAACTGAACTGTTATAAGTGTTGTTTGTTCTTAATTTTTAATGAGAAGGGTAGATATTTTAATAGTAGGAATTATAATATTTTTCTTTTTCAATCTGATTCTCTATCTGTGTTTAAGTGGCCCTCATTATAAACTATGTAGCAATCTTGGTAGAGAGAAAATGAACAATAAAATACTTCTGTGTTAGTTTACATATCACAAACTTTTAAAGAGCTGGATGAGGTTGGAGGCCAGAAGAACAAGAAAAAATTTACATATCTTATTAAGTAAAAATAGATGGATATATGTGTTTGTTTTAGGAGAATATTAGAAAAATGAATTAAGAGATGATTGAAGACATACCCTCAGTATTAAACAGATTTTTGAAGGGGTACTTAGATAATATGGGACTTGTATTATTTTCTGTTATAAATATAAAGCTTGTTATGCAGTTTTAGAAGTCTGTTAGGCTAAGTGACACATGTCATATTTGGAATCAGACAAATCTCTCTTTTGACAGACCATAGGTCCACTTTATAAAATGAAGCATTCCAAAATAATATGATATGGAAACGTATTTCAAAGTTTTCACATACAGAGAACAAGAATTTTCTGTTCAAGATATGTTGATTGAATGATAGATTTTCCTTCATCCTCAAAGCTATGCACACACACCTACATGCACACACAATTACATTGATCTATATATAACTATATACATATACATTTATAAACATACAGAAACATACATCTAGATGCACACATGTACACAGACACTACTTTTGCACTCATGCCTTAGATTTTTTTTTTTTTTCATGCCTTAGATTTTAAATGGCGACTACTAATAAGACTACATATAGACTTTGAAATACTTTTCTTCTTACAGGACCTTGGCTTCTAAGTAATTGTTCCTGGATTCAAATCCAACATTCTCTCTTTTACTGGCCTCAGTTTTCATAAATTGAAGCCCAACACACTTTAGCTTCTTTTTTTATTCAAGAGCAATAAAATCAATAATTATTTCCCAACATGGATTTGGGATAATACCTTGATTATATGATCAGGTCTTTGTGCCAAATTCTCCCTGCTATTCAAGACCAGCTCAAGTATGACTTGCAAGATTCCTGCTCTCATGCCAACATCTAAGGCACTGAGAGTAGGTCCACCATAGTTTACTGATTTCTAAAATATCTTATGATTATAATTTTTTTCTTAAAAGAATAATTGACTGCATCTTCCAATTTATTTATGTTCCTGGCACTATATGGACTAAATATTGAACAAAGGGAATACATTATTTCTGAATAGTCAGTCACTTAAGTTGATGATTTAAAGATTAATGCATATATGAACAATTAGTGAATATAATCTAATAATTTGAAAATTATAAATGTTAAGGTAAAGTATTATTTTGTAACATAATATTTTGCAAAATAAACAGAGTTACAATTTTGGAAAATACTGACATTTAAATTATCAAACACATGTCTAAATGGTAAAAACAAAGAATTTTATAAGTACTCAAAATTTTTTTGCAAAGGATTATGTTGTTATTTTATTTTATTTATGTTTTATTACTTTGCAAAAAAAGAAAAACCATCAATACAATATTTATCTCAGTCAACTTGAAGATTTAAATTATGATCTTGGGTACAAATATAATTTGGTTTAGTACCCAGGTCACTGTTAAATGTTGATTATATTTTAGGTATCTTATTAGACCTGTTGGAATTCTAAAGTAAAGCTTTCAAAATATTTTGCTTTTATTTTATCAAGTTCTTTTCTGGTTTTTAATATAAAAGTAATATTAAGCTAAATATTCCATCTCGTTTTAATTACTAAGTGAATGCAGATGCTGCATTTAATGCTTTAAAATTAAGATTATCTAACATTTATGGGGAAATAAATTAACAGAAATTATTTGCTTTTAAGTAAGAGCCATTTTCTTTTTGTAAACTAAAATTCTGATGAATTATGTATTTGTTATTAGAAACAAGATTTTTAGATATTACCATAAAGTGGTGAAGTATTGCTTTACTTTTTCTGTCATAGAAATTGAAATGTAATGTAATACACAGCTTTGCTTAAAAGGTTTTTAGTGTCCTTATCCACATATTTTAAAACTTTTATATGGATATAGCTTTATTCCATTCATTTTTAGTTAGATTTATTTTAATTTTGTCTTTAGTCAATAATCTTTATGAAAATATTTCATAAAAATCAGAAACAAAGTCCCATGCATTGTATTAAATATGTAGTTGTTGCATCTCTAGTAATACCTTAATAGATGCTTAACCACATGTATTTTTATGATTATTGCAAGCATGTCACTATTAAAATTATGCATAAAACTATGCTTTGTAATTTCCTTGTCTATGTGCCCATTTAGTCCATAATTCTGTATTCAAAATGCCAAAAGAAAAATAAACATCCTATCTACATAGAATTTTATAATCTTTTATGTGCTCACTGATGACCCACTTTGAATTTGGTAATTTAAGAAATTAACTGTTAATTTCCTCTCTACTATCATGGTGTTCTTTATTAGAGCTAAAATTTAATTATGTACTTCATTAGGCAACATAGTAAAACATAGTAATAAAATTTACTCTCAAAACACACCTTAGGTATTGACTATTAAATCTTGACTATAGAAATGAGTCAGGAAATTAAAAATCATAAGTTAGTACAAGTTTACCAACTTGCTTGGCTTTGCATTCACTTAAGCATTTATTATAATTCAGTATATTCATAATATAACAAGAAGCCAGGGGACTGCAGATTTCTAAGGAATAGAAAAGTTCTGGATTTCAAGTACAAATTATGCTGTAGAGAGTTCTAGATCCTGGCCCCTTTTATTTCTTTAGATGTACTTCTTTCCTTGTGATCTCATTTGGCCTCTTACATTTATTATAAATGTTAGGCTCAGTACACACATACAGATACACATACTCACAAATATGTTTCTATATATTGTCATCATTAGCTTCTATATTTATATATCTCATTATCTATAAGTCCTATTTACTTGAATGTTATAGTGGATACCTAATTTTATTTTATGCCTGTTTAGAATCCCTTCCTCCTGATTTATAGTAAAATAATTCTTCTTTTACTTTTGAAAACTCCCTAAGTAAGGTGGTACAATCAATTTAGTAACTCACATTTGCTACCATAAAGAATAAAAGGTGATCTTAGCAAGGTTAGCAAGGTTAACCATAATTTCTTTCTTTCTGTAATTATTCATCTCAATGTTGTCATAGTTTTTTTTTTTTTGTTAAAATCAATCAAATGTGTATTATCAATTATACCAAGAATTATACCAATAGTGGTTACAAACAGTGCTTATATTAGAATAAAATAATTAGAAAATAAATCAGTAGTATGCAAATTAACCCAACCAAGATGGCTGCGGCCACAGAGAGCAGGATGCTTGAGTTTCCCTGGTGGTGGAGGAAGCCAAGCTTCCTGGCTGGCCCTGGCCTCCACTCAAGGCTACAAAGTTATAATTACAGAAGATAAATACATCCCAGATACCAGGGCCTCTGCTTGGGTCACCAGGGGGGTGTGACTGGCCTTCAAACCACCAAAGGCCCCTCACCCAGGCTGCCCTATGCCCCAAGGTAGCGCCCACCCTGATCTGGGACACCCTTCAGGGCAAACCATCTGGCCCCCACCCATGCACCAGGCCTCTATCCTATCTAATAAAAGAGTAATATGCAAATTGATCATCACTCCAACACACAAAATGGCTGCCCCCATGTAGTCAAAGATGGCTGCTCCCATGTGGACACAAGATGGCCAGCACAAGATGGCCAGCAGGGGAGGGCACTTGGGAGAAACCAGGCCTACAAGGGAGGGCAGTTGTGGGTGATCAAGCCTGCAAGAGAGGGCAGTTATAGGAGACCAGGTCTGCAGGGCAGGGCAGTTAGGGGCAATCAGGCTAGCAGAGGAGCAGTTAGGCATCAATCAGGCTGTCATAGGATCGGTTAGGGGGTGATCAGGCTGGCAGACAAAAGAAGTTAGGAGCAATCAGGAAGACAGGCAGGCAACAGTTGGGAGTTATAAGTCCTGGATTGTGAGAGGGATATCCGACTGCCCATTTAGGCTAAGGTGATGAGATTTTAACATTGGTAAAGTGGGACATCATTGACTGGGTGGGGGTGGGGGGTGTTTCTTGATTAAACATTTGGTCTATATGGAGCAACAAAAATTTTCATAGAATGCAAAAATAGTATTGTAATATATATTTTTTTAATTTCAACATAAATACAATTACAAATATAATAAATAAAAAAATTATGTATAGTTGTAAGTGTCACTTTCAAGGCCAGTGCTAGACTTTTTGCCGCCACTATAAAATATAAATAATACGATTACTGTCTGCTAAATTCAAGAAAATTTATGTATTTATGAAATAAATAAATAATTATTTACCTAAATTATCTGAATAGCTGATTTGTAATGACATCACTTGTTTAACTATCGTAGCTTACTAGCATGCACTATGATGTGTATGATCTGAGAAACAGTTACAAAATGTTTTTGTCCTTGCCAATCCCCAAAAATGCCATTGTTCATTAAGTCCAAACAATGGTGATTGAATTCTAACAACTGATCAACAATGCAAACTTTGATAAGCAGTTCTCGATAATCAGTTCTCAACAATTATTTATTATTATTAAAGTTTAACATTATAAAATTAACAAAAATAATATAAAATTCATATCCTGGCTAAATAGCCACATGGTCACAGAAAACTGTATATTCCCATCCCATTCTCCTGCCTTTCATTAGCTTGTAATGCATTCTTTTTAAAAAGCAGGACTTTTTTAAAACACCGCGGAACGCAGGACAAATTGTTAAAAATCGGGACTATCCCACCAAAAGTGGGATGTCTGGTCACCTTAATTTAGGCCCACTCCTACCAGAATTGGCTCTAAAGGGGCAGTCAGACATCCCTCAAGGGGTCCCAGATTGGACAGGTGCAGGCTGGGCTGAGGGACACACACCCCATGCACTCGGCCTCTAGGAATATTATAATGACCATGTAGGATGTAAGGTGAGTACTGGAAATATTGGGGCCAACACTTTGTAAAGTATATGGTGATCTAATCACTATGTTGTACACCTGAAACTAATACAAAATAATATTGAGTGTAAACACTAATTGAAAAACATTGATTTCAAGAAAACACACAACCATCATATCTGTCCAGGACACTAGTCATCCTATATCTCCTGAAACTCTCTTCAAAGTTTCCATTATGAGTCACTAAATCCTTTCCCTTAGAATGTCTTCTTTCATTACAGCCAAATGTGGTTTTAACAGGACATCTAGACCTGTGGCATCTTTGTCCAAATCACTATCAGAGTATTTTGGCCATTGTTGGTTTATTCAACAAATATACTATTGGCATTGAATGTTTATTGATTATATTTTGGGTATAAATTTTGGCCTAAAAACATAGTGGTTAGAATTTGAAATTCCCTTATTGGTATCTGTGGTAGTTTGCATACATTGCATAGGGAGGTGTAGATTAATAATGGTTCTTCCTAGTGTATCTGTGTACAGAGTTGGGCTTTAGCTACATGGTAAGTTGGATGTAACAGACTCCTCAGTAAGTTTGTGCTAGGTATCTGCTAGCATGGAACTGAAATATATTGCATTGATCTCATGTTGATAATCCAAAGACAAGAGCATCCTATGAGGCTAATAAAAGACTCTGCTGGACAGTACTTGGAAATTTGTTTCTATCTCTTTGCTCTACTATACTGTATCCTTAATAGGCATTAAAGCCTTGAATATGTAAAATGTGTGTGTGTGTGTGTGTGTGTGTGTGTGTGTGTTTCAATTATTGTACACTGCATAAATGATATAAAATTCTGGGATAAATACTGGTTTCAAGCAGAGCTCAAAACAAGATCTTTAAAACCTTCCTTGGTTTTTAAAGTTTTTTAAGGTAATCTCAAAAAAAAAAAAAGACCAATCTCCTGGGTTCCCTACCCTTTAGCGGCTGGCCGACCCTGATCAACCCCATTTGGGACTGGGTGAGATGGCCCTGGTCAGCCCTCATCACTGACCAAGCAGAGGGACCCCACCCATGCAGAGATTCATGCACTGAGCCACTAGTATTAAAAATAAAAGGGTGGGGTAGTGAATGGGATACAGGGTCTAGGATTATAGGTGTTGAATATAGAAGCCCATCATATCATACCTAAACTGACATAGATTTCCATTATATTCTTTGCCTTCATTGTTATCCTTTATCTATAAGAGTATGTGCTATATGTGTTAGGGAAAATGGTGGATATTATTACAAGTATCGCATGCAACAGATGTCTGGCATGTTTCACAATAGGTCATCACCATTGATAGTCACACAGTGATCTGTAACCTTGTGATGAATCAAGTTTTTTGCAAGCATGTGGAACACAGCAGTTACAACATATTACCTCCCCAAAGGGTTTCTCTTTAAAAGATAAAATCTGTAAAATGAGAACAACAACAAAAATACATTGAAATTATCCCATGTATTCATGTACAAGGTAATATTAATGTCATTGAGATACATTACACAGATAACTCCAGGTTGAAAAGTCATGAACCTTTTTTTAACTTATAATAACTTCAAAGATGACTTTTAAGAGAAATAATAAATGTTTCGAAAATTTGACAATGGTAGATTAATTTTAAAAGATGGAAAAAAAGACGTAAATGATTGACTATAAGATGCTACATGGATGATACAGAAAAAATTAGAATTTTATTTCTTTTCATTAACATAATAGAGAAATCATTGTCTTTTAAATGAGGAGGTGGACTAAAAATTCTGACTGGCACATTTAACATTGCCATCATTCCAGTACATATTTATTATTTATGTAAAATACTAGATGGAGAACATTAGGCTTAGTGAAATAAGCCAGACAGATAAAGATAAATATCACAGGATCTCACTCATTTGTGGAATATAATGAACAACATAAACTGATGGGAGATATATATATGTATACACACACACACACACACACACACACACACACACACACACACACATATATATACACCGAGACAGAGAAATGCCAATCAGAACGTATAACCTCAGAGAAGAAATTGTGAAGTAACCAGAAACTCAAGAATGCCTGAGAACGCCTTTCTAGCCATACTAGCAATTATCAGATGTACGATAATATTACCTGGGGCAAATGGGGAAGTATTTTGGACTTGTGCTCCTGACACTTCACAGGTAAGACCCCTTACATGGGTTGATCCCCCACCTAATGTAGTCACCAATAATACCAAACACCTTAGTCATCTAGGAGGACCATGGGAGGGGCAAGAAAGTGTAATTGCACAGGGATCTCCACCCAGCTTCCCTTTTGTATGACACAAAATCAAAACACTGCTCCTTTGTGTGTAAAATTAAAGAGCGGTTTTTTGCTTATGTGGACACCAAAGAAAGGGTGTCACTACTATCACTACTAGCCCCTTGGAGAGGTGCAGAAAATGCAACTAAGAACTGATCCATAGATAAATAAATAGACAGCCAGTATGAAATGCAATTGCCATGGCCTAGAACAAAGAATATCCTTACATGATATTTTTCTACAATGTCATTAAAAATTTTCCCAGATTTGTGTTACCTCAATTACTCATAATAGTACCTCGAACCCTTGGGGATCCATAAAAAAAAGTCATCTCTTTGGTACTTGGAGACAAAGGCAACACATCTTTTTGATACTTGGAGACAAAGTAACACATCTCTTAATATTCTAAAATTACAACAGCATAATATACAATTATCCCAAGCAAACTTACAAATTAACTCTTTGAATGTCTGGCAGTAATTTAAAAGAGACATGAAAGAATTTAATCCCTTTCATTGTGTAGAGGGCTTCCTGAGAAGACACCTGAGCATTCTATATTGGCCCCTCTTGCTCTTTTGGACAAGAGGGATCCTCTTCTCACAATCCAATTGCCCACAGCTTAAGCTTTCTGTTCATGTGGAGGTTGAAGCCTCGTGATGACTGGTACCATGGATCTGTCTCTCACCCAATGGGGAGAGCTGGGCCCTCCCTGGAGAAGAAACTTGGGTTCCCCAAGATATGTGATCAGTGCTGGGGCCCCGCCAGCAGGCGAAGGGATCCCAAGGCAGGAGTTGGGAGTGGAGGCCACAGGGGCATAGGATACTAAGGAGACAGAACTGAACCTCAAATTTTCAAACCCTGTTTGGCCCCAGAGGATGGCTAGTTAGCCAGTGACAGGTAAAATTCCTCAGGGAAAGAACAACCTAAGACAGGCACAGAGACTTGGCTGACAGCAGCTGCTCTGGTACTACAACAAGACTTTTTGAGTTGTCTTGTAAACATGGTTTGGGGAAGTGGGTTTTTGATATCTAAATCCAGCCTACCACCAGGAATGCTCAGGGCCTACTCAAGAAGGCAAATAATCCTTTCCCCTAATATTTACACAGTAAAATAAGATTGTTTTAGCATAATAAGTCTGACAGTAAAATAGTATATGGTAGGGGCAGGTGGTCCCCGAGCCCAGCCTGTGCCCTTTTATAGTCTGGGAGCCCTTGGCTGGTGTTGGATAATGGCTTGGGCCCATTCCCCTAAGTCATCAGTTGAACATCCTTAACTGGAGGCAGGCGAGGCTCTCACCACTGCCCGTCTTCTGGCTGAGCAGTGCTCCCTGTGTGGGAACGCACTGACCACCAGGGGGCTGAAGCTCAACACAGAAGCTGCCCCCTGGTACACATGCACTCATAGCAAGTGGTCATTCCGCTGTTCAGTTATTTTAAATATTAGCCTTTTATTATATAGGATGTTAATCCATACCCCTATTTATTTAGAAAGCTTTTTGTAAACTCTAAAGTTAAGGCAATAGCCATCTACCAATTTTTAAAAAAAATGTTGAAAATATTTTTATAATTGTGATAAGAACACTTAGCATGCATTCTACCTGCCTAAATATATTTTAAGTGTACAATACAGTATTACTACCTACAGTGACAAGATCTAAGAGGAAATTTAGTGCATTTTAGGACTTATGGGTTCCTGGTAGAGGAAGGGGAAACTGGTTTTGATGAAATCAAAATCAGACTTCAGGAAGAACTAGATAGCTGGAATTAGTGGGAACTAAGGCTCAAGGAGAGGGAAATAAGGGAGCCATTATTTAGTGGGTTAGAATTTCATTTTTTTAAGAGGAAAAAAACCAGAGATGTTTTACAATAAAGTTAATACATTTGAAACAATACAAAATTAACACTTAAAAATGGTTAAGATGGCAAAATTTACGTTATATTTATTGTATGACAATTAGCAACAATAATAATAATAATCATATAATAAAAAGATAATATGCAAATTGACTCTCACACCCTCTTACAAGATGGCCACCCCCATGTGGTCAAAGATGGCTGCCACAAGATGGCCAGCAGGGGAAGGTATTTGTGGGAGATCAGGCCAGTAGGGGAGGGCAATTGGGGGTGACCAGACCAGCAGAGGAGAGTAGGGGGCAATCAGGCTAGCAGGGGAGCAGTTAGGCATCAATCAGGTTGGCAGGGGAGTGGTTAGGGGGTGATCAGGCAGACAGGCAGGTGTTTGGAGCCAACAGTCCCAGATTGTGAGAGGGATGTCTAACTGCCAGTTTAGGCCCATTCCCATGGAATCGGCCCTAAACTGTCAATCAGACATCCCCTGAGGGCTCCCAGATTGGAGAGGGTACAGGCTGGGCTGAGGGACACCCCCTCAGTGCATGAATTTTGTGCATAGGGCCTCTAGTAAAACTATAATAGAAGAGAAAGAAAATGAACAGATGGGACAAATTAAAAACATTAACAAATGGCAGTTTTTAACCCAACCATATTGGTTGTGTACATTGAATATAAACTATGTAAACATAATGACTTAAAGGTAAAGATTTAAAAAAGCAAAATTCACCTCATGCAATTAAATATAAACAAAGGGATAGGTTAAATTTAAAAGAATAAAATGGCATGCACAATTCAAACAGTAATCATGGAAAGCATGCTCAGAGTCCTTTTCCAAGAGCACTAATCTTTGCAGTTGTAGAACTAATGTTGTAATTTTCCTCCTGAGTTCAGGTCAAGAACTGCTCTTGTTTCTAGAAGCTACCCTAGAGTCCTTTCCACATGTCCTCTCCATAGGCTGTTAGCTCACAGCATGGTTGTTGATTCTTCAAGACCATCAAGCATTTCAACCAGTGCCACATCCACTCTCTAAATAACTCTGACTTCTCAATCTTTTAAAGTGTTTTCACATGACTATCTGATTAAGTCAGGCACATCAGGAGTCTTTGATTAATTTAAGGTGAATTGATTAGTGACTTTAATTATATCTTTAAAAAAATCCCTTTATCTCTGCCATATGCATACCTAACCATGGGTTTATGGTGCCATTTATATATTTTTTAAAACAGAGAGGATTATACGTACACAGTGTGTATACATGATGCCGGGGATTGTTGTAGTCATCTTAGAATTCTGCCTACACAGTTATATTTATCTTCTGGCCCCGAATGCATTTACTCATTTTCCCTTTTCTCTTTTGTGTTTATTAAATCTTAGACTTTTTTTTAGACAAGGTTGGAAATGAAGTTTCTTTAGCAACCAATGTTGAATTCAAAGTAAGAGAGAACCTAAAGTTTAATAAGTATTCTAGGGATAACAAATGCAAAGATGGTAAATTACAATAGCAAATTCTACTAAAAAAAAAATGCTTTGCTTTATTAGCCTAAACCAAATTGGTTTTCTGTGTTTTGGATAATGCTGTATGGACTAGAAATTACATATTTTTCGATATTATTTTTATGCCAGACAGATTAAAAATAGGGAGAGAGAAAATTGGGCAATTTCTAATTTTCCCATTTTTCTACTTCCATTTTTAGAACAACTCATTCCTATGTTTGAATATTCTCCACTCTTTGTCAAATGCCAGATTTAATGATAATGGCATGAAATTTCAGATCTTCTTGGTTTCCCAGCTCATTTGTATCATCCTGTGAAAAATAGGGTACAGTAAGAGACTTGAAGAGGATTGTTCAGAATATTTGTAATCTCATTATATCTTCTCCACTGAAACTTTTATAATTTTTTAAAATATATTTTTATTGATATTTTACAGAGAGGAAGGGAGAGAGATAGTCAGAAACATCGATGAGAGAAAATCACCGACCAGCTGCCTCCTGCACACCCCCCACTGGGGATGTGCCCACAACCAATGTACATGCCCCTGACTGGAATTGAACCTGGGACCTTTCAGTCTGCAGACTCTATCCACTGAGCCAAACCAGTTTCAGCTCCACTGGAACTTTTAAAAAGACATCATACCCTGTTTCTCCTGGTGCATCATAAAAGAACAATTTTCCTTTAATCCATGTCACCACATGTTATATTATAAGTTTGAACATTATTTTTCTTTGAACTCAATGAAAGATTCCAGTTGATATTAGCTTTAATTTTCTATTCACAATTTAAATACTATCTAGACTGAATAATATATATAATAGCATACGCATCTTTATGGAAAATGTATCTAACTCATGATTTTAAATACTAGATCTTCTATCATCTTCCTTATCATGAACTCTACTCATATATATATATATATATATATATATATAGGCTCATTTTTTATGACTTCAATAATTCTCTTACTTTTTAAATTTTTTCTTCTCTTTTTGTTTCATCTTTCTCATTATGGTTTTCCCTTCAACTTGTTGCCTCTCACCTATTTATTACCACTCACCTATCCATTTGATGAAAACACTTTTTTTCTCCTCTGGTTTAGACTTTTTTTTAGATGTATACGTTGGGCTATGTCTCTTCAAGATAAGAATATACTTTTAATGAGAAGTAGGTAGCTACTTCCCCTGCTCTTTTATGATACTTACCTACATTTTTATTGATCCAGGTCAAAGGTGGACTACAGACATACATAAGTCAAACAGTTCATGATAAAAGTCATACAATTGGAATCAGAAATTACTCATTGAATACATATTTTGTGCCTGCCCCTAACTTTTAAACCAAGGAGACTTAAAAAACAAACAAAGGCATGGCCCAGCCAGTTTGGTTCAGTGTTTGAGCACTGACCTATGAACCAGGAAGTCATGATTCTATTACTGATCAGGGCACATACCCCAGATTTGGGCTTGATCTTCATTGGGGGTCATAAAGAGGCAGCTGATGAATGATTCTATCTCATCACTGATGTTTCTATTTCTCTCTCCTTTTCCATTTTTCTTTAAAATCTATCTATCTATCTATCTATCTATCTATCTATCTATCTATCATATATCTATATCATATATCATATATCTATATACACTAGAAGCCCAGTGCATGAATTTGTGCATAGGTGAGATCTGGCCAGCCCATCCCCAAGCAGGGCATGATCAGTGCTGGGCCGGCTGAGGGGAGGGTCTGTGGGTGATTGGCCAGCAGACCTCACCCCCAATTGGGGTTGGGGGGCCAATTGGGGGTGGGGCTGGCCATGGGGGGGGGGGATGTGGGTGGTGGGCCACCCGGACCCGCCCTTTAGTGGGGTGGAGCATGCCTATTGGCTTCCAGAGGCCTGAGGAATGTGTCATGGTTGGTTGGCCAGCCGGCCCTGTCCCTGATTAGGGTGGGGGGACAATAAAGGTATGGATGGTGGAGGCAGAGGCTGTGGGCTGAACAGGGTGGTAGGGGCCAATCGGGGGCAGGGAAGGTCAGGGAGAGGGACTTTGGGCGAATCAGAGTGGTGGGGCTGGGAGGGTGGAGGGGCTGCAAGAGTTTGGTCAGCCAACCCCACCCCCTATTTGGGTGAGGGGTGAGATCAGGAGCAGGGTGGCTGGGGGAGGGAGGGGCTGTAGAAGGTTGGGCTGGCTGACCCCATCCCCTATTTGGATGTGAGGAGTGATCAGAGGTGGGGCCAGCTAGGGGGAGGGACTGTGGGCCTATTGTGATGGGGTGGCAGGGTTGGCTGGGGGCAAAGAGGAGGGCATGTTTGGCCAGCTGGCCCTGCCCTTGATTGGGATGGTAGAGTCTGATCAGAGGCAGGCCAGATGAGTGGAGGGGCTGTGGGAGGTTGGCCAGCCATTTGCTGGCCACAGTGGGCATCATAAAAACTGGTCATTATGGTTGTTATGATGTTAGCTGTACATATATATATATATATATATATATATATATATATATATATATATTATAAAAGGCTAATATGCAAATCGACTAAAATTCAGAACAACTGGTTGCTATGATGTGCACTAATCACCAGGGGGCAGACACTCAATGAAGGAGCTGCCCCCCTGGTGGTTAGTGTACTCCTACTCTGGGAATGCTCCTAAGCCAGAAGCTGAGCTCATGGCTGGAGAGTGCAGCAGCAATGGCTGGAGCCTCTCCTGCCTCAGTGGCAGCCCTGAGGATATCTGACTGCCAGCTTAGATCCACTTCCATGGGGGACAGGCCTAAGCTGGCAGTCTGGAGTCCCCAAGGGTCCCCAGACTGTGAGAGGCTGCACTGAAGGACAGCCCCCTCCCCAAAATCAAGTGCACAATTTTCATGCACCCGATCCCAGTATATATTTAAAAAGGGTATGAAAGAATTTCTTTCTTTTTATGAAATTTGTTGTTTTATATGAGACAGATAAGAACTGCTAGTCATATACTAAAACATTTTGAAATTCATTTAAGTGTTTAATTAGATGTTTATTGTGGAGATTATAGGTCACAAAAATGTTTATAAAGTGAGAAAATAGATGTCTGTCAAAAACAAATAGAAGAACCGACTAAATACATGTTCCATTGCAAATAAAATAATGTAAACATAATAGCAACAAACAGAAAATCTTGAGACATTTTTTTTCTTGAAACATTGGAAACACACTGAAAATAAACATTGGAGGATTATTTTATGGCACTTGGTTTTTAAAGGCTATTTGATTTGTTTCAATGTTTTCACATTATTTTCCTCGATTAAATTTATTCTAAAAAAAAAAGATACTAAAGAATAAAGACAAGGGAATAAATGCTTATCTGTGACAGAGACAGGTGGACATTTTTTAAGTACCTAGAGGATCTATTAATATCCAAAGAACACTGGATGTAGCATTATATTCCTTCTGAACATGCTTCAAGCCAAGACTGTCCAAAATTTATAGTAAAAATATGAAGATGGCACTCAAAGAACACACATAAATCTTTTTTTAATCTTTATTATTTTTATTTATTGATTTATTTAATATAATTTATTGAGTTTTTACAGGGAGGAAGAGAGAGGGATAGAAAGCTAGAAACATTGATGAGAGAGAAACATTGATCCGCTGCCTCTTGCACACCCCCTACTGGGGATGTGCCCCCAACATAGGTGCATGCCCTTGACTGGAATCGAACCTGGGACCTTTCAGTCCACAGGCCGATGCTCTATCAACTGAGTCAAACCACTTTCAGCCACACATAAATCTTTAAAATTAACTAGACTATACACACATACTCCTACCCACCTACACTAATAATACAGATTACACACACACACACTCACACATGCACTAAAACCTTCATTAGACACCACACATCATACACATGACCCTTAATCCCAAAAAATTCATATAACATGTTCTAAATATATATTTCTTCCTAATTATAGATAAAATGATAATAATTAAGTAAAGTCAAGTAATTTTAACCAAAGTACATTGTTTTTTTATAGAAAATTAATCTTATTTTCCTTACATGTTAAAGAGATCTAAAGTTTTAACTACTTTTTTATTATTGCAACTTTTAAAATAAATATATTTTAAGATTTGGATCAATAGAAAGATGATCCTTTTAAATAAATTATATAGACCAGTCATTTAGAAAAAAAAAAATGTATTGTTAAGCAAATTATCATATTACATACTTTCATGTTTGAGGGGTCTAAAAAGCTATTAGGTCAGATGGGAATTTACAAACTATAACTCTGTGTGCCTGCCTCCAGAGTCCCCCAGTCCCCTTAGACCCCAGCTGCCCAGGGCTGGCCAGAGGCACAGGCAAGCCTCGGATGATGGCTGCCCAGCCTCCCAGGGTGGGCTTGAGGTACAGGCAAGCCTCAGATGGCGGCTGCCCAGTCACCCAGTGCTGCCCAAGGCTCAAGTAACCAGGGCCGGCTGAGGCTTGTGCTATCCGCAGTGTCAGCAGCAGAGGTGTGATGGGGGTGTCGCCTTCCCCTGATCACCTGGTCGCCTCACCCCCGAGAGCTCCCAGACTGTTAGAGGGCGATAAACCGGGCTGAGGGTTGCCCACTCTTGTGCATGAATGCACCAGGACTCTAGTATAATATATAATATATAATATATAATATATAATATATGATATATGATATATGATATATGATATATGATATATGATATATGATATATGATATATGATATATGATATATGATATATGATATATGATATATGATATATGATATATGATATATGATATATGATATATGATATATGATATATGATATATGATATATGATGTATGATGTATGATGTATGATGTATGATGTATGATGTATGATGTATGATGTATGATGTATGATGTATGATGTATGATGTATGATGTATGATGTATGATGTATGATGTATGATGTATGATGTATGATGTATGATGTATGATGTATGATGTATGATGTATGATGTATGATGTATGATGTATGATATATGATATATGATATATGATATATGATATATGATATATGATATATGATATATGATATATGATATATGATATATGATATATGATATATGATATATGATATATGATATATGATATATGATATATAATAGAGTATGTATGTAATATGTAATGTGTAATGTATAATACGTAATGTGCAATAAATAGTGAAAATATAAGATTATATTTTCATTGTATGCCTTGATTCTTTTTAATATAACTTAAAAAAGGTATCCCATGATTTTGGTTTATATTGAATAATATCTAGCCAAATGTATTTTGATTGAATAAACCAAAATAATAGCTTTAAATGTTAAAATTTTATGTACTTTCCAAAATGCAAGAATCATTTATCTTTGCTCAGAATAAAATAAAATAAAAAATTGGCAAGGCACAGAATCTCTATAAAAAATTGGGAAGAAATATTATAAAATACTTCTTTCATTAAAATATTTCTGAAATTATACTGAATTGAGAAGTGAAAAACATAAACAATAAATGATCCAAGTGAGTTCAGGGTCCCAAAAAAGTGCAATTATACTTTTCAGTTGTGTGACACACTATAAGCTCTATTTAACTAGACAACTTTTATATTTCTAAAATTACTAGAAGCCTGATGCATGAAATTTGTGTAA
The DNA here is from genome assembly GCF_964339955.1 of Pipistrellus hanaki. Taxonomy (NCBI): domain Eukaryota; kingdom Metazoa; phylum Chordata; class Mammalia; order Chiroptera; family Vespertilionidae; genus Pipistrellus; species Pipistrellus hanaki. The sequence continues at coordinate 71,503,902 of NC_140505.1, forward strand.
GGGCCTAGACCCCTGTCGCTGTGGCAGCCGCCTCTGCCTTGGCGCCCACCTGTTGTGACTTTGTCTGGAGGGACAGACATCTGGTCAAATTAGTACATTATGCTTTTATTATTATAGATTCTTTACAACCTTTGAATTTAAAATTCAAAGAGAGGGATGGTTGTTAAAGAATAATCTAATTAATGAATTTTCCTTAATTATTCTAGTTCTGATTATTAAGATCATTATTATTTAATTATTTTAAGTAGCTCCTATAATTTATTCATTGACTTACTAAATATACAAAATATAAGATAACATTTCAGATTAGGTTTTCTTGAAAAATTATTCCGCCTTAATGGAAATATTTTCAGAAGCACTTTGATTTACCTTGTTCTCTGTGCAACATATCACCTCCTTTACCAATATAAAAATCACCCCATTTATGTATATGAAATCTTATTCTAACCTTTCTACTGGGCTTTTTAAGCAAACCACTTAAAATGTTCTTTATCTCATGATATTTTAAAAATTGTTTTACAATATATATTTTCCATTTTTATTTTATTTTAACCATGACTCGACACTAATTTAGTGGTATGCTATTGCTAAAGTATATCCTTAAACATTTTTATTGAGCTCATTCTGAGAAGACATGTTTATATTGCTCCACAGATACTCAGTTAGTCAAGTTCAAGTCATTGAAAATCACTACTTTGAAAATAGAATTCTATTACCATTCTCTCCTCTTTGTGTTCTCACTAAACTCTTTTAAATTTTCTATTTTTTTCTAACGGATTATTAACCAAAATAAATTATCTGGTGAGTGTTAGTGTGTATAATGTGTTCATTGTTCTTTCTGCACAGCTCCTCCATTACCAGTTAAATACTGGTTCTTGTTTTCTCTGAGCACCTTCTATCTTCTACACAGTATAATTTTATGTTAAGGCTTACAGACACCACAATTGGATAACATAAATCTACTCATTATATCATTTAAGCTTTGACTTTCTATTGTAGTCTGTGAGAAAGAAGGCCTTTTTCTACTCTGCAGTTTAAATTTAAAGTCTAGAAATACGACCATATGTTCTTATTAAGCATTAAATGAATACCATACATGAATATCATTTCTTTCTTATACGTAATAGGCCCTGCAATTTCAGTTTTAATTAAATATGGATTTTTTTACTTAGCTCATTCTCCAGATAGCTACAACAACTATAATATTCTTAGTACTCCCCAGTGCTGCTGGACTTTTATAGAGTCAATGTTACACTGTGAAACCTCAGCTCGAAAAGTACAACATTTATGATCTCTTCCCACAAAGTGAGAGCTCCTAAAATAAAACTTTCCCATCATATGTGAACCTTTTAAGTATTACTGCTGTGAGAAAATGTATGAAAATAATATATTATAATTTCTACCAAAGGAGAATATTTATCTATCTCTTTGTATATTTTCATAAAATATGTTCTAATATAAACACAATGACATAAATGTTATTCAGGCTTCAGTGTAAATCTGAAAAGTACAGAATTAAGGAAGCCATATGTCATTGAGACACTTCTAGTCACTTTTTTTTTTTTAATGAATTAGACTATCAAGACTATCAGTGATGTGCCTGACACTGTGCTGAGACTGGAGTTATAAAATTAGCAAACACATGTACCTGCCCTCTAGTGTGCAAACAGGAAAATCAAATAAGCAAAGAATATAATAATCATTACATTAAATGCATATGCTAAGTTCCAAAGTTTCACAGAGGTGTGGTGATAAAAAAAAAAAAAGAAAGAAAAAAAAAGCACTTCCATTTTGCCACATGGGTATGCCAATAAGAAAGAGATACTTACACCCAAAGAAAAGAATTATAGTACCCAATTTAAAAGGTTAAAAGCAAAAATTTGGGGACCACATTTTTAGTTTTACACACAACTCCATGACTTACTAAGTGAAAACTTGGGAAACGTGCTGATAACTCTCTTGCTCCAGTTTCTTCATTTGTTAATAGAAACAACAACACAGGGTTTCTATGAAGATACATGAGTCAATACAAGTCTGAGATTAAAAAAAATACTTTTATTGATTGCAGTGAAAGGAAGGAAAGTGCTTAGAATAGTGTCCGTTTAAGTGTTTGCTAAACAAAATTAGTAAACTTTAAATTTTCTGAAATATAAAACTTGGTAAGAATTGATGAGTTAGGGTGGTCATATAAACAATCTTAAATGCTTTAAAAAGGGTATATAGGAAATATATTTTGAGCAGAAGGGTGATGTGTAGATGAAAGATGGTTCAAATTCTTTGTCATTTGTCCATTTGAGAAGTGGAGTACCGCCAAAAAAAAAAAAAGTGGAGTACCATTAATTTAACTGCTTTTGAATCTAAGCTGGACAACAATGGGGAAAATAATATGGCAGAAATTATATGTCATTTAGACATATTAGCCTTTTATTATATATGATATACACTAAGTTGCCAATTTGCATATTGCATATTAGCCTTTTATTATATATGATATACACTGAGTTGCCAGATTAGTATGCATTCAGAGATCATAATAATCTGGCCACTCAGTGTGTATGTATGTGTTTGTGTGTATGTGTGTAAGTTTATTGGAAATGAAGCAAAAGTAAAAACAAAAAGAATAAAAATAAAAATAATCATTTTTACAATTAAACTAATTTTCAAATCAAGAAGTACTATTAAAAATGAAGACATTAAAATATATGTATCATATGATTTATTTTTGCTTTAAAAGTTGTTTTTAAAATCATCTTTGAGTGTGTTACTTGAATTGTATTACTGTGTTTAAAGGATATATGGAGCTTTGCATATAAAGTAGTTATGGGGCCAGATCTATACTAGATTTTTCATGGTATATAAGGTGAACAAATGTCTAATTACTACAACGTACACCTGAAACTAATACAATTTTATATGTCAACTATAATTAGAAAATACGTTTTAGAAAATGTTGCATATAGTGGTAGGCCTGGGTGGGATGGTTGCAGGGTGGAAGGGATCAATGGGGGAGGGAGGAAGCAATAAAGATAAATTAAAATAAATAAATTATGTTGCATACATTCTAAAATCTAACACCTTGGGACCTATTCACTGCCATCTGGTGTCAGTGTAACAAAATTGCAATGACAGCTACTTAGATACACACGTTTTACCTCCTAAGAGTTGAAATTACAAAAATAAATATGCAAGGAGATAAGCTTGACGTTAAACATTCTACCACACTCAAAATTATTATGAGTTTCAGGAAAGACAGACAAATTATTTTCTTGCAGTGCTTTGCAATGAAACACCAGCTCAATAAAGTAATACATTATTGAAATGTGGTGGCATAGTAAATCCTACTTCATTGCCAATAAACTGAAGATCAAAGCAATCAACAAAGCTCCACTGGTAATAAACTGAAAGTCAGTAGAGCACAAAATGTATTACTTTTAGAATTAATTTTGGCACAAAATAGGCTGTTGAGTTTTCCCCTTTTCTTAAGACAAATCAACCCCAAGCAAATAGTTAATAGAATGTTGGAAGGGAAACTCAATGTGCTCATGGTATTCTGATGAACTTTTACATTTGCTTTTTTAGCACAATATAATTATGTGGACTCCATTTTACATATATTTGGAAGAAATTTTTGTGATAGTTTTCTGATTAAATTGCATCCTAACTCTGGCCAGTAGGCTAGAGGTTAGAGCATCAGCTCAAGAACCAGAGGATCATGGATTCACATCGATATCTCTCTCTTCCTCTATCTCCCCTTCTGTTTTTTATATTTTATTGATTTTTCTTACAGAGAGGAAGGGAGAGAGATAGAGAGCTAGAAACATCAATGAGAGAGAAACATTGACCAGCTGTCTCTTGCACACCCCCCACCGGGGATGTGCCCACAACCAACGTACATGCCCTTGACAGGAATCGAACCAGGGACCTTTCAGTCCACAGACCAACGCTCTGCCGCTGAGCTAAACCGGTTTAGGCTCTATCTCCTCTTCTATCCTCCTTCCCTTCCACTCTCCCTCTGAAAAGCAATGGAAAAAAATATCCGTGGGTGAAAATTAACAAATACTAATAAATTGTACTCAATATCTCCATTAAGAAGGAAGTAACTGTTCAAGGTACCTGATGACAGAATCAAGATTTTTACCTTGAATCTCTTAAATCATACAAATATTTTTTTTAGCTATAAAGCATCTCTTATGCATATAATTTTTTTCACACACTTACTAAAGGCTCTTAAGGATGAGCAGTTAGTCTAATCATAATTATAATAAGTTGGATTGGTATTTTCTGGATGCATGCAATTTAACAAATTGGAGTAAAACATATTTAACAAATTGGAGTATGTCATACAAAGTTGTTTAGAAACTGAGAGAACTTATAAACATACAATTTGGTACCGAAGGAAGGAAGCTGACATGGTTTAAGGGTACTCCGGAAATATAGCAACGAGAGAGCTAACTCCACACACGGTGCTGAACCTAAAGGTTCTGGATGGGAATTGCAGAGATGAGGCAAGTTCCCCTACTACAGGCTGTCACCAAACTCCACTTACTTCTATTCACTTTGTCTTCTGCTCACTTTATTTATTTATTTTTTTATTTCTTTATTGATTAAAGTATTACATATTTGTCCTCATCCCCCTATTCCCATCCCAAACCCTTCCCACGCATGCCCCAACTCCCAGTTGTCAATGATCACTGGGTAGGCTCATTTGCATACAAGTCCTTTGGTTGATCTCCCTGCTTAGCCCCACCCTCCCCCACCTTCCCTCTGAGGCTTGACAATCTGATCCATGCTTCCTTGTCTCTGGGTCTGTTTTTGTTCATCAGTTTATGTCGTTCACTTTAGATTAGCATTTCAGCACTGTGATTTTTAAGAATGTTCCATTGCTTAACTGTACAATAGAAGCTAACTATGTAGTCATTAATGAGGAGGGAATTCATCCATATTTAGGTGATCATTTCCTCCAACTCCTAAAAGAAGAGACTTTTTTTACCTACTAAATTTTAATCAACAAAGTTGCAGGACCAATATTTATTATTAATATAATTTATAAAGTCTGATCAAATGATCTATCAAGAAGGTGTTTTTCTTTATTTTTTTTGTCAGATGCTTTGGCCATATCTCTTTTTCAAAGCCTTTATGCAATGGTAGATGTTTCTAAGTAAATAACTCAGTTCCTCAACTTCATAGGTATATAACAATCATAAGACTGTGTTGAAAGTTCATAAACATGTCATCAAATTGTCTTTGTGCATCTCATTATACCAATGCAAAAGACATGACTTCCTCATAGATAGTTGTATATTATACTGCCTGAGCAAGAATCTCTGATTTAACTATCAGTACAAAAAAAGAGTCTTAAACAATCAGTGAGAATCTGTTTAATTTTTTTTATTGTATCACTTTGGGAAATTAAGATTGTCAATAAATACTTCTTAAATATTATACTGAAGATTTACTACACAAGTACACAGATTTTTGGAGTTATTGAATTTTTGGAATTATTGAAAATTTCTTCCTACTCCAAAAATCTGTGTACTTGTGTAGTAAATCCTCAGTGTAATATGTAAGAAGTCTTCATTGTGTTAATGTATAGATGACTTTCCCTATCTTCAGCTTGGTATGATTTTAAACCAATGGCTTTAACCAATCAATAACCACATATCCAGAAATCATATAAAATATTCCTACTAATTAATAACATATGTTTTAAATGTGTTTTCATTGATTTCAGAGAAGAAGGAAGAAAGGGAGATAGCAACATCAATGACTAGAGAGAATCATTGATTGGCTGCCTCCTACATGCCCCACACTGGGGATTGAGCCCACAACCCAGGTATGTGCCCTGACTGGGAATTGAACCATGGTCTCCTGGTTCATAGGTCGACACTCAACCACTGAGCTATGCCAGCCAGGCAATCACAAATATTGGTAAATATGATTTTTATACTAATTGTAGGTATTTCACAGCATTTTGAATCATCTATTTTGAACAAGTTATTAAAATAACTAATGATGCCGATACCGGTTTGGCTCAGTGGATAGAGCGTTGGTTTGCGGACTGAAGGGTCCCAGGTTCGATTCCAGTCAAGGGCATGTACCTTGGTTGTGGGCACAGCCCCAGTAAAGGGTGTGCAGGAGGCAGCTGGTAGATGTTTCTCTCTCATTGATGTTTCTAGCTCTCTATCCCTCTCCCTTCCCCTCTGTGAAAAATCAATAAAATATATTTAATAAAAAATATATAAATAAAAAATAAAATAAAATACTTAATGAAATGTTTTCAGCTTTTGAAAATTTTTGTTGTTGCGTTTGAGCTTTTATTTATTTACTCAAATTGTAAATGTTTTAAGTGGGGGTGAAAAAAGGTTGTAATGGGTATAAGAATCTTGATAGCTGAAACCAGTTTGGCTCAATGGATAGAGCATCGGCCTGCAGACTGAAAGGTCCCAGGTTTGATTCTGGTCAAGGGCATGTACCTTTAGTTGCGGGCACATCTCCAGTGGGGGCTGTGCAGGAGGCAACTGATCAATGATGATTCTTTCTCTCATATCGATGTTTCTGACTCTCTATCCATCTCTCTTCCTGTCTGTAAAAAATCAATAAAATATATATTAAAAAAAAGAATGTTGATATGTTGATAAATTATATATATAATGCTAGCAAAGGAATAAAAGAAAGAACAAATTGACTACTATTGAAATGAAAGGCTAAAATTGATAGTAGAACTAGGAATAATAAAAAACAAAGAGATTAGAAATTAGATAAATAGCCAAAACCTGTTTGGCTCAGTGGATAGAACCTTCAGCCTGTGGACTGAAAGATCCCAGGTTTGATTCCGGTCAAGGGCATGTACCATGGTTGCGGGCACAGCTCCAGTGTGGGGTGTGCAGGAGGCAGCTGATCGATGTTTCTCTCTCATCGATATTTCTAACTCTCTATTCCTCTCTCTTCCTCTCTGTAAAAAAAAATCAATAAAATATATTAAAAAAAAGAAATTAGATAAATAACACATTGTGATTTTAATCACTCGAAATGATTTATTTGAATAAATAAGTTATAATCAATGTGGAAGGGCACAGCATTAAAAAACAGTGTTATACCTATAAATATTGCAATAAACTTATATGTTGTTCTTATAGCACACTACTTTGTATTTCCATTAGACAAAAAAAGTGTGTATCATATTCTATAGGCCATCAACAAATCACTGATAGACTCTACGTAAGCATTTATAAACCTGTATTTTATCACTTTGCTCTCTTAAGAGTATGAGCATTGTACTCCCTAAGTGTCATGCGTGAAAAACAAATACTGTGCTCACACACACAAAAACTAATTAATCAAATTCTTAAAATTTTATAAATACCCATTCAAATCTGCTGGCATGACATATGTTACCCCAAGTATTTTCCTTACACTCATACTACTTATAAGCATAAATGAGTATAATTGTAAATTATATTCTTTTGTGTTCTTATATTTCAATTTCTTCTTACTTAAGGTTTATATGATAGCATACCATAATATACGGGGTATCCCCTAAAAAATGTATACACATAGTTTGAATAATTACAAAGACAGGGTTTATTAAAATACATTTCATTTTTAAAATTGAGCTATCAGCTGTTTAAGTGTGTATGCATTTGAGAGGGGACATAGGAAAACCTATTCATTCCTAAAATGTCTTTCTCCAAGGTTTGGTGGATCCTCCTGATTATATTTTACTATTGAGTAGGTCCAAGGATAAGATATGTTTTTTATTTAGTATCTTTATTTGAAAGAACCCCTTAGTCATGTAACGCCATTGTTGTGTATGCTGTGAATGATACAAGTTAGCTTTAAAAATGGTGTTTAATAAATTGTTTTTATGAGTTTTGTTCTTATTGAGTAAGTGATGAAAATGTTGCATTTCTCTATTAACCACCAAAGCATGGATTGCTTCTCTCTTTATATAATATTTAAGGGCTTTGTCAATGTGCTATTTCTGTGTTATCATCAATCAACATTCCTTTCTGATAAAGAGCACTTGTCAATTCTGTTTCCTATTTTGACATAACAAAATGCAGTTTTATTATCTGATCCTCAGTAGAAAGAGTCACATTCTAAGATTTTAGCAAAAAGTGACCTCTGAATTGTTATTTGCCATAATATTTGTACAATATGATATGACATTTCACTGGTAAAAGCATTTTATTTATAAGTATTATATTTTTTATGTGCAATACAATGTGATCTCCATTGAGATACATCCTCCTCACTCAATAGTTTATATAGGGTCTCTTTTAGTTTGGTTAAGTATGGTACATATTCTAGTAGACACAAGATATCTCAGAAACATCTTGCAATAAAATAAGTTCATTCTGTCATTATATATTTCATGCATTGCATACACAGAATCATTTGTACACATACACTTATTCACATGCTAGAGGAGAAGAGATAATACAAACACAAATAAAACTGAACAATGACATCTTAAATGTTATGTTCAGTGAAGACCCTAAAACAGTGATGAGATAATGATTAGACAGAAAGCAATTTAAACTAAATTATAAAGAAAGCTTTTTTTGATGAAAAGTGCCATTTTATTAAGACTAGTACCCTATAAAAATGCCACTAAGACAAAAATCTGGTAACAGAGCACTTCAGATTAGACAAACAAGTTATAAATGACAAATAAACTTTTAAATAAATAGTTAAATAAATACAACATAAATAACCCAAAGTAGGAGTTCTATCCTTTTTTTCTTTTCTTTCTTTTTGGCTCTTAATTCTTTTCACAGAATACTTGTTGTTTTACGCATGTGGAATATTCTGTAAAACTATGCTTTCTGGTGTGGTAGCAATAACTTAGCTCTCAGATGAGAGTCTATTCTCTGATTCTGATTTTGGTCTTAAAAGCTTTGGTTAGTCCAGCCAGTGTGGATCAGTGATTGAGCCTGGACCTATGAACCAGGAGGTCATGGTTCTAAATCCAGTCAGGGCAAATGCCCAGAATGAGGGCTCAATCCTCAGTAGGGGTCATGCAGGAGGCAGAAGATAATGATTCTCTCTCATCATTGATTCTATCTCTCACTTTCCCTCATATCAATAAAAATATATTTTTAAAAAGCCTTTGGTTGTTCCCATCTTTGTATACTTAGATTGGTATAATTGTCATGTTACCATTCCTCTACTGTCTCTTCCAAGTTGTTCTAAACACTATGTGTCTTTCGAGGCACTCACAAATGAATAATTTTTCTGGTTTCATACCGTTAGCTTCATGCAAGCAGCATTGTAGCATACAGTCTGTTGCAGTTACTTGCATACACCTCATTACAAGAAAAGCAATCTTCAGGGATATTTTATAGAATAAGATACAAAGACCTTAATTTTGGCAACTACATAAATGTAATCTTATATATATAAAAAGCCAGCAACAGGAATGCCATAACCACCAGAATGACTGGTCACTATGACAGCCACTGCACCCAGTGAAACTGCCCAATTGGGGGGTGGGGCTAGCTGGCCAACTTCCTTCGGCCCCTCCCCCAAGCAGGCCCCACTCCTGATTGCCTTCTCCCACCTCATACCAGGAGCGAGGCCAGCTGGCCAACATCCCACAGTCCCCCACCCTGGCTGGCCCCAGGTCTATGGGCCCTACTCCCCCAGTTGGCCCACAGCCCCTATCCCGGCTGGTCTCAACCCTGATCACCCCCTCTACCCGAATAGGGGGCAGGGCTGGCCGGCTAACCCCCTCACCTGGCCTCACCCCAGGTTGGCCCCCCACCCCAGAGACAGGGCCGGCCAGCCAACCACCTGCCTGTGGTCCCTCCCACTGGCTGGTCTTGGACTCAATGGGCCATCACCACCCCAACTGGCCCTCGATCAGCCCCTCCACACCAATCAGGGGGGAGGGCTGGCCGGCCAACCTCCCATGACCCCTCCCCCCAGTGCTGACCCCTGATTGGCCCCCACCACCTTAATCGAGGGTGGGGCCCACTGGCCAATAGCCCTCAGCCTCTCCCCCTTGCTGGCCTAACCCTGATTAGGACCCAATTGGGGTGGGCCAGCAGGTCCACCTCCCACCATCTCCTTCTTTCAATAGGCCCAGACCCAATTTGTCCCAACTGGGGCTTGGTCAGCCAGACCCCACCCATGCACAAATTTGTGCACTGGGCCTCTACTATAATATATAAGTAAAAGACATCTTGATCAAGTAAGAATAATCCAACAAATGAATATTTTAAACACTTGAAAATAAATAGATGCACATTACTATGTCAGCATAAGGGGTAATTATCCAATAAAAAATACTTAAAAAATTGACAATTTATTTGTGCTAAAAATTCTCAGTAAACAAACAATAGAGGGACACTTCAAATAGGTAAGGCACATCTAGAAAACATGCACAAGTTATATCATATTTAATGGTTAAAGATTCAATTGTTTTCCCAAATATCTGTAAGAAAAGATAGATGTCTGTTCTCAGAAATTTTATTGAACATTATTGTAGAAATTTTATCCAGTATAATAAAAAAGAAAAATAAATAAAAGATACATATATTAAAAAGAAAAAATTTTCCCCACAAATAACAGATACTCTACTTGTAAAAATCGTTAACCTAAAAAAAAAAAAAAAAAAAAAAAAAATCTACTGGGACTAAGTAGTGAATTCAGCAAAATCATAAGATACTAGATTAATGTACATAAATCAATTGTATTTTCACATATTAGCATTACACTATTAGCAATACACTTAAAATATAATTTATACCATCAATAAAATAAAATGAAATGAAATAGAGATAAATGTAGAACTTATATGTTGCAACTACAAAAAAAAATAAAAAATCTTACTTGAGATTTAAAGAAGACCTAAAAATACATGCTTATGGGTTTAGAAAAATATTTCTTATATGTGAAATAATGTTTCTAAAAAAAAAATCAATACAATAGAAATAACCTAAATTAAAACCTGTTCTTTGTAATAGATTGTACAATTCTAAGATGTCATGTATGTAATATAAGATAAGCAAAGTATTAATTATAGGACTTTCTATTTACATCATTCTTCTTTCCTTTAAATAAGAATTATCAGTACAAAAAATGGGAAGAAATGGAATAACAAAGTGATTAAACAAAAACCCTGTAGTTCTGTGATGAGAAGTTACCAAATGAAATCATGATTCATTTTAACATATATAACATATGTACATCCTACATAATAAAAGAGTAATATGCAAATTAACCATCACTCCACTACACCCACAAGTCACACCCACCAGCCACAGCCACCAGCCAAGCAGAGCAAGTATGCAAATGAACCCAACCAAGATGGCTACAGCCACAGAGAGCAGGAGGGAGGCTTGGGTTTCCCTGGCAATGGAGGAAGCAAAGCTTTCTGCTCGCCCTTGCCAGCCTACGCCTCCACTCAAGGGTACAATGTTTCAATTATAAAAGTTAAACAAATTCCAACAGAAATGGCTGTAGCCAAGGAGCAAGCAGGAGGCTTGGCTACACTCCAGGCTACAAAGTTTCAATTGTAGAAGGTAAATAAACCCAAACAGAAATGGTGGCAGCCACAAAGCTGGAAAGAGTGGGAGGCTAGGGTTGCCCCTGGCAATGGAAGAAGCAAAGCTTTCCTAACATCCTGGCCAGCCCACTCCAGACTACAAAGTTTCAGTTGTAGAAGGTAAATAAATCCCAGATACCAGGGCCTCTGCTTGGGTTGTCAGTGGGCATGGCTGGCCTGGAAACCACCATAGGCCCCTTGATCAGGCCTCCCTATGCCCCAAGGGAACCCCACCCTGATCCAGGACACCCTTCAGGGCAAACCAGCTGGCACCCACCCATGTACCAGGCCTCTATCCTATCTAATAAAAGAGTTATATGCAGATTGACTATCACTCCAATACACAAGATGGCTGCCCCCATGTGGTTATAGATCCTGCCACCATGTGGACACAAGATGGCCAGCAGGGGAGGACAGTTGGGAGGCACCAGGCCTGCAAGGGAGGGCAGTTGAGAGGGACCAGGCCTGCAAGGGAGGGCAGTTAGGGGTGACCAGGCCAGCAGAGGAGGGAAGTTGGGGGTAAACAAGTGAGCAGGGGAGCAGTTAGACATCAATCAGGCTGGCATGAGAGTAGTTAGGGGGTGACCAGTCTGGCAGGCAGAAGTGGTTAGGGGCAATCAGGAAGTCAGGGAGGTGAAAAGTTGGGAGCCAGCAGTCCTGGATTGTGAGAGGGATCCCAGATAGGAGAGGGTGCAGGATGGGCTGAGGGACACCCCTCCGCCCCCATGCACAATTTTGTGCACCAGACCTCTAGTGTACATATAAAATGTATTATTATGTATATGTATTTCTTTCTCTGTGCATCTACTTATTTTTGTCATATGCAATCTTAACTCTGATTAACTAAGGCTATCATTGGAATGGGAAACATGGAGAAGGTTCTGGGATTGCCAGCAAATTCCTATTTCTTAATATGGTTACAAGGTTGTTTGCCTTCTGGTAACTCATAAAACAGTGCACTTGTTCTATTTGGTTTACTATTTCTATGTATTATTTTTTAATAGGTGAGATTAAAATGTCTAATGTTTCTATAATAATGAATTAGCCATAATAGCAATAACATCCTCTCAATATTTTTATTACCTCATTATCCCATTCTGACTTCATATTGAACATAATTCATATGATCAAGCCTTGAGCTTCATGTTGCAGAATAGACCCTGGTGTCATGTCTAAATTAAAAGACATGTATTTGAGCAGGATTGCCAGATATCATAGCAAATTATCACACTAAAACTAATGACAAGAAAAAAAAGACACCATATTTTTAAGCATACATTTCTTTATATATTACAAAATAAATAGTTATTTTTAATAGTAACTGAATACCTATATTAATTTTAGCTGCTTAATCCTTTTCCTGTGAATCCTAAGAGATAATTCGAACACCACTTCTTCCCTTTCCTCTGTATCCTAATCATTGAATGTTATCTTAATATTCATTGAATGTTATCTTAGCCAACAAATAAATTTAAAAATTACAACTGTCCATCCTTATGAGCAAAGTAAAATCAAAGAAATACAAAAGTGGACTGTGCCTAACAAATCCAAACCTGTACTGAGAGCCAATAACGAAAACCGATTTTAGCTATAAACACCTCTAAACAGAAGCTACAGTACATGTAATTGTATTATATCTCAAGCCTCCTTTTACATTTATTTTTGCTTTAGATATGTTTTACTAAAAACTATAGAAGCATAACAATGGGCTCAAAATGAAAGTATTATTTTACAGTGATATATACCTATAATAATGTAAAGTATAAAATGTGTAAACTGTCCAATGCTGTAATTTGTTTGGATAATGATAAGAACTCTTTTATAGCAATGAAATCTAGGTCTAGAATCTACAATTCTAGTTTTTAGCTTTCTAAATTTACAGATACTGGAATACATTTGTTGCCTTAATAAGTCTTGCTAATATCAAGTCAGAGAGAGGCATCTGATTCAGAATAGGAATTGGCTTATGTTCTTACATTGGATTCAATTTTGCAATGCAGTTAATAGACTTATTATTCAATTCATAAACATTTCCAAGTATCACAATAGTCTGAATTGTGTGGGGAATGGATTATAAAGCATAGCTCAAATTATACCACAACAATGTGTATTTCTTATCCCAAACAATTTTTATCCTAAACTAAAAACTCATTTGTAACCCAATGAAAAGAGGGACAAAGATCTGTCACTGGCACTAACTGGTTTGGCTCAGCGGATAGAGCGTTGGCCTCCAGACTGAAAGGTCCCAGGTTTAATTCCAGACAAGCGCATGCACCTTGGTTGAGGGCACATTCCCAATAGGGGGTGTGCAGGAGGCAGCTGATAGATGTTTCTCTCTCATGGATGTTTCTAAGTCTCTATCCTTCTCCCTTTGTCTCTGTAAAAAAACAATTAAAATATATATTTTTTTAAAAAAAAGATCTGTCACTGTTTTGTAGTGGTCATTTCCTTAATGGATTCAATTTAATTCTAATATGCTGGTTTGTTAAAATTTACAATTTGAACAATCATAGTTATTAGCATAACTTTGTATTTTACCATTTCTATCTGCAATATTAATCACAATTGTGGGACCCTTAACAGTTTCACATGTCAAGTTCTATTAGTTGATAAAATAATTGATAATGGCAGCAAGGTTTCTTAGAAACTAGACAGTAATGAATTGGAATTTTCTAAAATCTGAAATATCTGCACAGCTGCAGAAAATGTAGACATACATAATATATAGTAATCATGACATAATAACAGGAAAAACACTGTTTTAATATATTCACTTACAACCAAATTAATCAACAAACAACAACTAGTAAATAAGGTGCTCTCTTTTTATGAATTATAATGAAAGTAAATTTTCAATTTTGGCACTTTTGTGTTCTCTAAGCATCAAAATGCCTTTAAATATGTTTTTTAAAAAAGTTAATACACTTTAGATAGATGATAGATAGATAGATTTAAAAATATTAAAAACTAGATATAACTTTTCATTAAATCTTATAACTTTATCATTCCTTGTGGGGATTTTAACAATTTATTTAAAAAAATAGTTATGTTTAAGTTTTCAAAGTCACAATCTATAAGCTCCAAGGTCCACTAGAAAAAATTTAGGAAAATATTGAAATGAGAATGGGAAAAGTAGATTTCTCTAAGTGGTGTCCAAAGGCAAAATATGTTAGGATGATGATGAGTTAAAGAAAAATTTGAATGTAGAGAAATGTAAATAGATTATTGTTTATACCAAGTCAAAGATTCATTTAAACTTTGATTCTTTTTTAATATATTTTATTGATTTTTTACAGAGAGGTAGAGAGAGGGATAGAGAGTTAGAAACGTCAATGAGAGAGAATCATCCACTAGCTGCCTCTTGCACACCCCCTACTGGGGATGTGCCCACAACCAAGGTACATGCCCTTGACCGGAATTGAACCGGGGACCTTTTAGTCCACAGGCCAACGGTCTATCCACTGAGCCAAACTGGTTTCAGCTAAACTTTTGATTCTTGAACTCTCCAGCATTAGCATATATTTTAGAAAAAAAAATTCAGTTTGGCAAATAAAAGAGACAATAAAGTAAGAAAATTATATCTATATGCCCATAAGTCTTGCTATAACATGGCCTATTAGAACATGAATTTCTGTCTGAGGTGTTTCTATCTCATACTTTTCCAAGTGAATTCATTAGAGTGAGCAGAAAAAGAAATTATTATTATAACATTTTAAAATTTATGATAACATAGTGTTAACCTAGTTGTAAAATCCAAAGGCCTTGTGAAAAAGAAAATATAAGATCAGAGGAATGTTTTAAATTATAGCCAAATGAAGTGTTTATAAGATCATAATATAATATTTATTCATTCATTCATTTGTTCCTCACTTCATATATTTTTGTTGTTACATGTAGTTTGCAAAACATAAAAAATAAAATTTTACTGAAAATCCTTAATGAAGGCATCTTTATAAACAAAGTGAAATAGAAAATTAAGAATATTATTTGTGTGTGTGTGTGTGTGTTTCTATGAGAGAGAGAGAGAGAGAGAGAGAGAGAGAGAGAGAGAGAGAGAGAGAGAGGGAGAGAGAGAAAGGAGCCAAAAAATATGTAGTGGAGAAAATAAACCTTCTTCAATAAATATGTTGAAAAAATTGGAAAGCCACATGGAAAAGAATGACACTATTCTACTGTTTATCCACATGGACAAAAAATAATTCAAAATGGACCAGAGACCTAAATAAAAGACCTAAAACAATAAATTACATAGAAGCAAACATATATACTAAACTTATGGACCTTGGTCCTAGAGAACTTTTCATGAGTTTGATCTCAAAGGCAAGAGAAGCAAAGAAAAAAAAAATGAATGAGAGGATATCAAACTAAAAATACTTTGCACAGCAAAAAAACTGTTACTAAGACATAAAGGCAACCAACCAAGTGGGAGAAGATATTAGCAAACTATAGATCCAACAATGGGTTAATATCAAAAGTATAAAAAGAACTTATCACTCAAATCCAAACAATCAAATTAATAATGGACAGAATACCTACGTAAACTGGCACTTCTTCCAAGAAGACATACAAATGGCCAATATATATATGAAAAGATGCTCAACTTCACAAACTATTAAGAAAATGCAAAACAAAACTACAAAATGCTACCTCACAGATGTTAGAATGGCTATTATCAACAAGGCAAGTAATAACAAGTGTTGTGCAGAAAAACAAAACCCTCATTCACTGAAGGTGTGGAGGTAAACTGGTATAGCCACATGAAAAACAGTATGGAAGCTCCTAAAAAATTAAGAATAGATTTCCCATTTGACCCAGAAATTCCTCTTTTGGGAATCTAACCAAAAAAAGTAAAAATATTTATTTGCCTAGATATATGTAGTTCAGTGTTTTTGGGAACATTATTCATGGTGGCCAAATCATGGAAACAACCAAAGTGTCCTTCAATAGATGATTGGATAGACACAATGCAATATAAAAATCATATGTCACTGAAATGTACATTTAAAACCTATATATTCTTATTAATTGTCACCCCAGTAAATATATTTAAAATTTTTAAAAATATTTTAAAGGAAATGAGTTAACTTTTATGATTACAAACCTAATGTTTGTTCTCAGTTATGCTCAAATATTCAATGAATGAGATGAATTCAGCATGTGCAAGGTGAGTTATTATTCTACCAGTATGTAGAATTAACAAAAATATGTTTTTACTAAAAAATTTAGAATTTAATACTTGCTGCCTAAGATAGTTATAGGAATGGAACACAAGAAGCAAATATTATCATCATATTGAATTAGGGTCTCTCTTATATGAAGTAAGAAAAATAAGTTAATGCCTATTTATGTTGTAGCTAACAGACAAAAGCCATGCAGTTTATGTAGTTAACATGCCTAAATGCATAAACACATACATATTTATAGAAATAATGTTATTTTTCCATTGTTTTTTTGTGTGAAATCAAAGTCAGAGATCATGAAATCTTTCTGGATGACAGTTTCTCAGATTCCCCAAAATCCTGGCTTAATAGTGCCCTTCTACGTATTACCTCACTCTCCTCAGTGGAACTAGTGCTGGGACTCTTTGTATTAAAAAAAAACAAAAGTGTGATTACCTTCTAATTTCTCACTCCATGAAATAAGTCATTCTTCTGCACCTGTTCCCTAGATTGTATTTTTTTTCCCTTTTTTTCCTACAAAAAACGAGTGAGATGTTGTCTAATTCATTTATTTTTAAGAGGTTCCATTACTGAAAAAAAAATGTCATATCATTGTTTGTATTGTTATGCTTTCAGGATAAAATGCATAAATTAGTAGATATTTTTTATGTATTTCCTACCCAAGATAGTACCAGATGGTGCTGTGCTAGTCTCAGGTTGATCATTTTGTGAGAGTCCTGGGCTCACAGCCAGACCAACACACCATTGACAGAGAGAAAACAATGTAAAGCTGAAGCATACATAAAAATCACAAGTGGCACTTTTGTAATTTAAACAGACATCTGCTTTCATGTGTCATGTTTATCTGATATATTATTAGTGATAATATATCACTAATTTAGCTATAACACTGAACTTAAGAGGGTAATTAAAAATATGTGTATTTAAGATGCAAATGTATCTGAAATGTGATATATATTTATATATATATATATATATGTTATATAGATATCCACCAATATAAATATCTGCTGATCCTATATATCTGTGTATTTCTTATACACAAATATGCACATACCTGTATATTATACATTAGAGTACAAACTTTTTAGGCATTTGTCTGAGCTCCTTCTGTTTGTACCTACCTTGGAAAATCCTAAGCTTAAACATGTCATCAACTAAACACAATGTATTGGGTCACTACCCTGCTTTCTGGTTGAGGGTTCTTTTATTTGCTTTGGGAACAGCTTTCCAGGGACAATGTCTCATTTGCAAGTTTTAAAAAGTTCAAATGTTTGTACTGTAGTAAAGGAAAATAAACTTTTGTTCCCCTCACTCCCTCTCTTCTCTCCCTCCCTCCTTCCCTTCCTTTCTTTCTTCCTCTATCTCTCTTTTTGGGGTGGGGAATTGGAAATATCCTCATGAGCATCTCTGAATCATTTTTAGTTGTATGTGTACTCATTTCATTCTTTATAAGTGTTTGTTATCCAAATTTCAAGACATACATCCTCAGGGATTTTGTTTCGTATCTTTCTTCTTCTGTCCCTTCATCTTCTAGTCTCTCTTGAAATTTTTATCACTAATAATACAGCTATGAGAACACTGTTTGTGTTTTAAGTAATAAGTGCTGGCAAATTATAAGATACTTAACAAAAATAAAGGTACCACAACAACATGTTTCTTTATTTTGACTAGTATATTATATGAAGTTCCTTTACCTTACAAAATATTATGTAAGTGATTTGGTTAACCTGACAGAACTTAAGTCTCTCAAATGTACATATTTTTAATTATCTTCTTAAATTTAGTTTCATAACTGGATTAATTCAGAGAAATATGCATTATTAGAGCTCTATAGATGGCTCAAAAATCATTTGTACTGATAAGTACTTAATATTTGTGCTGTAATAGAAGTACAACTTAACAAGGTAATTAATCTTTAGGTAAACACAGTCCTTTCCAAATATTGTACTTTAAGCTATGAAGACCAACAGCAAGAACAAATAACAGGCTCTTTTTTATTAGAATTTCTGTTATTATTAGTTTCTATTTATGGTAAGTTAAATTAATAGGTGTTTTATGTATAAATGTTTATATTGTATCATACATATTATATCCTACACTAGAAATCCAGTGCATGAATTCATGCACGGGTGGGGTCTCACTGGCCTGCCCTAATTGGGGCCAATTAGGAGTGGTGCCCACGGGAGGCCAGCTGGTCCTGCCCCGATTGGGGGGAGGCCTATTCAGGGCAGAGCTGGCCAGAGTCATTCTGGCTGTTCTGGTCACTGGGCTGTTACTCTCTCTCTCTCACACACACACACACACACACACACACACACACACACTGAGTAGCCAGATTATTATGATCTCTGAATTTATAATAATCTGGCCACTCAGTGTATATCCTATATAATAAAAGGCTAATATGTAATTGTCCCCTCAACCAGGAGTTTGAGCAGCAGGCAGGCCGGCCAACTGCCCATGTCCCCTCCCCCTGGCCAAGCTGGCTGGGCCCCACCGGTGCATGAATTCATGTTCTGGGCCTCTAATATATATCCTATCTAATAAAAGAGTAATGCAACTTGACTGTCACTCCAACATAAAATCTGGCTGCCCCATGTGGTCAAAGATGGCTGCCCCTAGGTGGACACAAGATGGCCACCACAAGATGGCCAGCAGGGGAGCGCAGTTGTGAGGGACCAGGTCTGCAAGGGAGGGCTGTTGGGGGTGATCAAGTCTGCAGGAGAGGGCAGTTAGGGGTGAGCAGGCGGCAGAGGAGAGAAGTTGAAGGAGACCAGGCCTGCAGGGGGGGACAGTTAGGGGCAATCAGGCTGGCAGGGGAGTGGTTAAGAGGTGATCCTACCGGGATCGGGCCTAAATGGACAGTTGGACATCCCTTGAGGGGGTCCCAGATTGGAGAGGGTGCATGCAGGCTGGGCTGAGGGACACACACCCCTATGCATAAATTTCTTGCACCTTATGCACTCAGAGATCATAATAATCTGGCCACTCAGTGTAACTGTTATGTACTTTAAATTGTATATATGTGTGTTTGTATGCATATGTGAGTGATCTATATATCGGGTCTAGTAATAATTCATGTCGTTTTTAAACTTTTGTTTAAAATCTTGCTTGGTGTTAACTTGTATTGACATAACCTTCAAACACGTGGTATCTACAGAACGTGTGAAGTGCAATTAACAAGTTTTGCTTGAAAAAGTTTGTGTTTGGTTTGGTTTTTGTTGCAAAACTAGGGATAAGAAGATGGCAGATGAAGAGCATATTCGGCACTGCATGCTTTACGAGTTCCAATTAGGAAGAAAAGCAAGTGAGGCTGCATAAAACATCTGTAGTGCTCTTGGTCAAGATGCAGTTAGCGCCAGAAAATGCCAGCGTTGGTTTGAGAAATTTCGCGAGGGAAATTTTTCGTTAGATGACAAGAGTGGTCGAGGCCCTGTATCCAATTTTGATCAAGAAGCTCTTCAAGCTCTTTTGGTGCAAAATCCTCAAATTACCCAACAAGAGCTTGCGACAACTTTAAATTGTTCACAAAAAATAATTTCCAATCAATTGCGTGCACTTGGCAAAGTCCAAAAGTTTGGAAAATGGGTTCCTCATGAGTTGACCGACAACAACCGTAATCAAAGAGTCACAATTTGCAGTTCGCTCCTCTCTCGTCAAAACCCTTTGCCGTTTTTAGAGCAAATTGTTACTGGAGATGAAGAATGGGTACTGTATGTTAATTTCAAAAGGCGGCCTCAATGGTTGGACAAAAATGAGGCTCCGCAGCCCACGCCAAAACCTGACTTGCATGCGAAAAAAGTGATGTTGTGTGTTTGGTGGAATTTTAAAGGAATTCTTCATTATGAACTTTTACCATCTACCCAAACCATTACAAGTGCAGTGTATAGTGCCCAATTGGGAAGGTTAGCCCAAGCTTTAAGAGAAAAAGAACCAGCGCTGATTAATCGGAAGGGTATAATTTTTCACCACGATCACGCACCACCACATACTACAAGAATCACTGCTGAAAAACTGCGCCAGTTGGAATGGGAAGTTCTCCCTCAACCTGCATATTCTCCTGATATTGCCCCTTCCGATTACCATTTGTTTCGTTCTTTGCAAAACTTTCTTCTTGAAAAAAATTTAATAATGAAGAATGCCTCAAAAATGCATTGACCGAATTTTTTGCATCAAAATCACAAGAATTTTACAACAGAGGGATTAAAATGCTTCCTGAGCGTTGGGCACAAGTAGTAGAAAACAACGGCAACTATATTGTTGATTAAATTTTGTTGTATTGTTTAAATAAATTTGATTTAAAAAAGTATTAGAAAACGACATTAAGTATTACTAGACCTAATATTTCTTTACTCTGCTGCAATAACTTGAAGATTTGGCTTATGTGATATGAGAAAACGTAGTACTCTATATTAAAAATCTTTTATCTAGATAAGTTTTCTTAAAACCACACACTAAACTTTTAAAAAATGCATGTTGTCTGAAGAACTTTAATTTACTGCTTTTAAGATTTAAGGTTATGGAATAAACATAACATTTCTTTCAATAAGTGAAAATTACATTACTTTCAAGATTTAAAATTGTAATGGTAAATTCTAAAATTCAGAGACAAAAGGGAGAATATTTTTGTTAGATACAGTGACTAGTTTTATTAAAAGACATGATAATGCTTTTTCAAATGTTATTGGCTCTACACATTAATTAAAGAGTAGAAAAACATATTTTGGAAATATTAATTTAGCACATACAAATTGATTAACAAGGAACTTAGAAATTACTTTTGCTTTCCCACTCTTATTTAAAAGAAAAAGAAAGCCCAAACACAGTTATTTAATAAATATTTCAAGTAGACATATGAATAAAATAATTCAGCATTTCATCTTACGCAACTACTAAGGTATGCTCTTTTTTAATTATGGTGATTTCTACAAAACCAAAAAGGCTATAAAAACAATGGAAGAAGAATATAGAAAAAAAACCTGATTCTAAACCACTTTGGAAATTCACTCAAAGGTAATATAAAATCTTAACCAGCTCCCCTCCATTAATTACCAGATCCTCTAAGTCAGTTGTCTGCAAACTCATTAGTCAATAGAGCCAAATATCAACAGTACAATGATTAAAATTACTTTTGAGAGCCAAAAACTGACTTCTGCGCATGGCCCACAAAGTTTCAATCACGCTGTCCCTGCGGTGCGCGCCTGCATGCGTTATTTTGTGGAATAGCCACATTCAAAGGGCCAAAAAGCCACATGTGGCTCACAAGCTGCAGTTTGCTGACCACTGCTCTAAGTCATTCATTCCATTCCCCAAGTTCTTCAGTTTCAGATGATTTTTCCCTTCCCTTTGCATAGCTGTTCTTCCTTCTCACTATCTCTCTTAAACTACACACACACACACACACACAATATATTTGGGTTAGTGTTTATCCCAGGTGATCAACATATGGTTGTTTCTGTCACAACAAGTCATTTATTAAACCACTATTAAACTAAATGTTTCTATCATAGTTGTTTCTGAGGAAACACTCAAAATTTAAATTGAGGTGAATTTTTACCATTGAAAAATATGGTTGCCTACATATTGGTAAGTTTCAACATCAATTAATAGTTTAAAAATCATATATGACATATTATCCTCTCAAAACTTTTTCAGAAATAGCATTCATGCCTGGAAATCACATAAAAACAGTAGGTTCGAGGAAATAGTTTCTATTAAATTCCCAGTTATCATTAGGAAGAAATAAGCATTGGAACAGTTCTTTTAGATTGCTAACCTACAGTAATTAAAGATTGATGGTAATGGTAACTAAAAGTAGACACAAATAAATTAGTAGCAAGTCATTTCCCTGTTTTATTCTATGGTTTTGGAATGGAGAAAATGTATTAAAAAATAAAGGGAGACACTCTAGAAGATTAAACCACAGAAAAGAGAAATAAACAACGAGAAGTCAAGATCATCTGCTGGGCAGACTTGCATAAACTCACTTAGATTCACAGAGTCTGTGCTTTTATTTTAGTTCTTCTTCCAAATGTCATTTCAATATTAGTACTGTAGTCCTTGGGATCATGGGGAAAATGTTATCTTAGGTAACATGTAAAATATTTTACAGACAATTCAAATAAAATTCTGAGAGGTCTCTGGGGTTAGCATGTTAGATACTGACAGACCTTGCAGAGTTTTGCCAGAATCCAAGTTCAAGGTCTTTTTTCATCATGACATAGAGTCTTTCCATGTAATTCAAGATTATTTTAATCAAAATTTATTTCATTAATAAATAATTATCAATATTTCATTCTATCAATAACAGACAATATTTTCTGGAAGAAATATGAATTTAGTTTCAGATAAGTTCACTGTGAGATTTTTCTGCAGAAATATTAAATAGAAATTTGAATAGATAATTTTAATTTTATAATAAAAATCTTTTCCCAAAGTCCTTAACATGTAGATGATATTGAAAGCCACAGACACTGATGAGAATATCTAGGGGTAGAGTTAGTTTTAGAAAAAAGAGTGACTAGAAGAGTGTTGTGGGAACTCTTCTTTTAATTATTATTTTAGACCTCTAAATCTCTAAGACCCAGAAGTACTTTTTATAGGATACTGAACTAATGAATGAATGAACTAATTATAATTAATTAAAAGAGGGAGATACAGAAAATGAAGATAAATAGGAAATGATTGAAAGTAAAGGAACACCAGAAGAGACTTATGCCACAGAATCCAAAAGGAAGAAAGGAATTCAAGGAGTAAATGACAGGGCAAAATGTTACTGAGATCAAGCATGGTGAACTTGAAGAAATCACATTGGATATACAGACCTCCATAATCCTTAGTAAGATGGATTTGGATAAAATTCCATTAAAAGCAAGATTACACAATAAATCACAATCCTGGTCTAGAGATATTTATAGTATAATTGAGGCAGGAGAAAAACCAGAAAACAATGAATTATTTTAATAGATTGGGACAATACTACAACAGAAAAACACAGGGCACTGTAGGATTGATTCATAAGAACTTATTGGAGAAAGTGATGCCTGAGTTGGATCTTAAAGACCAGAGGGATAATCTACACAGAGTAGCACAGTTATAGATGAGCAATGGGGATGGTTACTAGTGCATTTCAGATATTAGGGAACACATACAAAAAATGAAATATGTAGGTATACTTAATGAACTCAAGTGGTTCTTAAATGTACTAGTTTGCATAATTAATCAAAGTGCCAAGAACTGCCTGACTTCTTGTCTTGCCCCTCACTATTTCAGTCTATTTATTTAACTTTAATTTAAAAAAAAATACTACTGCATTTCTAAAATTTCTGACTAACTTTGAGTGGTAGCTAATTAACATTTTCTTCATATAGAAAAGAAATGACATTAAAGAAGATTAGTGTCTTCCAAACATGCATTAAGTAACAATGAACACATACTTTATTTAGGCTCTTCATATAAAAAACAAAGCAAACATAATGAGCATTATTATAGAAAAGAAACACACTAAAGTAACAGTTACACATTTTAGGAATAGTTTCCCTGGAAATCATAGCATTTTTACTCATCTATTAGAGTTTGTGTTAAATGGTTTTCTCATTAGTTTATAATAATTGGTTGACAAAAGAAAATTTGAGAATGAGTCATAGTTATGAGAAAGAGAGCTTGCTTAGTAATGGTATCATTATTAGAGAATTGTGGGATACAACGGTGGAATAACCTTGCATTTATTTTGCGGTAAGGCAGTAAAGAAAATGCATATCAAATCATAAGGTGTTAATGGGATAGAAAAATGGACAAATGCATCTCTAATGGAAAATAACAGAAATGTAAGTGCTACTTGAGAATCTAATACACAACTGTCATTGAAGAAGGGTACTTGTAAAAATATGTAGCTTGCCTAAAAATGTACTATGCATTTATATCTCTTGGACACATATTTAAGTGTTTTTTCATGTATTGAATTAGATATGAATTACTTACAACTATGAATTTGAAGATGGATACTTTACTTAAATTCAACAAGAATATATAATTTTTCTGTCTATCAACTGTGCATTGTTAAAGAAAGGTAAATATTCATCTGCATTTAAAAGGAAAGTATTTGTGTAAAAATATAAAAGCTAAACCAGAAATGAATATCTGTAAATATCTAAGCACAGAAATGAGACCTATGTCACCCATGTATTAAATCAGTCACAAATTACTATATTATTTTCCACTCTAATCTGACATTTACCAAAAATCCAATATTCTAAAATCAAGTGTTTATTTTAGAAAAGCTGATATAGATGGAACTTTATAAAGCCGAATCACAAAAGTCAAACTCCATGCTCAATGAAATTTACATGTGGCCAATGAAAGAGACCACTCATGTCTAATAGACATGATTGTCTGCAGGTAATAGGTTTTAGTTTCAACTTCTGGAAGGTAAATGAAAGCCTTAAATCATAGAAATGCTTTATGGATAATAAAATAAAGCACAAAGTTATATTGCTATTATAGTTATATTGCTATAAATGATACCAAGGACAAAAGTACACAGGATAAATAGTTGGTATTAAATTTGACATTTAGGAAACGGAGAAACATATGATTAAAATACATGGAAAAATCATGGAAATAAAATCTGAGACTTTTACTTAGCTGTGAATAATTCAGCATCAAATACTATATATATATATATATATATATATATATATATATATATATATATATACTTTAAAATACTACATATATGTTACCTTTATGTTAGTGAAAAAATATATACTTGATATTTTGAAAGAAGAAATTATACAGTAGTATCATTCAGTGGCTAGATCTTAAATGGAGTAACATGTACATTTCTAGGCAATAGAGATTTAAGATGAGTATTGCAAATGGCAGTGGGCAGGACCAGAGTGAGGATGAGAGTGACTGGGTGAGTGTGTGCAAGGGAGAGTGTGCATGGATGTGAATGTGGGAGGGCATTTCCCTGTCATTGTGGGAAATCCAGGCTTGTAGTTCAGACACCACCATGAGATGTTCATTGGGTGCTTCTCTCACCTTAGGATAGGAGAGCAGTTGTTTTGGAGGATCCTCAGTGTCCTCCTCTGGAGGAGGCTGTAGGAAGTGCTGTGAGCCGGTGCAAGGAGACCACTGACAGGTGTGCATGGCCTCATCTCTGAGACCAGATGCTGTCTGCATGAACCTGATAATGTGACCCAATGACCCTGTACTGGTGCACCTGGATGACCAACTTGACACAGAGTGCCTGATCTACCTGTTATGCTGCCTTGACCTGCCATTTTGCCCCAACATCCCTAGGTGCATAGACCTACCATTGTTACCAGGCTGCCTGACCTGGCATCCCCCAGACCACTGGCAGAGTCACACTGCCATGATGCAGTGCCCTAGATGACTGGCCCCCCTAAAATGGGGAGACAAAAACAACCCCCAAATAAAAGAAAAGGAGAAATAGCCAGAAAAGGAACTAAATAAAATGTAGGCAAGCAATTTAACAAATAAAGAGTTCAAAGCATTAGTTATAAGAATGCTTAAACAAATTAGAGAGAACTACAAGCAACTTAATGAGAACTATAAGGAACTTAGTGGGAAATTTATAGGCATGAAAAATGTGGGAGAAACCATGATTAAGAATTAGTCAAAATGAAGAATGGCATAGTTGAAATAAAGAATACCCTGAAAGGAATCACCAAAGTTTAGAAGAAGGTGAGAACCAAATCAATGAGCTAGGAGACAAGATAAACCTGTACTTAGAAAACTACAGAACATTGAAAAAAGAACAAGAGGAAGAAATAAACAAGTGGAATAATATATGTGTTCTTGGTTTAGTAGAATTGACAGCATTAAAATGTTCATACTACCCAAAGCAATCTATAGATTCAATGCAATTCCCATTTAAACAACAATTGCATATTGCACAGAACTAGAACAAATAATCCAAAAATTTATAAGGAACCAAAGAAAGAAGACCCCAAATAGCCATAACAAAAATTACAAAGTAAGAGAGAACACAATACCAATTATCAAGTCATATTACATATGTAATCAAAATAGCCTGGTACTGGTACAAGAACAGGCATGTATAATAGATCAATGGAACAGAATTAAGAAATAAAACCAACTCATTGTGCTCAATTAATATTTGACAAAACTGGCACAAGGATACAATGGAGTAAAGAGAGATCTCTTCAATAAGTGGTGTTGGCATAATTGGTCAGGCACATGCAAAAAGAAAAAGAAAAAGAAAAAGAAACTAGACTACCAATTTACACCATACACAAGAATAAATACAAAATAGATAAAAGTCTTACATGTAAATTATAAAAATATAAAAATCCTAGAAAAAAACATGGACAGCAAAATATTACGTAACATATTTTCACCAATACATCACCTAGGACAAGAGAAATAAAGCAAAATAAATAAATAGATAGATAGATAGATAGATAGATAGATAAAACTACATCAAAATAAAAAGCTTCTGTACAGCAAAAGAAGCCAAAATAAAAATGAAAAGGAAACCCACTGTATGGGAGAATATATTTTTCAATGATACATCTGATAATGTGTTTATCTCTAAAATATATAATATACTCATACAACTAAAAAAACAGGGGGAGGGGGGAGATAAATTACCCAAATAAAAACTGGGTAGAGAACCTGAATAGTCATTTCTCCAAAGAGGATGCACCTAAGAGACATGAAAAAATTGGTCAAAGTCACTAATCATCAGAAATATGTAAATTAAAATGATAATGAGGTTCCACCTCACTCCCACCATAAGAAATCAACAAACAGCAAGTTCTGCTTAGGTTGTGGGGGAAAAAGGAATTTACACTGCAGGTGGGAATGTAGACTGGTTCTGACACTATAAAAATCAGTGTGGATTTGTTAAAAATAAAAAATGATCCCACTTCTAAAAATATATTCTAAGAATCCCAAAACACATTCTACTTTAAGAATACAGTATATCCTAAGTATACCAAAACACCAATCAGAAATAATATATGCACCTCTATGATCATAGCAGCATTGTTTAAAATAGCTATGAGCCAAAACTGATTTGGATCAAAGGATAGAGCATAGGCCTGTGGACTGAAAGGTCCCGGGTTCGATTCCGGTCAAGGGCATGTACCGTGGTTGCGGGCACATCCCCAGTGGGGGTTTGCATGAGGCAGCTGATCGATGATTCTCTCTCATCGATGTTTCTAACTATCTATCCCTCTCTCTTCCTCTCTGTAAGAAGTCAATAAAATATATTTTAAAATAATAAAATAAAATAGCTATGATCTGAAAACAGCCAAAATTCCCATCAGTAGATGAATGGATAAAAAAGCTGTAGAACCTTTATATAAGGAATATTATGCAGCTGTAAAAAACAAGGATCTCTTATCCTTTGAGACAGCATGGAAGGACCTAGAGATCATTGTGCTAAGAGAAATGAGCCAGTCAGAGAAAGACAAATATCACATGATCTCACTTTTATGCGGAATCCAATGATTACAATAAACTGATGAATAAAATAGAAACAGACTGATGAATCTGAGAGAGCATGGGGGA
Organism: Pipistrellus hanaki; assembly: GCF_964339955.1. Classification (NCBI taxonomy): domain Eukaryota; kingdom Metazoa; phylum Chordata; class Mammalia; order Chiroptera; family Vespertilionidae; genus Pipistrellus; species Pipistrellus hanaki. The sequence continues at coordinate 71,532,198 of NC_140505.1, forward strand.
GGGTGTGCAGGAAGAAATTAACCAAAGAATTTATATGCATATATGCATTGCCCAGGAAAACAGACAATAGGATGGTGAAGGCTTGGATTGAAATGGGAATTTGGTGGTGATTGGAAAGGGAGGGGGAAAAATGGAGGGGAGGGAGCATCTATAATACTCTCAACAATAAAGATTACATAAATAAATAAATAAATAAATAAATAAATAAATAAATAAAAATTTAAAAGTTACTTTAAATAATACAAAAGCATTCACAAATATATTCAATATTAATCTTGAGTTATCTGCTTTTCACTTAAGTAGATTCACTTTATTAGTTACAAAATTGTATAAATCAGAATCTTTATCCTTATAGAACTTTAATAATGAGAGAAGACAGATTTATAGAAAAATGACTCATCTGCATGTGACCAATGGTGTAAAGGATACATACCCAAGAATGAATGTAGTAGACTTAGAAAACACAACACACATAGAGTAACTAACTCACTTTTTAAACCACTGTATTATTGGTAACCATAAAGTACTGGAACAATGTCATGAGGAAAAGCAAAGGTCAGTTAGTATTAATAGCCTTCATAAATGCAATTATTCCATAATGCTGGTAGCATTAAAGGAGGAGGCAAAGTGAACATGCCTATTCAAAGGAATAACTTTTATAGATAATTGCATATTTTCTGAGAACATTGCATTATTCTTCTTAGTTCAAAGCTACTTTCATTTTATTAAAATGGAAATTCACTTTTTTTTAATCATCAGGATTAGACGTGTGGCCCTACACATGCAAACTTTGTCCCCTGTTTGGAACTGTTTATTCTCAATAATTTCATCTGGTCAGTAATTTATAATCTTGTGGGATTTTGGGATCTTGAGGCATACCGTGTAAGCATGAGCACTGCAAAAGTCCAATTTTTCAAATCTTAGCATATAAAAATATCGCCTCCTGAATGTACAATGCCAAGTAAAGACATATATATATATATATATATATATATATATGTTTTATAGTTTTATATAAATATATGCTAAGCATGAACAAGTATTTCAAATATAAAAGGAAATTCAAAAATGTAACTGACAGGAGCATTTTATTTGAAGAATAGAGAGAAAAAAAATAAAGGCAAAGCAAATGCAGCCCACAACGCTGTCCTCTTATGTGGGCATCAAGTGTAGTTCATCCTCAGTTATTTGCATGCCTACTGTTTTAGAATCTTAGTCAGTTGAGGGAATTGTATATATTTAAATTAAAAAATACATAGTCACACTGTAATACTTATCTTCAAGTACTTGAAGATGTTTATCTTAAAAAGCACTGTTGACTTATTTAATGATAGTACAATATATAGACCAAAACATCTTTTAAAATATTGCTTAGAGACATATATCAATTTTTATAAGATAAGATATAATAATAATTATAATTATTTTACCAAAGTTTTGTTTTTCAAAAATAAACACTGATCACTGGAAGTATTCAAACCCATATGGTATGCTTGCATTTCAGAGTGGTTTAGAAAAAATTTCCTAATTAGGCTAAAGAACAGACAGGCTTTAAGATAGCTTCCCATACCAAAAACGTAACAACAACAAAACTACAATTCCTTAAATACTGCCTGAATGAAATAAAGCAATGAACTTTCTTTACCAATTCCTTACTATACCTAAAAATATGCTTACAATGTCATCTATTATTATTCTTTTAAAATTATGCTGAAACAGTAAATTTTTATTAATTCAACCTATTAGGATGTGTTTCAATTTGTAATAAGGTTATTCTAAAAAATTATGTAGAGCAGATGAATAAACAGTTGTCAAAGAAAATTGATGAAAGTATGAGCTGAAAGAAAATGTCATGTCATTTGAGAAGCTTATTCCTCCCGGAGGTGGTGTTGTAACTGTTAGCACTATGATCATAGAAAGAGCCCCTGACTCCCTATTAATTAGCTCAGAGACCTCGAAAGAGTTTTGGAATCTCTCTCTGGCTCAATTCTTTCATCTATAGCTGAAAGGATTTAATCAAATGATCTCTTAGAATAGATTATTCCCATTTATTCCTTAGGTATCACATAGAACCATAACAGGAAGAGAATATCATTTATTGACTGTGGTAACTTTATCTTAAACAATGATCTACATTAAAACTTGTCTTGCTGTAATATTTTTCATTTCAAAATAAATTAAAATACAACTTGAATGTGATGTTTTTCAGTTTTTTTTATAAGTTTTAATGGAAAAAGTATTACATGACAAGCGATTATAAGCAACACAGCCATTTTTATAGAACTATAGACATAAAGTTATATATTTTTAGATATTTTCCATCCGAACTCAGCTATAAATGTCTTTATCACCTAGAGTTATCTTTGGAATTAAATCTTTTCAAAGGAGAATATTGTAGACTATTTAATGCTTCAGTTGGTGTAGATGCTTATAACTTGTGAAAAGTTAAAATGTTTTTCCTTTTATTTCATATTCATTCTAAATCTTCATTTTGAAACAGATAATTTAGAAACAAAACAAAAAAAGATGCCAGTGATCAACTCACCCAATTTTGGCATATTTAAACCAGGATCACAATTTTTTTTCCTCCCTCCTCTTGAGAAGTAAAAATTGGAACTTTTGCTCTTGAAGATCTTAGGCACACTGTGAGAAATTCCACTACATTGAGATGGTTGCCATGATGGGGAGGTCATTTGTATAATTCTAGTTGATAAAGTCATATTTAACCTTCCTAACTTTCCCAATGAATCATCATGTGACTGAAGTTGTTTTGGTTCCTCCATTCCAGTCCATCTGCCAGCTGAAGCTCTCTGAACAAATCCCATCAAAGCTACAAGGAAGAGAAAGATCACCCATTTCAATGTTGCCAAATTATTGATTCATATAATTATGGGATATTAGAGGCCCAGGACACAAATTTGTGCATGGGTGGCATCCTGTTGGCTGGCCCAGACCGGGGTTGGGGGGGAAGTGATGGGGGAGGGTCCAGCCAGAGGGAGGAACCTCGGATGGTTTGATGGCTGGATCCAACACCTGACTAAACTCCCATGAAACTCCCAGTCAAGGCGACAATTTGCATATTAGCCTTTTATTATATAGGACTAGAGGCCTGGTGCATGAAAATTCATACACTTAAGGGGGTTCCCTCAGCTCGGCCTGCCTCTCTCACAGTCCGAGAGCCCTCAGGGATGGGAGACAATGCAGCAATCAGGTTAAGGTGACACTCCTGTCATACCTCTGCTGCTGACACTACCGGCAGTGCAAATCTTAGCTAGCCCTGTTTACCTGAGCTTCAGGCAGCCCTGGATGGCTGGGCAGCTGCCACCACAGGCTTGCCTGTGCCTTGGGTCAGCCATGGGTGGCTGGGGGGCTGAGAGAATGTCTGGCCACAGTGTATGCCTATTATCACACACCCCTGGCAGGGCTGAAGGGACTGGGCACCACCATCTTGTGGCTATGGGTGCTGCCAACTTGAGACATTGTAATGGTCAATTTGCATAGTCCCTCTTTATTAGATAGGATAGTAAAATCATAGGCTATAATAAAACTATTGTTATTATAGACAATTACGTTTTTGTAGTTTTTTTAATTTGTTTTTGTTGTTTTTTAATATATTTTATTGATTTTTTACAGAGAGAAAGGGAGAAGGATAGAGAACTAGAAACATTGATGAGAGAATGTGCCCTACCAGGGATGTGCCCACAACCAATGTACATGTGTACATGCCCTTGACCGGAATTGAACCTGGCACCTTTCAGTCCGCAGACCTACGCTCTATCTACTGAGCCAAACCAGTTTCAGCTCTTGTTGTTTTCTTTTTTAATGTAGCAATAGATGAATGGAATTTAGTACCTAGAAGTGAGGTGCTAACATTACAAAATCTAAATAGTCTGACTTTGGTTTGGGGACAGGACAGCAGGCAATGTAGTTACTTGCATACACCTCATTACAAGAAAATAAATCTTCAAGGATATTTTATAGGATAAGATACAAAGACCTTAATTTTAGCAACTACATAAACACACACACACACACACACACACATATATATATATATATATATATATATATATATATATATATATATACAATATATATGCCTGACAAACTTTAAGTGACTGAAATAGAGGACTTGAAGGAAATTTTAAGAATTATACTGACAGAAAGCTTGGTAATACTGCCACCCAAGGAAACCTGGAAAATATAAAATGTACTTAATTAATTTGATAATCTAGTTAAGATGATTTCTGGGCAAAGAATTGAAGGTGCCACCTGGCTTCTTCCAGCTGACTAATAACATGAGAGAAAAGAGAGATGAACTAAATACCAAATGTTATTAGAATATGAAGTGAATGTAAAGGGCTTAGAACAAGCTTTCCAGCATGCAAATTCTCCTCAAGGTTAGAGTTGGTCTCAAGGTAAAGATAAAATCTGGGGCACTGACAGTAGAGCTCAGACAATAGAGTTCAAGACTGAACCTCAATTAGGTGAATGTACATTTTTTTTCCCGGACTGGGTTTAAGAATCACTATATCACAGTGATTATTCTGTGTCTCTAATTTTTCCCCATTTGGAAGAGAAGTATTTATTATAGATATCTCATGACTGTCTCATCTTTGGACGTTAGGTGTGGGTGAGAGATGGGTAATGTGTTTCTTTATTTGACAGGTCTGTAGAGCAACTTTATTCAAGAAAAGGAAATCAAGGTACTTCTATAGCTGCACCTGATTTAGATGGTGAAATTCTGGACCTTGTACCTGGACTTCCTAGCATAAGATTTTGGTGGATCTTTTATGATAAAGAAAGGTGATGAAATTTTGTGTACAGGGCAGAAATGATAGTGGTTTTAAGCATGAAAACAAAATACTTATAAGTTCTCTAAAGGGTATTCAGGTCTATAATTGTTCCCTTTAGATACAGGGTAAGGCAAAAGTAGGTTTACAGTTGTTTGCACAATAATTAATGGATAATGATACAAGGATAAATTATGTTTCATGTGCTCACAACTGTAAACCTACTTTTGTCCCACACTGCATGTGCATGGTTGAACTGCTTCAACCAATAGAATATGGCAGAAATGATACTAGATGATAAAGTCCCATGTAACTTTCAACTCCTTCACTAGAAAAATTATTCTTGACATCCTGACCATGATATAAGATATCTGATCATCTTGACTTTACCATGCTGAAGAAACCACATTTAGGTATTTTATTGACAATTCCAACTGAACTCAGCCTTTCAGATATATTTGCCCTCTGAGAACCATGAACATGAGTATGAAATTTCTATCTTTGAATCCAGACTATTTAATAATTGAAAATCATTTAGTAACCTCCATTATGTCATCTGGAAAAAATTGAATTATTCAGCTGAGTTCTGCTGTAAATCCAAAAATTGTGGGTCACACAATTAAAAAGTGGCAGGATGACCTGAATAGAAATTTATCCAAAGGTGATATACAAATGGTCAATAGACCAATAGACATTAACTAATTATCAGAAACATTACTAATCATCAGAAAAATGAAAATCAAAACCACAATGAAATATCACTTCACACTTGTCACAAAGGCTATTGTCAATAAATCAACAAACAACAAGTTTTAGTGAAGATGTAGAGAAAATGGAACCCTTGGATACTGTTGGTGAAATAGCAAATTGGTGCAGCCAACTATGAAAAACAGTATGGAGGTTCCTAAAAACATTCAACATGGACTGCCTTATGATCCAGTCATTCTAATTTTGGGTATATATCCAAAGAAAACCAAAACACTACTGCACAAGAATATATGCACCCCTATGTTTATTGCAGTGGAATAAATCAATAGCCAAGATATGGAAACAATCCAAGTGCCCATCAACAGATAATGCATAAAAATGTAGTAATACTTATATACATCAGAATATTACTCAGCCTAAAATATAATTAAATCTTACCATCTGTAGAGCATGAATGCGCCTAGAAGGTATTATGCTAAGTGAAATAAGTTAGCAGAGAAAAATAAATACCATACTTTTCACTGTGTGTGAAATTTAAAGAACAAAATAAATGAACAAACAAAATAAATACATACTCATAAATATAGAGAAGAGAACTGGCAGGAGTGGCTGGCTCAGTGGTTGAGCTTTTATCTATGAAGCAGAAAGTTAAGGTTCGATTCCTGATCAGGGCATATGTCCTGGTTGAGGGCTTCATCTCCAATGAGGCACAAGCAGGAGGCAGTCAATCAATGATTCTCTCTCCTCATTGATGTTTCTATATCTCTTTCCCTTTCCCTTATTCTCTGAAATCAATAAAAATATATATTGAGAAGAGACTGATGGTTGCCAGAGGAAGAGGGGTTATGGCAGATTGGGTGAAAAAGGTGAAGGGGTTTAGAAGTACAGGTAGGTAGTTAGAAAATAGTCATGGGGATATAAAGTATAGCATAGGAAATTTAGTTAATAACATGGTAATAACTATGTATAGTACAGGTGGGTTCTTGAGATATAGGGGGATTCACTTTGTAAAATATATGATTGACTAACCACTATGCTGTATAACTAAATCTATAACAAAATAATATTGAATGCAAACCGTAGCTGAAAAATAAAATTTTAAAAAAAAATTGTGGGATACAGTAGAATGCTTATAGAATTTTTATCACTAAGTTTTGTAGTCATTCATTCCACAGTAAGAGATAAGTGGAACACCAACTTACTCTTTTAAAAGATAAATATTTAATAGATAAAGTTATGGCAAGGACAAATGAAGTGATTTGCACAAGTTCATGTAATTTTATGGGGGGGAGGGGCCGGGATGCACAAAGAGTACCCATGTCTTCCTCTTATTTCTACTATAACTCATTGTCCTGAAAAAGTTAATTTTTTAAAATATATTACTATCTTATATAATCTTTAGAAATCAAATAATCAACTTTCCAAAAGTCAAATGCATTTCTCATTAGTCCTTTATTCTGTTTCTTTACTTTTATCTCATTGTCTTTTATTATTTTTCATAGTTGAGGAGACTCTGCCTACATATGAAGATAATAAAATTAGGTAAATTGTAATTCTTAGTGGACATTAACATAAAAATACATTTCTGTGATGAATATTTGATGCCCTATCTATTCTCTGCCCTTATTCACTGTCATTTCTTATAATTATAATGAAAAAAAAAACCAACCACTTAATTTCACACCGCCATCCTGAGTAGAGGACAGCCCCAGGATCAAGAGAAATTCTAGTCAGATAGATTTTTAAAAGCTCTAACCCAGCAAGTCAGCATTTCCACACTAAGGTACTTTTTGCTAACTCTATGATTTCTTGTAGTCACACTCTGTTCCTGGATTTGCTTTTGAGATAAAGCCATCTTATATTCTGTGTCAAGTAACTGACTCTCTGTCTCCTCTTTGTCTCATGTCTGGGTCCCGGTTTGGATTTTCTGCACATTTCCCCTTTCCACCCAGGATTTTAGTCCCACAATTTTCTTGTATATTCTGCATCCTAATCTTTCTTGACGTTTTGAGCCCTGAATCAAGAATCATGCTATTTCTCTCTAATTTCTTTGGCATTTCTATAATCCTCTCTAAAGTTCTAGCTGCCTTATGTTAATTCTGTTACTCAGCACCTATGTGTTCTGCTCTTGTTGGGCTTCCTGGATACCAGCCTGATCACCTGTCTGTCTGCTCACCAGTCATGATCCAGTAACTCCCTGTTGTATTCTCCAGGAAAAAAAATGCTTTGCCAGCCTGGCTGGATCCCCATCATTTGATTATTGTTCAATTTCCAAGAGCAGATTTTATGGCAATGTTGGTTTTTAGTCTCCCATTCATATCCAATCTAAACTCTTGCTGCCACTACCAAGTCCTAGATTGATTAGTAAAAAATTGGTATACAATAGCTAATTGACAATTATGTCACCCTAAACAAATTAATAAATTATAAATTAGTTGTGCTAATATAATTTTAATAAAAATTCATCTATTTTTTAACTTTTAAGAAATATATATTATGCTTTTTTTCCTAATATTTGATGAGAATAATAACTGAAGGCCATAAATTTAGAAATTGAATCTCAATGATTTTCATGTGCACATATTTACAAAGGCTTTGACTTTAAGGTCATTTGCTATTTATATGAAAGGAGAAGAGTCTATACTTGTTTCTAAATAGGAGTGTTTTATAGAGGAAAAATATGACATTCCTATTTTTATATGCACTGAAATAAGGCATATGGCCATTATGTGTGTGATGTTTTTATTTTATAAGTTTATAATTTTGAACAAGACTCCTGATCAAGGACTTTACAGGAATATATAATGTAATATAATAATAAATTTTTAAAATGTTCCATATTATATAGTATACTAGAGGCCCAGTGCATGAAATCGTGCATGAGTAGGGTCCCTCGGCTTAGCTTGTGATCAGGCCCATTTTCTGCCCACTTGCCAGTCGCCAGTTCTATCCTGCCACTGCCCACCCTGGTTCCCCTATGGTTGCCTGTTGGCCATCCAATGATCGGAGCCTGTGGAATGTGGGAAGGGACCAAGAGGTGGTCAATGCACTTCACAGTGACTGATAAATTGGCCCTTATGGTTGTTATAATACACTGTTATGGTCCCTGGCCTTTTATTATAAAGGACTAGAGGCCCAGTGCATGAAATTTGTGCATGGGGGTGTGTGTCCCATAGCCCAGCCTGCACCCTCTTCAATCTGGGAACCCAGAAGGATGTCCTACTGCTGGTTTACAGGGATCAGGCCTAAAATGCCAATCAGACATCTCTATCACAATCTGGGACTGCTGCCTCCTAACTGCTCACCTGCCTCCTGCCTGCCTGATTTCACCTAACTAATCTTCCTGCAAGCCTACTGCCCCCTACCGCTGGCCTTCTCACCCCTAAGTGGCCCCCTGCCAGCCTGATCACTCCCAACTGTCCCTTGTGCCAGTATGCTCACCCCCAATTACCTCTCCTACCAGCCTGCTCACACCCCACTGCCTCCCAGCTGGCCTGCTCACTCCAACCTCCCCGCATTGTCCTGATTATCTCAACAGGAACTGAGGACTGTTTTCAGGCTGGCCACACCCCTTCAGTGTTGGGATCCCCACTGGGGTGACTGGCCAGTTTGGGTGAGGGGTTGCTGGCTATCTGAAGGCTGGCCAAGCCTCCCAGCGAGGACCCTCACCCCATGGGAGTGTGGCCAGCCTGGGTGAGGAGCTGAGGGCTGTTTTCAGGCTGGCCACACTCCCCAGTGATCCAGGCTCCCAGCCCCTCCTTTTTTTCTTTTCTTTCTTTTCTTTCAGTCCCTCCTTGAGTGGAGGCCAGGGCTGGCTGGAAGCAGTAATCTGGGATTTATTTATCTTTTACAATTGAAACATTGTAGCCTTGAGCGGAGGCCAGGGATGGTCAGGGCTGGCGGGAAGCTTGGCTTCCTCTATAGCCAGGGGAAAACCAAGCCCCCTTCCTTCTCCAGCTCCATGGCTGCCACCATCTTGGTTGGGCTAAATTGCATAATTGCTCCTGATTGACTGTGGGTAAAGCAGAGTGATTGTCAATTTGCATATTTCTCTCTTATTACTGTAGATAAACTAGATTTCTGCTGCACAAAATTTGTGGATTGAGGGGTGGGGGGTGTCCCTCAGCCCAGCCTGCATCCTGACTAATCTGGTACCTCTCGGGGGATGTCTGACAGGGATTGGACCTAAATCAGCCATAGGACATCCCTCTCACAATCCAGGACAGCTCACCTGCCTGCCTGACTCATTGCCCCTAACTGCTTCTGTTTGCCGGCCTGATCATCCCGTAACTGCTCCCCTGTTGGCCTGATTAACATCTAACTACTCCCCTCCTGGCCCACCCCCCCCCCAAAACTGTCCTCCCCTGCTGGCCTGATCTCTCCCCCAACTGCCCTTCCCTGCCAGCCTGATCTCATGCACAATTGTCCTCCCCTGCGAGCCTGATATCACCTCGTAACTGCCCACCCCTGCAGGCCTGGTTCCCCCAACTGCCCTGCCCTGTCTGATCTCTCCCCCAAATGCTTTTCCCTGTCAGCCTGATTGCCCCTAACTGCCTCTTCCTTCCTGATCACCCCTAATTGCCTTCCTCTGCCAACCTGACCTTGCCCTCAACTACCCTCCTCCTCTGGCCAATTTGGTTCTGATTGGTCAGTTTCTATGCCAGTCAGCATCAAAAGCTCCGCCTCCTAGAAAGCCATTGGCTCCTCAGAGTTGACCCAGATTTGGTTCTGATTGGTCAGTTTCTAAGCCAGTCAGTGTCAAAAGCTCTACTTCCTAGGCAGCCATTGGCTCCTCGCAGTTGACCCAGATTTGGTCCTGATTGGTCAGTTTCCATGCCAGTCAGCATCTTTGGGCCTATCAATGGGGCCTGATAAGAAAGGCAGGGCTGATCAGCAGCCCCAGTGGAGGTCTGGAGAGAAATGGAGGCAGGCTGCTGACCAAGTCCCTAGCTAAAGAGTCACATGCTGATCAACAAATCCCACAGAGACTATGAGTCAGACCCTGCTTCTCTCTTCTGGCCTCTCTCTGGTACTGTTTCACAGCCCCCTCAACAGTCAGTGCTGGGTCACCGTGCCTGCAGCCATAGCAGTCAGGGCTGGGTCACCATGGCAACCTAGTGCTGACTGTAGTACTGACTTCTGGTTGTTCAAGCCTCCCAGTCATTGCAGATGTGATGGAACCACATCTGGGGTTTTTTATATTAAGATAGATTAGGTATTGTCCTGGTCAGTCAAATCTGGAGAGCCACACATTAATTTTAAAAAGTTTAATATAAGGGATTATTAAGCTATGAGAAAATCATAATTATAAATATGAAAAGATAATTCTATTGTGTTCTTTAATAGATTTATCTGCCTTTTCTTGGAAGTCAGGGAATGTACCTAAGGAAGGACATATTATTGTACCTATTAGGACACAATATATGTACCTATTAGGACCTATTCCACCACCTCCTTACCAAGATAGTGTTCAGACTAGTTTGAACAATGAAGTTGGGTTGCCAAGCAAAAGCTAGTTCATAAATATCAAGCAAGTGGTGGAACACTCTGAGCTGGGGCTGTGTGCTCTGGGTGCCAAGATGGGATAGAGCAACATCAAATGTCCTTTGTGGCCCCTGACCAGAGTATGCCATATATTAAAGGCCCATTTGCCATTCACATGTGCAAGGGCAGTGATACAGCAGTATTATGATGTTAAAGGCCCATTTGTCACAGGCATGCATGAGAGCAATGACTCAACAGGAGCACTATGTGTACTGCTGAGAGGCACACCTTTATGTAATCTACTTATGTTATTGTAGCACAGATGTTACTAATTGGCATGAGGCCTCTTTTGTTTGAGTGAGTATATAAGGTGCCACTGACCAGCCAGTTATTGGCTGCTTTGTTGGCAATAAAGCATGACCACCCCACCTACATAGTCCACTTCCAATTCCAGAGTCCAAAGGGGTCAAGTCCCTGGCAGAGGAACTTGGACTCCACGTGTCTCTAGACACATGCTTTTTGGCAGAAAGTGTGGCAGAAGCTAGAAAAAAAGTACCACTTTTCCTAACCTAGAGAAAAATCCCCCTCCTTTCTGTTGTGTGTCTCCAGTGCCTTCAGCTGACAAAGTTTAAAATTATGCTCACGAGGGAAAAAAGTGCTTGTAAGGCCTATTATTGAGATAATGTATGTATACCAAAGTGTGAACTTGGAGATGTGAGGAAATACATTGATAATTGTAACGTGCATCATACAGGCTATATCACTATCTTATAAATATACATTAATTCTCTTGTCACATAATTAGCCCCTAAGTACAGAAAATTCTCATATAACATTGTTTCATTCAATGTAGCTTTGTTATAACATTGACAATATGCCCTAGGACTTAAATTTTTAATTTTCTGTATAAATTTACCTATGGTAAAACTGGTATCATTGTATGTCATTTCACTAAAAGTTACACAATCTATTCATGACATTGAGAACTTCCTGCATTACCATAACTGGCATGCATTAAAATTAATAATAATTATAGATATTATTTTAAAATATTTATATAGATATATGATGCTCTAGATTTTTAAAGAACTTTCTCTCCAAATTGAAACTGATATGACCTTTGTTTTACATAAGCTTTTCTGGGCTGCCAGCAACAGTTGAAATTATAACATGGACTTTACCTCAATCTTTTTTTGTATATGTGCAAAAATAGACTTATGTGACTTTCCTTTGTTTTAATTTTGTTAGTCTTCAAATACACAGCAGTGGCAAAAATGTATACTAATAGTTGCTCCATTGTGATGTAGTTTACAGCAAATGCCTGTCCATAGATTGCCATTAGCGAGCATTTGGGTCTGAAGTGGTCAGAGTCACAGGTAATCTTTTTGTGCTCAGAATGAAATATGTTTACTTGTTTCACGATTGGCAAATGAGAAACTTATAGGACAGTAATTATTTGCTATACTATACTAAATGAAGATAATTCTAGAGAATGTGACTGCTTTGTGGTTACCTAAGTTTATTTTGAATGAGAAAATAAAATTCTTCTGGAATACTGTCTTTGAGTATGCTGACTGCTCAACCCATTTGGTCTTCTTGTGCTAACAATGCACTAATTTAATGTAGTTTTTGTCTTACCAAAAATTAAGACATTATTTACATTGCTGATCATTAACAATATATTTTTTATTGTTTTAAATATTACACATGCCTACTTTTTCCCCCTAGTTGACCAGCCCTCAGGCATTCCAATCTCCTAGGACAAGCCTGCTAGCCCAGTGTCCTTGTCCATTATTTTGCTAATATGCATGCATACCAGTCCTTTGTTTGATCTCTTACCCTCTCCCCTTTCCCTGTCTTCTCTCTGAGGTTGGACTGACTGGTCAGTGTTTCTTTGTCTCTGGATATATTTTTGTTCATCAGTATATGTTGATCCCACATATGGGTGAGATCATGTGATATTTAACTTTCTCCAACTGACTTATTTTGTTTAGCATAATGCTGTCCAGGTCCATCCATGCTGTTGCAAATGGTAACAGTTCCTTCTTTTTTACAGCAGCGTAGTATTTCATTATGTAGATATACATTATTTTCTAATCCACTCCTCTGCTGATGGGCACTGAGGCTGTATCCAAATCCGAGCTATTATAAATTGTAATACTATGAACATGGAGGTGCATATATTCTTTCTGATTGATGATTCTAAATTATAGGGATATATTCCCAGAAGTGAGATTACTGGGTTGAATGAAAGTTCCATTTTTAATTTTTTTATGATTTTCCATACTGTTTTCCACTGTGGCTGCACCAGTCTGCATTCCCACCAACAGTGCAAGAGGGTTCCTTTTTCTCCACATCCTCACCAGCACCTGTCTTTTATTGATTTGTTGATGATAGTCATTCTGACAGGTATGAGATGATACCTCATTGTTGTTTTGATTTGTATCTCTTGTGTGATTAATGACTTTGAGCACATTTCCATATGTCTCTTGGCCTTCCATATGTTCTCTTTGGAAAAGTATCTATTTAGGTCTTTTGCCCATTTTTTTTATTGGATTGTTTATCTTCCTTTTGTAAAGTTGTATTAGTTCCTTATAAATTTTTGGAGATTAAACCATTATTTGAGATAGCATTAGAAAATATGTTCTCCCATCCAGTGGGCTTTCTTGTTGTTTTATTGATGGTTCTTTTGCTGTACAGAAGCTTTTTATTTTATGTAGTCCCATTTGTTTATTTTCTCTTTAGTTTACATTGCCCTAGGAGCTGTATCAGTAAAGATATGCTGTGACATATGTCTGCTATTTTGCTGCCTATGGATTCTTCTAAGATTTTAATGGGTTCCTGTCCCAGGTTTAAGTCCTTTATCCATTTTGAGTTTATTTTTGTGTATCGTGTAAGTTGGTCATTGTTTTCCATGTATCTGACCAGTTTTCCTAGCACCATTTATTGAAGAGGCAATCTTGACTCCATTGTATGTTCCTGTCCTATGTGTCAAATATTAACTGAGAATAATGGCTTGGGTATATTTCTGGGTTCTCTGTTCTGTTCATTTGGTATGTATGTCTATTCTTGTGCCAGTACCAGGTAACTTTGAGAATTGTGGCTTTGTAACATAGCTTGATATCTGTTATTGTGATCCTTCCAATCTGTTCTTCTTTCTAAGGATTGTTGTGGCTATTCAGGGTCTTTTTTATTCCAGATGAATTTTTGGAGTTTGTTCTAGGTCTTTGAAATACGCCATTGGTATTTTAACGGAGATTACATTGGATCTATAGATTGCTTTGGATAGTATGGACATTTTAGTGATGTTGATTCTAGCAATCCATGACATTAACAATATTTTAAGCCAAAATTGTATTACTAAATGCCTTAATCACCCAGGAAGATTAATATATGTACTGTGGAACTTTTTTCCCCCCTCTGTGAATGAATGTCTTCTGGAGGCTCCAAGCCCTCATCTGTGCATTCCTCTCCATGGACCTCTTCATTCCTAAAACTCCTTAACCTTGCATATTTTATCCCTAAAACTCCTTTCACTGACATCATAGAACTTACAGTTTATCCCAGAAAATACACACATTAAATAAGTTAATATTAAGCTGTTGAAAAATGTTAGCGAGTAGTTTGAAGAATATAGACTACTGTGAATAATAGAGGGGAGGTCTAATCTCTCTTGCACATTAGGGAAATATTTCTAGGGGAAATTACACTTGACTTGAGGTCTGAAAAATGAGTAGGAATTGATGAAAATGTTGTCATGAGATTGGGTGAGTTGCCCAGGTGGAGGAAGAGACCCCCGAGAAAGCCCTGAGGTATGGAATAATGGAGAGATAGAGGAACTAAAAGAAAAAGTATGTTCTCAAGAGAACATGCTGGAAGAAGAGGCTGTTTGTTGAGCAGGCAGGTGCTTCTTCATGCATTATTTTAAATTATTTGGGAACTATGACAAACCTCTCTGAATCGCATTTTCCTCTTCTACAAGATGGAGAAAATAATGCCTCTGTTTTAAAAATGTTATAAAGATTGAAGAATAGAATGTTTGCAAAGTTTTTAGCACAGAATCTTGCTGGACTAAGCCACCAGTTAAGTACAGTATTTACAATAGCAGAGCAGTGTGGTTTGCCTCTATTCATTTTTTTAATCTATACTTTTGCTACTCATATTTTTTAATTATATTACTTTAGAATTTTAGATTTCTTTAACCAATCTTGTCATGCATGTATTTAGAAATGATTAAGTTCTGGAAAAATGAGGAAGGCATTGTTTATAAAGTGTAAGTAAAATTTAAATTTATATAAGAAAACTAGAATGTATAAGTTTTGAAACACATAGGCTTAATTATTTCAGTAAATAAATAATTTAGATTATATTTTTAAGAATTGTAATCTTAGCCATCTTTCTATTAAAATTGTTGTTATCTTAGAATCATGAAAGACACGATTAGCCACATGGTGCCTGTTATGACTTTCCTGACTGGAGTAACAAAACTGTTTGAGATTTAAGAAATAATCCATTAAATATTATTTAAGGACAAAATACAGCAACGAGCCTTCTTGTACTTCTTTTACTGGAATACTGTGCCTAGTTGTCAAGATAACTAGGCCTCGTTTGCAAGGTTAACTGAAACACCTCAGGAAGGTCTCATGGTGTTCAATAGTTCCTCAGTAAGCATTTTGTTATTCCAGTGTTGTCAGAGCAAGCTTAAAGTGGACATAATTGTTTTTCACTTTTATCTTTTTGAATAAAAGTTACAAACTTCCCTTTAAACACCACCTTTGCATTTATATTTTCCCTCAGGGAGCATTTTAAATGATAGGTTCTCTTCATTTTCTCTCTTTCATTTAGATTTCTTCCTCCAGGGTATTCTCCTTTTAAGTTGTGTTTTACACAAGAAACTGACAGCTCTGGCCTTGCTAAACGGGTCCATTGTCGGTTTTTCTCTGATGAAAATACTCACCCAATGCTCCACTGACCTTTTGCATTTTCTCTCTTTACTTCTACTGTATCCTGGTTGCAATATAAGCTTTCTTTCCCCAATAACCTCTAAGAAAATATTATATGATAATAGAGAAAAATGTTAGAAACATGGAAACCAGATGCTGTGATTTGAATCTGTACTACTGTGAAAGTTTAACCTCTGGTGTCCGTAGAACAAAAAAATATATGTCGTGCCTTTCAAAAAAATTGAAAAGGAAGACATTTCAGAGACATTATCGAAATATCACTAATGATCTCATCTATTTCTGTAGGGGTACCAGAGAAAGATTAACATGCATGTGTATTTGGGGGACAAAATCTATTTATGGTCAACACCAAATAGCCACCCATCAGAAGTCATCTGGGCAAGCCTGCCACTTACAGATGTTGAGTGATTTGTCAAAGGGCATCCTAAGAGACAGAGCTGAAAAAATGGGAGTTCTTGGACAAAGAGGAGTAGTCTTTCCCTGTACCTGTCAGGGATGCCTCATTTACAACAATGACTACCCCATTTGCCTTTCAGGCTTTTGTTAAATTGAATTTTTACAGAGAAGAAGGGAGAGAGATAGAGAGTTACAAACATTGATGAGAGAGAAACATTGATCAGCTGCCTCCTGCACACCTCCCACTGGGAATGTGCCCACAACCAAGGTACATGGCCTTGACCAAAATCGAGCCTGGGACCTTTCAGTCAACAGGTCCATGATCTATCCACTGAGCCAAACAACTTAGGGCCTTTTTTATTTATTTTGTCTTTATTTTTAGAGTGGCATCCTCTACACTAGTAAATTAGTGAGTTTTGAAGGGAACACTAAGTTACAATTAATTCATGAACACTGTGACATTCCTTGTTTGGGTATTATGGGATGCTATGGAAATGACAGTATGGACAAATGACAATCCTATCTAATAAAGATGGAATATGTAAATTGACCATCACTTTGTGACAAAGATGGCAGTGCAGCGCCCAAAACCAATAAGGAGGGAATATGTAAATTGAAGAGACAAAGATTGTGGTGGCTGGGCTGGGATGCTTTGCGTCATCGCCATGGTGATGACACAGGCATTCGGCCCTGCCCCAGCTTCTCTAGGCCTTTGGGCAGCATGCAAAGGCAGAAGGCTGCAGGCAGAGCCAGGATAAGAAAGGCCTATACTTGCACGAATCTTCATGCATCAGGCATCTAGTTAAAAATATGATGCTTAATTCTCCCTGTGAAGATGCCCAATTTTCTTTGAGCATTTTCATTAGAAAACTTCTAAGTACTTCTCATCATTCCTATGAAATGTATATAAATTATTTTGTAAATTTAAGGGTGATTCCATCACTATTTCCCCCTTGCTGTGGTAGGGAAGGAGTCTAACTTCAGTGGGTGCCTCCCTCCATAATTGCCTCCTTTTATGAAGATACCAGAAGTTTATTATTCCTCTAGTAGCCAATTAGCTAACAGATGGTCACCCCAATTACCAGCTAAAGTTAGGATATACATGTGTGACAAATGGTGTGGTCAAGTCCTCTTACATGAGGACTAGTTATTATTTATCTTGAAAATGTGCATGTAAATGAACTGAATCTTCATGGCTGCATAAGGGGACGGACATTCTTTTGTCTTTGCATTCTTTTAGAGGACTGACTATTATGGCTCACAGTGAGGAAATTACCTCTCAGACCCTGTAGGGAGCAGGAAGTGTTGGGTATCTTTGTTTCTTCCCTATTTTTTATTGGGTCGGCAGCTAAGTAATTGCGGGTTTCACACATATATGGCTTCAGTTGAATTTTTAGTTTGCAGACGTAGTACAAATGTAAAACACATTTTGTTATTTGATAGTTGGCTATTCAGCTGTTAATCAGTAAAAAAAGTTTTTTGATCTGTTTTGTAGTTTTCGTTTGGCGTTCGTTGAAAAATGGAAAATCAAAAGGAACATTTTCGTCATATTTTGCTTTTTTATTTCCGCAAAGGGAAAACGCATCGCAAGCTCATAAAAAGTTATGTGCTGTTTATGGTGACGAAGCCTTAAAAGAACGGCAGTGTCAAAATTGGTTTGCCAAGTTTCATTCTGGTGATTTTTCACTCAAAGATGAAAAACGCTCTGGTCGTCCAGTTGAAGTTGATGACGCCCTAATCAAAGCAATAATCAATTCAGACTGTCACAGTACAACACGTGAGATTGCAGAGAAGCTTCATGTATCACATACATGCATTGAAAATCACTTAAAACAACTTAGCTATGTTCAAAAACTCGATACATGGGTTCCTCACGAACTGAAAGAATCACAGTTAACGCAACGCATTAGCAGCTGCAATTTGCTAAAGAAACGTAATGAAAATGATCCATTTTTAAAACGACTGATAACTGGCGATGAAAAATGGGTTGTTTACAACAATATCAAGCGGAAAAGATCGTGGAGCAGGCCAGGTGAACCAACTCAAACAACATCAAAAGCTGAGATTCATCAAAAGAAGGTTTTGTTATCAGTTTGGTGGGATTACAAAGGAATTGTCTACTTGGAACTCTTACCACCCAACAGAACGATCAATTCTGATGTCTACATTGAACAACTAACGAAATTAAACAATGCAGTTGAAGAAAAGCGGCCCGAATTGACAAATCGAAAAGGTGTTGTATTCCATCATGACAATGCAAGGCCACACACATCTTTGGTCACTCGGCAAAAATTAATGGAGCTTGGTTGGGATGTTTTGCCACATCCACCATATAGTCCTGACCTTGCACCATCTGATTACTTTTTGTTTCGATCTTTACAAAACTCCTTGAATGGTAAAAATTTCAATAATGATGATGATGTCAAATCGTACCTGATTCAGTTTTTTTGCTAATAAAAACCAGAAGTTTTTTGAACGTGGGATTATGATGCTGCCTGAAAGATGGCAAAAGGTCATTGATCAAAATGGGCAATACATTACAGAATAAAGTTATTTAGTTCCATGAAAAAATTGTCTTTGATTTTCTTTAAAAAATCCGCAATTACTTAGTTGCCGACCCAATATATTCCCTCACCTATTATTCTCCAATGAAAATTGCACTTTATTCTGATGAAAGCCCAAATATTAAATAAGACCCAATGAATTTGACTCTATTCAACCAATTATGTCTGATTCAACTTATAGTTTCTAATAGAAGTCATCAGGCAAACATCACCAGCCTTGCAAATCTGGGGAAAAGAGGAGAAATTACGATCTTTTGTAAGGAAAAGAGTATAAATGAGGAAATACCTACTCTGGGATGTAGTTGTTTGTTGTTGGTTTTTCCCAAAACATCTGGAATTAATGAACACACATGCCACAGCAAAGCAATGCCATCCTTTTGGAATAAACATAACAGATCTATATGGAAATTTCCTTTCCTTTTATTGTCAAACCAGTTCCATTTTCTATAAAATAAACATGGTGTTACAGTATATTTGCCTCCGCATTACTCTAGGTTACATGACAAACCTTTTCATAAGTGGCATTATGCCCAGAATTCTTTACATTTTATACACACATTTCTTATTTCGTTGAGGAGTGATCAATGGAAATTTCAGTTTTTGAATACAGATGTAAAAATGTTCTTACTCATGTGTTAGCAGTTTATATTTGTTTTTTGGAACATAGTTAGAGTGCCTCTATTTTCTTGGTAAAGTCATATTTTGAATATTTTAATTATAATAAAAGGAACATTCCAGGATACTAAGACACAAACCTGTCAAAAGGATCACATTTGCCCTTTCATTTTCTTTTGATTTTAATAGACAGAATATATTTAAATAAAATCTACACTGTTTTCATCGCTCAGTATGACAGGAGGCTATTTCACTAGTCGAAGAAACATCAGCCCCCAACTTGGCATTGTTCCTTTGTAATTAGGGGCTGACAAGAAGAGAGCACCATAGGGCTTGCAGAGACTGTCTGAGCTATTGCTCCAGCAAAGTAGAGAGGGTGTTTTATTTGCTTTTATTTTGTATCTTAGGGAGAAAATTATAGCCATCTCTTAATTCTACCCTCAGCTTCAACAATGAACTAATTCCATTAACCACTGTCAGGCAAAATTATTTCTCTTACCAGGGGACACATCTACCTAACTATATTAGAGAGGTACATATTCAAGCAGGGCATTTGAATGCATTATTTATTTTTCTTTAGTTCTTACAACCTATAAGGAAGTATGAATGGCTTTAATTGGAATTGTGACCACAACTGATTAGTGATTTCTCTTTACTTTATAAGGACACATCATTACTTGGTGAATACTAGGGATATAAAGCCTCAGGGAAAATTATTTAAGGATCTACCATAATCAATTTAACAATCTCTTTTTTTTTTTTTTTTTTTTAGCTATATAGTGTCAATAAATTGTTTGATTATCTTTATAATATCCTGAGATTTTTAAATGGTTTTGGAGTATCTTTCTAGACAAAATCCTCAAACAAATATATCACTATTAACAATCATGCCCCAAATCCTAAAGCTCCATGTTACCAGTTTAGCATGATCCCATGCTGTAATTTCTGTATGGTGGTATTACATTATTCCTAAAATCTTAGATTGATTACTGCAGGGAATAAAGAATGACCAAGACATTGTGCCCACATAGATCTGAATCTAAGAAAAGGTAAACAAGTATGCAAATGAATTTAGTAATATTTAGAATCAATACGTTCTGTGTGTGTTATACTTGCAATAAATGTCTTTGAAGTGGGTGACAAATTTTCTGGTAAAGTTAATCAGTTAAATTATTAGTTAAGTTATTTAATTAGTTAATTAAATTATTTGTGTATTTTGGGACTTAAAGAATAATAGATATTTTTCACTAGGACTGATTTGATGAAAATTGCATTTTATTTATTTTAAATATATTGTTATCAATTGCAGAGAGAAAGGGATAGGAAAAGGGAGAGAAAGAGATAGAAACATTGATGATGACAAAGAATCATTGACTGGCTGCTTCCTGCACACCCCCCATTGGGCATTGAGCCCACAACCTGAGTATGTGCCCTCACTGGAATAGAACCATGACCTCCTGGTTCATAGGTTGACACTCAACCACTGAGCCATCCTGGCCAGGTGAGAACTGCATTTTTGTTTACATTAAAAAATAGGGTCATAAAGGCATAGTGTTTGTTTTGAGAAAAGAGATAAGACAGTTTAACTATAATTTACAGTCATGGATGAAAATACCCAGGAAAAAAAGCATGGATCCTTAAAAATGAGGAAATGTCATTAAATCAAAAGAGAATGTATTTATACCCTATTTCAGGAGTTTTTTTTTTATAAGTTATAAATATAATTGAGCAAGGAATTAACAAGAATAAAGTATGCATAATGAAGAAATTCTGATAATAGTGAGGGCGCACAGAAATCAAAAATAAGTTGAGAAGCATAGTGGATTGAATAGTGTCTCACAAAAATCAGTACCACCCAGAATTGATAATGTGACCTCATTTAGAAGATGCTATCAATTTAGGACCTCAAAATGAAATCTTCCTGGATTTAGAATAGGTTTTAAATGCAATGACCAGAGTCCTGAGAGACAACACAGGGAGACAGAGAAGACGGTAATGTGAAAATGGAGGTGGAGGAGTCATGCGTCTACAAGCCAAGGGCTGTGACAGATTGCCTTCAGCCACTGGAAGCTAGGAGAGAGGCAGGATATGGTTTCTCCTTCGGAGACTCCAGAAGGAGCCAAACTTGCTGACATTGTGATTTCAAGCTTCTGTGTTCATAATATACTAGAGAATAAATTCTGATTTAAGCTATCCAATATTTAGTAAAGGGGAAATTGTAGACATTTAAGTGAAGCCTAATAAAGGTATGAACTAGAGAGAAAAGAAGTAGATACAGAAAGAAGCATGCAGACACAGGATTCACCATAAAGTTCAGTGTTAGAGACCCTAACTTGCGCAGCCTCCTCCATGGCCTGTATTAAAATGTGTATAAATTATTTGGTATTCTTTATTTAAATAACCCCATATCATATAAATTACTGATTGTCTGAAGCTTAGGCTAGCCCCTGTCTATATGACAAAGCATGTAACCTGTTCGCATAAGTTGTAGTGTAAGAGAGAGTCCAGTGTTGCCATGTGGTGGTGGTAACCTTTATAAGAAAAGTGAATTTGAATTTAGAGGAAAATCCCTTTTTGAAGTAAACAAAAATCATATTTTCTAATTACTTGTAATCTGCTTTTCTTTCAAGGCCTGCATTCTGTGGTTGGCTATACTTGCTACAAAGACTAAATAAAATGAAATGCTGTAAATGGCATAAATAGGCCCACATGTCCATTGTGAAATGAGTACAAAGTGAAAAAGTAGTGTACTGCCACTGTGCATGGGAAAAGCCTTTCTAACTTCTAGTGTGCATTGAACCTATTTGGTATTTTTCAGAAAAGAAAAGAAAAAGATTGTTGACCTGTGGTTTAGAATACAAGGTCCTCCAGAAATAGGCTCCATTGTTTTCTTTGCTTGTTTGTTTGTTTGTTTTGCTTTGTTTTTATCTTTGTATACATGGGGTTGAGTGCAGAGCATTTCAAATAGTAGCTGGAGAACCTGAGTACTGAGAAGTTATTCAAATGAAGATATAAAGCAGGTGTTAAAACCATTTATTTATATTTATTAATTTTAGAGAGAGGAAGGAAAAGAGAGAAAAACATTGAGTTGTTTCACTTATTTATGCATTCATTGTTTGATTTTTGCATGTGCCCTGACTGAAGAGTGAACCAGAAACTTTGGTGTTATCAGGACACAACACTCTAACCAATTGAACTACCTGGCCAGGGTCAAAATATGGGTCTTGATCTTAGGAAAATTATTTGGGTTAGCAACATAGACTTGGGTACTCTACACAGATGCAATTGCTGAAACTCTGGAGTCCACTGGAAACCTAAGGGAAAAGACTGTTCAAGAAAGAGACCTGAGGTTGAACTTTGATAAATACAAGTACCATGATAGTTTCTGTGATGAATATAGATAGGCAGAGAGCCAAAGAAATACTTTAAATACACATATTCAATAAATTGGTGGAATGAAACTTTATGTAATTCTGACTTTCTCTGGCTTTTTCTTGTTGGGCCCATCACTTACGAGAAATGTCAAGTGATTCTGAAGACCACCTGGAGTTGCCTTAACTTCAATCCCCTGAGAAGCCTCAAAAGGTCAAGTATCATCTCCTCCTGCTTCTCAGATTCCTTTACATCACATTAACTCCCTAGTTAATCTTCCCCAGTCTTGTCCAACTCACATGTGCCCGTGCTCTCGGTAGAAACGACACACTTTCTTTCACTTTTGGAAACTGAGCTTTTCCTCACAGACTCAAATGCATAATCTCACATTTTAAAGATGGATTTAAAAATATGAAAGCTATAAAGATCAGAGCAGCTTTTTAAAAAAATTCCCTGAAAGCACATAATATAGTGATAATGTACACTCTCTTTAAAATATATGAATTTGAATTTAAAAAATAAAGTAAGCAATAATTTAAGTAAATTTAGAGATATATATTAATCCTGATATTATAGTACTTAAAAATCTATGCACACATATGAATGCATACATATAGAAATCTAAGCACACTCATATACACATTGTGTGTATTGATTACTGGTAATAGCTCAACAAAAATAATAAAAGCTTTCATTGAGATCTTAACTGTATGCCAAGGATGAAGTAAATCACTCCAAAAATTAGCTTCTTTATTCTCCCAATAACCCTGAGGTAGATAATATAATTTTCACATCTTTACATTTTTAATTACTGCTTTATATAGTTAACATAAATGAAATCCCAGTTGATATGTAAAATAAACCAAAATCTCTAAATTTAATTTGAGAAATTATTTATTAATACTGTTTATCTGTTAGCCAGTATGCCACATGCTTAGATAAAGTGCATTACGAAGAGATGCATTGTTGCAATCATGGACCCAAGGTAAATCCCAATCCTCATGCTAGAAGACAGAAAACAATTTGCAGAATTGTGCAAAGGGAGATTTTCAGCTTTATTAAAAAACAACAAAAACAACCAGTTATCCATGGTGCACCATTACTTTTCATCCTGTTTCTGTTTCTTCTCCTTGCTTTTACTGAGAACTGGGCCCGATTATTTCCATTTCAAATATGCCCCAGTTCACTTCAAAATGGAGTCAAGAGATGCATAGAATCCTTCAAATGTCTTTGCTGTTTCTCAAGATATGCTCTTAATTCCTGATTAATGTTAAAAAAGCCTCATATCATTAGAAAAAGGAAGGAAGGAAGGAAGGAAGGAAGGAAGGAAGGAAGGAAGGAAGGAAGGAAGGAAGGAAGGAAGGAAGAAAAGATGAAAGAAGGAAAGAAGAAAGCAAGGGAGAAAGGAAGGGGAAGAATGTGAGGCCTGAGGGGCCTGGGTGAGCTCTACCTGCCTGCAGCTAAAGTGGCTGAGGGCCAGGCTGGGAGTGGAGGAAGGATGCCAAGGCCAGAGTCCTGGGCAGCTGATATTGGGGTCACCAGGGAATCTTTCAGGAATCTTCATTGTAAAGATCTGATGGGCTTGCTGAAGGTAAAGCCCACATAAATGTACTGCCTCCCTCCACCCTCGGACCACATCCCTGTAGTTTGTCACTTTCACACTAGCCCACACACAGCCTCCAGCACCAGTTTATGGATCCAGCAACTTCTGCTCCAATAAACTGAAAACAGCCTTTCAGCTATGCTAAATCTATAATGGAAATATCACAGTTTGTTATTTATGTTAAGGATGGTTTTTACATCTGTGACCTAGACAATTTTGCTTTGTGTTTACGTATTTCAACTTCAGTGAAGTGACTGAATAGCTTAAGAATTTTCTCCTCCAAATTGGGGTCTGGATCTCATAACCATACCTCCCCCCAGTTCTATCTCTGTTTCACTCAAGCTCCAAGTCCAGTATTAGAGTCGTAAGTCAAAGCAAACAAAATTGTGATGTGATAGACAACCATGTGATAGACAACCAAAAAAAGGCCATGGCAAATATTCTTCTAAACTGGTTACGATTTGTTAATAAAGTTATCAGGAACTGTGAGTCTTGAACAGAAACATGCCTTTCAGTAATCACAGAGATTTGCCAGACACAAGGAATGTAGCAGGTAAAGTCTTATGGCAGTGATCTGCCAGTCACTAGTATTGTTTGTTTCTACAACAAAGCAGTTATTGACCCTCCTGTGTTAGGGACCCAAACCAGTGCTGTTCTTGCCAATAGAAAAAAAAATAATTTCAATCAAGCAGTGAAGAAACTTTATTCTTTGATCAAAGACTGGAGAAGGGTGAGCTTCTGCTCTCAACTGGGAAGGAGCTTCTGTATTTATAGGTTGTGGGGTGGAGTGATTAAACTCTTTCAGGCATGTAGTCATTCTTCTGTTGCACTCAGCCCTTTTGTGCAGGGTCCTTTTACCCAGGATGTCCATTACCATCTTGGTTTTTGTGCTCGGCACCTTGGTCTTTGTGTTCAGGAATCTTTTTCAGTTCCTGTAAGCAGACACAGCTCAAGATATAGGTTAGGTATTGAGAACCTATAAAATCTTTTGGATAATGTCCCAGTGACAAAGCTTTGTCTTCTTTCCTTAGCACAGTGCACAGAATCACAGACCACACACCTGCACAATATCTTCCTAAAACTATCTCGGTGGAAAATGATAGTGACTTCAATGATTAGATAAGAGACCTAGCCTAAACAGGTTTGGCTCAGTGGATAGAGCGTCAGCCTGCGGACTGAAGGGTCCTGGGTTCGATTCCAGCCAAGGGCATGTACCTTGGTTGTGGGCACATCCCAGTAGGGGGTGTGCAGGAGGCAGCTGATCAATGTTTCTCTCTCATCGATGTTTCTAGCTCTCTATCCCTCTCCCTTCCTCTCTGTAAAAATCAATAAATATATTTAAAAAGAGAGAGAGATACCTAGATAATTTCCAAAAACACCTCGCTGGAAATATTGAAGTAATAAGAAATGTAAAGCGTGAGGGGCTGATTCCAGGAAAAATGATTGGAGCAGCCCATGCTGAAGAAGTCCCAGAGTTCCTGCACAGCACTGTGAAGTGAATGTGATGTGGCTCAACCCTGGCTAGCTCAGCTGCCATCCAGGAGGACCCCAGACCCCAGTTGCCATTGATGGATACCATCAATGCAGACTGTCACCGACAGCTCCTCCCCTATACTATAAGGAGGACTCAGCTGGGGGTGGCGTTTTAAATGAGGTCTCTGTTCCCTTTCTAAACTAGTAGGATCAGAATAAACTACAGCACCAATAAAGTAAAGGACTGTTTGCCATAAACACACACAATTTCAATGAATTCAATGATATGACAGTGGCATGGATATTTGGGGAAGAGAAAATTTACAAGTTGTCATAAGGATCTGTATGTGTGGATGTAAGGTCTTCATTATATTTTGCTTAGAGTAGGACATGTTTTTCAAAAAAGAAGATCCCATTGATGACTCCCAAAGGAGGTCAGTAAATGTTGAATTCACCAAAGATTGCAGGATGAAATGGAAGAGAACAGGTAGCAAGAAAGATTATAAATTAAAAATGTGAAAATTAAATTACAAATTTTGTGGTGCATTTAAAGTATTTTTTGTGGGGGAAAAAACAAAGATATATAAAAGATTGTTAGATCAATGAATGTACATCTACAGAAACTATCAATGCTGAAAATATAGACTTCCAGGTCACTGAGCTGGTAGAAAAGACATAATAGTACAAGACAGAACGAAATTTTAAAAACAACACTGTGGGATTTGCAGTGTAATGATATATTGATTAGAATGCATTATGCATGATCTTGCATAAGTCACTTCACTTTTGGTTCCCAATTTGCTCTTCATTAAAATTAGAAAATAAGGTTAATAATGTTTCTAATGCTATCATGTATTCTGAAAGAATTGGGGATGTTTTTCTCTGTGTCTATCCCTTTATTTCCCCCAAACTTTGAGGTTATTTTTATAACACACAACAATGGAATCAGCAAAGTCAATATAATAGAGATTTCTAAAAATGTCAATATGCTATTGAATTGCTCACTGATGGATCAAGCTACATGGGAAAAAGGTCATCACTAAACAATCTAAAAAGCTGCTCCTTCTCTAAGCTGGACAATTCATTGCATTTCCGTTTTCCCTACAACTGGGTGATATTTGTGCTGTTGGAAAGCCAAAGGACAGCCAATGAAAGCCCTTTGGTTGTTGTCCTAGAATTGGCTCTGCATGCTCACACCAATGTCTACCAAGTTTGCATTTCTTAGTAAGAGCTGCAGTAGTACATTTTTAACATGCATCAGTGCTAAGTGCTTATAGATGATACTCTGGCTTATGCAGAATAGGTGTTAGTAATTTGTTTTAATTGAATAAGAACTTTGGATAAACATGAATTAGGAAAATGACAGCAGATTTTTAGCATCTTTTCATCATATTTAAAGTAGCTTGGGCCACTAACTACAAGAGTGTATTAGATAAAGGTGACAATCATCTCTAAATTATATGACACTGTAATATTTTATGTCCTGGTTGACAATTTAGAATAATGCATTTTAGAACATGGCTGTAAATTATAATAGAAAAAGATGGGCCAAATCACATTTTAGAAGAATAAGGAAAGTAAAGGTGAATACAGGTGAACTTCTTTGAATGAAATGGATGCACATCTCTGAATGAAATATTCAATGCTGCAGCAAACTGCCTCCCGAGGGAAACATAATTTCTATAGTAAATTAAATTAGAATAAGAAGTCTAAAATGCACACACACACACACACACACACACACATATTTTTGTTTAGCAAATAAGTTATTAATAGTTAAGTTAAATGGATCTTTTACATCATTATATGTTTTGCTTCCTTTGTTTCTACAAATATTTATAATTGTCCCAATCATTATTTCTGCACTGAGATTTATTTCTTCCTTTTAAATTCAGATACCCTATTTCCTTGTCTCCTCAAAACGAAAAGTAAGTGTAGACATTGTATATTTTTAAATAATTTATCACCTTGAGCAGCTGCACAAGTATAAGGAACAGATTTAAAACTTCCGTTGACAGAGAAGGCACTCTGCAGTGACAGGATCCAGAGTCCAGAATTTTAAACAGTTTTACTCAATTCTACAAACTTTGTTTGCTTTCCTTTTTTTCCCGCCAATTAAATTGAATTATTTAAACAAATCTCATGTTTTTTTTATAAAAACAATCATTTTTATTTATTAGTAGTATTTTGTATATTAATAACAAAAAAAAAGCATTCACATTTAAACCCTGATTTATGTTAGCTAATTTTTTTTTTTTAAAAAAAAGAAGATTATTTTGTCATAAAAGGTTATGTATTTCTATTTTTTCATCGCTTAATTTGGCAGGTCCTTGTGCTTGTTTTGAAGTTGCTAACACTAAGTTACTATATGGTAAGATACTACTGTTGTAAGAACTTTGCATCTAATTTTATCACCTTAAAACATTCTTATAACTTAGATATAATTATAAGAATGTTTTATAACTATCCCTGTTAGTTATTAAGGAACAAAGATATAAAAAGGATGAGTAACTTATACAGAGGATAAGTAATTAATACAGATAAACATCAGAGCCAGGATTGAAAATTTTGACTCCAAAGTTGGCCACTCAACCACACTCTTAAAAACTCAGTCAATTCTTAATTTTTTAAAAATATTTCAAATACTAAATACATACTTTAGATAAATAATGTATAGTTTTCTCCAAACAGTACTAGATTTTCATAAAATATACCTGTAGGTATCAGAAGAGTATGCTAAGTTCAAATCAATTTCAGGATAATACTTTATGACAACAAAATAGAAAAAAAATTATAGTTGATGTCCATGATAAACCTAGTGCCAATGAAAAGTAATCTCTTACCATTGATGAAAACTGTCTCCTTGACTTAATGTTAGTTGGGTTCCCTGAGCCTTCTTCTTTGACTAGGCCTCGGACCTGGCTCTGTTCTTGATTGGTCTGCATAGCCCAGTTTTATTAAGAACTCTGCCATGTCAGCTTAGAGATAATCCCTTACTGATACTGATACCTGATTGCCCTCAATGATTTACCAAATTCCACATCCCCTACCATCCCCAGAGAATCCTGTTAGGTCAGTTTAGCAAGAATCCCCTCCCTTTCCACCATCACCACCACCATTATGTCTTTGTTTAGTAATTTTCCATCCACACTATCCCCTACACAGCCACCCATCCTGCTCCTTGACTATCAATCCCACTTGCCCTGTCTTTGTTATGCCAGATTTCATGATCCCCAAAGACTACCAGGAAGCCAAATTCAAGGCAAAAGCAAAAGAATCTTTTTATTTCAGGCTAGCCGGAGCTCACCCCCATACACCGATGCAGCGGTAAGGTGGAGAAAGAGGGCGGGTTTCTCTAGAACAAAGGGTTTATAGGGTTGGTGAGGTCACTGCTTTGGCTGACCCTGATTGGTTTGGTGAGGGCTAGGGTCCAGTTACACAGTGACATAGTTATACAAAATGGAGGACGCAGCACAAGATGGAGTCAGGAGTTGGCCCTACCCTGCCCCACAGTACAAATTGGAGTCAGGAGTTAACCCTGTCCTGCCCTCTCATTTTCATATTTGAGCCCCTTTCTACAGCAAAGTCTCTTTTCCTGTATTGCAATAATTCCTGAATAAAATCCATTTTCTGTGTTTTTTTTTTTTTCTTTTTTTTTTTCCTTTAACACTGCACACACACAGGGCAGAAACACAGGAGGGACAAAATGAGTTTTGAAGATAATGGTATTTTATACTCCACTGTTCTTTCTGCCTATATTTAAAGAAAACTTGGCACAGAAGTTTTTAGAATGTGATCATTTGGTTCAAATACCAGCATAAAAGTTGTGTTTATTTGCTTTGGCAATATTCCTCAACTCAGCAGAGGCACATGATTGTTTACTTAACTTCTCCAAAATATTAACTTTGCCAGGCAGTGATGGGTTGCATCTTTTAATCTCCAAGGGGCCACACTCCTACCGGAAAATGACAGAATCCTCCTGAAGCATGCTTCGGAGCTGCTCCTTCCCACCAGCACTCTGTAACTTTGATTAGGATTTACTGTGGCTAAAATAATACCCTTATCTTCCTGCTTGCTAGCTCTCATGAGAAGGAAATATCTTTGGAGGAGAAAAAAACAGTTTGATCCCCAATCCCTTCTCCACAGGGTACACCACTGTTATCATTGACAGTGCTCTTACGGAGAGAGATTGTATTGTTCAGAAATGCATTTCATGAAACAGTCATAAAAGATTTTCAAATATCATCAAGCGAGCGCTTTAAATACCAGAATAACAAAAGCAGAGTTTATCTTTCATTTGATAACAAGTCTTTTGTGATTTCTCTTGTGTACAAAAAAACATCATTTGCATCAAAGGCAGCAAGGCAATAACAACAAAACACCAGTGAGCAGCAGGTATCCGATGGAAACATTTCCACCCGCAAAGTTAGCCCTTTTTTAAAAGCAAAAGATATAACTTGAAGCTTCACAGTTTTTGAATTTTTATCATGTGTGCTTCAGTAATAATTTTGCAGGCCAGGGGAAACCTCTTCACTCTAAAATGCTCTTAAAAATAAATCGTGTTTTTTTTTGTTTTGTTTTGTTTTGTTTTTTCAACGCCAAGATTATGAAACATATTATTTCACTGCCCATAGTCCTACAGCGGAAGCTGTCCCCTTATTTTCTACAAGATCCGATGGAGCATTCTTGATTTCAATCAAGTCGGACACCCTGTCAGAGTCCAATCATGACACAACCCCGATGAGGCACATCAGAGCAGTCAAAAGTTTACAACATGTAATAAAAGCTGAACGGAAGTCAAGCATTCTCTTCCCGTGTAGGCCCAGGGAGAGTCCAGGCAACTGGTGATTTGTAGGCTCCATTGCATCCCAAATGTTCGATGCATCTAGCCCCGGGCAGGGTGTCAAGGACAAGACATAATCAGTCTTTAGAGATCACTTTTAAAACGCGATGACCCCTGCTTCCTTTAGGTGAATCATTCCTTCCGTGTTGTCAGGATCCACTGATGAAAGCTGACGACCTTCGATAGCCTGTGACAAGTGAGGGAGCCCCTCTCCGCGCGGGGGAAGATGATATTGTGCAATCAGCTTCGCCCAGGCGAGCGGTGAGTGATGAGCTGCCGAGCGACTTCGTCCTCCCGGACTCCTTTCCTGTGTCAGAGCGAGAACCTAAGGATGTATGAGATCTTGTACACAAGGGCAGAATGATCACCACAGGAGTAGAAATTTATCTTCGGGCATTTCCTGTTTAGCAACCAAATTTTGTCTTTATGTCCAAGCTCTAATTTCAAAACAGTGGACTAATACAACGCATATGAATATAATGGAAAGAAAATGGTGCAAACTGGTGGCTGTGCTCACATTGCAATCGCTATCTTGACTTAATGTGACTTTCAGTCCAGCTAATATATGCTAATATAGTTATAAAAAGAGTTGTTATTGATTTTCAAGTAGCAAATTTTTTATTTTTTTTTTATCTCATGATAGCACTTAGATTTTTTTCCCCCTCACTCACTAGCATCCCAACTATTTCAACCAAAGAACCACAACAATTTAATTTTCTCCTGAAAATACCCTATACCTAATAAATTTTTATTCTAATAATACTGATTTTGAATAACTGTGAATCCATTTTCTAGTTAATTTAGACTTTGGACTTCAGCTTCTCTCTTTATATGTAGTAAAGATTTGGTTATTCCGCTATTATTTAAGATTACAGACCATATATTGAGATTAAGGATAATGAGAAATCTAAATAGCAACCCAGATTTGCACTTTGGAGAAAATGTGTAGAATGATGTGCTATAAGGGAGATTGAAAATAAGAATTCAAATATATCAATCAGTCATAGAATCTACCAGGTGATTTCTGGTTTTACGTTAATGCAGTTTTGTTAATGTGAGGATATGACACATTGAAATTAATTTTCAAATATTCTGGTTTTTAAAAAGTACATAGCTGAGAAAGTGTTGATTATTAAACCTAACTAATTTAATAACTGAGTTACATAATTTCCTAATATCTCATGAAAATAATACATGTATATAAGTTTGTATAGTCATACATTAACATTTTAATCAAATATATTTTATATCCTTATAATATAAAATTTAGTAAATATTTTATAAAAAAATAAAAATTATAGCCTTGACCTGTGTAGCTCAGCTTATTGGGCATCATCAGATGTACCAGTACATCTGACTACTGGTCAAGAACACATGTCAGTTTGATTACTGGTCAAGAACACATACCCAGCTGAAGCCGGTTTGGCTCAGTGGTAGAGCTTCGGTCTGCGGACTGAAAGGTCCCAGGTTCGATTCCGGTCAAGGGCATGTACATTGGTTGCGGGCACATCCCCAGTAGTGGGTGTGCAAGAGGCAGCTGGTCGGTGTTTCTCTCTCGTCGACGTTTCTAGCTCTCTAGCTCTCTCCCTTCCTCTCTGTAAAAAATCAATAAAATGTATTAAAAAAAAAAAAAAAAAAGAAAGAAAAAAAGAACACATGCCAGTTGGCAGGCTTGATTCCCAGAAGGGAGCAGGCAGGAGGCAGCCATGATACATGTTGAGCTCTTACATAAATGCTTTTCTCTCTCTCTTCCTTCCTCCTTCTAAAAATCAATAAACTATTATTTAAAAAATGCAGCATAGTGCTGTATGTATTCTTCATGAGCAAAAATATTTCTAAGCTATAAGAGTCAGTTCAAAGAAAAGAGACTCCAAATAACATTATTTCTGCTAGTGAATCATCTTTATTATTTATTTTGGGGACTATAAAATACAAATGCTCAATGCTTTATTTAAAAAAAATATTTTCCCCATGTCTTTTACCATTGGATCTTCTAGTTACAGTGGTTTAGGATACATGTGTAAACTTTAATTATAGAACTTTTGGTAGTAAATAGCATTACTTTAAAAATCTTACCAAGCTAGAAAAATAAATAAATATATGTGTGTATGTATATAAATATAGACTTACAGTTTATATATAGAAAGAAGTATAGTTAAAGTTACCTATACCACAAAACTTAAAAAACCTGCAAAGTTTTTTTTTTCCAGCATTAATTCCCATATTTATGTATCACTGTAAAGAATACTTTTTTCAAATATTCTATCAGAAACTTTGAAATGTATGCTTAAATTCTGGCTCAAGTTTCTCATATTTCAATTTCTTCACTCCTTGGAATGTTTTTAAAGAATATTATAATTACATCTTATTCATTTGAGCAAAAATTTCCACCAAAACAAATCAACAGTCTAACTACAAACCATGTGGTAGATTTCTGAATTCACAATTTATTATAATATTAAAAACTAAAGGGTAATATTTCTTGAATCTATACTAATAAAAGCCTAAGTGGCCCTCCTGCCCTTGCACCCTTGTGCCTGCACATCATCACAAGTTGGCTGCCCCCACATGATCACGAGATGGCTGCCACATGATGGCTGGCAGGGGAGGCAGTTATGGGTGAACAGGCCAACAGGGAGGACAGTTAGAGGTGATTGGGTCTGCAGGGGAGCAGTTAGGAATCAATCAGGCCAACAGGGGAGTGGTAAGGGGGTGATCAGGATGGCAGGGAGAAGCAGTTAGGGGCAATCAGGCAGGCAGGCAGGTGAGTGGTTAGGAGCCAGCAGTCCTAAATTCAAGAGGGCAGTCAGACATCCCCCTAAGGGTCCCAGACTGGACAAAGTGCAAGCTGGGCTGAGGGACACCCCATGCACAAATTTTGTGCACCAGGTCTCTAGTATATTATAAAATTAATGTTTCTTTGACTTAAAGCATCACAGATTTAATGATTGAATACATGTGTTTATGTATAATTCTTCCTCTAATCTATAAAAACCAGTTAAGAATTTTTAAAAAGTGTATCCTACATCACAAAATAAACAGGAAAATGTTAAAAATATATTTCAACTAAAATTTGAAGATGGCAAGCTAATAGACATGTGATACCTGACTTGGTAAAATAAATAAATAAATAAATAAATAAATAAATAAATAAATAAATAAATAAAAGAGAATGATATCTGCTGGACCACAGGGAAGAATCCATAAGAAACAAACTTGGGAAGACTCAGAGACCTGAACAACAGCCAGCAATGAATGAAAATCTTTAGAAGAAGCAATTGGACCTCCAAAAGCCAGGAACCCTGGCATTTGGCAACTGTGTCTGTTAATAATGAGGGAAAACAGGAAGTTATACACCAGGAGAAAGGTAGCTGGAGAGACACTGCGCCTGGAGTTCAGGTCAAATTGAGAGCAGAGCTGATATGAGAAAATGAACACAGTCGTTTGAGGTAAAGGTCTCTATATTCGCTTGTGACCCACTACCCCAACCAAAAATATTAAAGAAAAGTGCTATAAATACCTGGGTTTAGAGACAGTTGTATAGGTCTGCTGAGTGTCTGGGGGGAGGCCTGATAGAAACCAATCTTGTCCACACACACAGAGCTTAAATTCACTTTCAGTGCCTCACATAAATGGAAATGGCAGATAATAATCAGCAGAAATTTGAGGAAAGCCACGGATATGAAAGACAAATAAAACAAAGGAAAATGCAACAAACATGCAGACAAAAATAGATAAAAGAAACAAAGAGCAATTTGGAGGCAATAGGGTCTCTGTAGGGAGTAGTGGGAAGCTTCATGTCTACTAATCATCAGAGTAATGTGCTGGCATTGCATAATTATAAAATATATTATGTAATCATCAAGAGGTCTCCAAAATTGCATTGTAATGTTCTGCATGCCAACCTTATTTGTCTGAAATTTGCTATTTTAAGAATTCACCATCCTCTCTGTACTTTAACCAATCCTCCTTCTGTAATACACAAAAGGCACTACAGAAAAAGAAAATAGTAACAAGGAGAAGGAACTCCTGGAAATTATAAAAAGAAGGCCACTTAGGAAACAACCATCACCGCAAAACTAGAGACGAATGGAAGCATAAGGTAGGGTTAGACTTCAGAAAGTACAGTAACAGCAAAAGTTAAATGGAAATATAAAAAGGAATAAAACTATTTTTAAAAGTAATCAATTTACAAGTTTCAATGGTGAACTAATATAGAAGTAAGAGAGAGAAAAATAGAAAGAAATAAAGAAATAATGTCAGCATATTTCCTTAAACTAAAGTATGTACTTTGTCATTGAAAAAAAAAAGCCATACTGAATACATAGCATAATAAATTAAATAAGTTCCGCACAAAAAAAAATGTTTTAATAAAAATTCAGAATGACAAAAGCAAAAAATAAGACTATAATCTTACAGAAAGCAAAAACAAACTCCAAAAAAGCCATGCACATGTTATGAGAATAGCACTCAACTTTTGAATAGTATGGGAATTAGAAGACAATAAACAATACCTTCTCAATTATGAGAACAAATGACTATCAATCTAAAATTCTGCACTAAAACAAACTATCATTAAGGGGTAATACACATAATCTTTCAAAAAAGTTTCCATAAACCAGCCAAGGAACTTTTTGAGGGAACTCACCAAGAAGACTTTCGCGTTCTCCTCAGAGACAGTAAAATTTAAACACCCTTCTTCCTTCCTTTAGGTCCCTGACCTTTTCTAACATCATTTATTTTAGAGAACTTATAATTGTAAATTACGTCTCTGCCACTTTGAGATGTAAATCTTTTTAAAAGACTCTTGGCAGTTTTAGAGCTCAGGCATATCTTTCTCTAGGACCCGGGAGCCATCTCTTTGAAATGTAATCAAGGAAGAGAGTACCCCCCTGTCCTATTTCCCTGGCAGAGTTGGAGCCTAACTCAAGGCAAGCATAACCCTCCAAGTTGCAGAAGTACCTTTTGTGACAAAGATATGGGGAGTGTATTATCCTTTAAAAAAAATTCAATATATATAATTGAATTTTTACAGAGAAGAAGCGAGAGGGATAGAGAGTTAGAAACATATATGAGAGAGAATAATTGATCAGCTGCCTTTTGCACACCCCCTACCTGGGATGTGCCTGCAACCAAGGAACATGCCCTTGACCTGAATCAAACCCGGGACCTTTCAGTCCACAGGTTGACGCTCTATCCACTGAGCCAAACTGGATTCTGCGAGTGTATTATCCTTTGGATAAAACCAATTAGCAAGCCAGAGGTGGCCTATGATCCCTCCCACCTAACCAATTAAAAACTTTCCAGCCCTTTGTTAAAGTGGAATTGAACACAGGCAGAACTCTGTTCTCATTCCTCCGTTGCAATAGCCTGGAGAGTAAGTCTTTCTTGCCTGCTTAAATTTCCCCAGTGCATTTTTTTCTTTGAAACACCTATTAGATTGTATTACAATGGAAGATGAAAGAGAAATATATATATATATAATATATATCATATATATATATATGAGATAAATAGAATTGCAAAGCTGATTATGAACAAAATCCCAAATGAGAGCTTTTAAGAGTTCAAGAATAGCCGAAACCGGTTTGGCTCAGTGGATAGAGCATCGGCTTGGGGATTGAAGGGTCCCGGGTTCGATTCTGGTCAGGGGCATGTGCCTTGGTTGCGGGCATATCCCCGGTGGGGGGTGTGCAGGAGGCATCTCTCTCATCGATGTTTCTGGCTCTCTATCTCTCTCCCTTCCTCTCTGTACAAAATCAATAAAATATATATTAAAAAAAAAAAAGAGTTCAAGAATACATTGGAAAGAAAGGTGGCAGGTTTGAGAAAGGCAGAAGTACACAACTGGAACTAGTAAATTCCTAGATGAGTCTCACCTATTGAGAGATGTATGCATCTATCAGTACTTTGATGCTGAGTTAGTGGTAAGGTACCACAAAATTCAGCCAAAGAAGTATCTAGAGAATTATTAACCCCCATGAAAATAAAAAGTTGGACAAGAAAAAAGAAGTTGTTTCTGTGCTGAACAATATTTATATAATAAACATAAAAGTGAGTACAACAAATATTGTTTTTAATATTTAGAAGTTAATCCCAAATAAAATCCTAAATAAAAGTTAATATAACAAATATCGTGTTAGAATTACATCAGGAGAAGTGGCGTAGAGAATGCACTCCTAAGTGGCAGGCACAAGTGAGTTAAATCCTCAAAGCCATAGTGAGTAAAAAGTTAAGATCCAAACTTTAAATCCATAAAAATTGACAAATACCAGCAGCAGTTATTCAAACAAGTAAAGTATATGTCAAGGGACTACGGGTAAGAATGGTAAGTTTAGAAGATAAGTGCTTTTTTTTTCATAAATCTGAGAATAATACTTGATTTTTTAAATGACACATAAATTTGAAGTATATAAAAGCAGTCTACAAGAGGTAAAAATCATATACTATAATAAATGTACAAATAAAGAAAAAGGAAAAAAACATCAAGTTAAGGACAAAAGAGGGAAAGGAAGAAAGAAAAAAATTAAAAAGAAATGGAAATGGAAAAAAAAAAGAAAGAAAGAAAGAAAGAAAGCTGCCTTTTTCATACCTAATATATCATGGGCTATGATTTCCAGGTGCACATGTGAATGATCATTGTCCTTGGACAATACTGTATTAGCAAACAGCACCTTACCTAAATTAAACCAGAAATGGGGATTGCAAAAGACTCCATTCATTTGCTGAATCACAACTTAACATGAGCTACTCAGTGTTTTATGATTCACCATTTCCTTCTACCAACACCAGCAACTTGTACTGCTTTTTGGATAAAATATTTTATGGCATCGTTATGAGGTCTCCAAAATTGCCTTGCAATGTTTTGCATGCCAACCTTATTTGTCTCAATTTTGTTATTTTAAGGATTCGCCATCCTCCCTGTGCTTTAAACCAATCCTTCTCAACCATCATTCTTAGCAATTAACCTAACCCTTTACCCACCAGAGAGATTAGACAGCAGCATGTACCATCTTTCTTAAATCCTACACCTTCAAATGTATTCTAATTTTCACCTTTCTCTTTCTTCACAGGAGATGTTTGAAAACTGAAACTTGCGCCTCATTTCCATGCCCATAGTGATCTCTCTAAATTTATGAATGAGGTAGTGAGTACCAGGGCCAAGCCAGCTCTATTAGTATTGACTGTATAAATCATGCTAGTGCCTGCAAATATGTGATAAAACATCTCAGCTGGTAGGAAAGCTATTAGAAAGATTAATACTGGTGTTTTTATTATTTAAACATCTTTCCATGTTGCAAAATTTTCCACCCCTCACGTTCCCATATTATCCTTTACCTCTGCCATTAAGATGCTGTTAAAAAGAAAAATAGGACAGCTTCTGATTTTGTACACGAAGATATAATCTTGTTGGGGGTGCCTATACATACTGTCAGGTAGTAAATCATGGCTATGTCTTTGTTCGAGAAACATTTTGGTATCTGTATGCCTCATTGATTTGTAATTATTCTTTACAATAGTCCTATTTTGTGAATCTGATTTTCTTAACTGCTCGTGGATCTCTTTCAGCTCTCTGTTAGTCCATCCATATTTACAGGTATTTGTCTCTTAACATACATATATGCTCAAGTCTCTCCCAAAATAAAACATACCGTATTTTCTGGCGTATAAGACGACCCCCTAATTTTACAGTTAAAACATAGGTTTAGGCCTATATTCGCTGTATAAGACTACCCCCCACTTCCGAGGCAACACCAGTTCTTTTTTTAATAGACCGCCTCTCTGACTCTAGCCAATCTGAGCAGGCGTTTTACTAGAACACTGTGTAGATTCGGGTACAGAACATGTATAATTTGCATGCATAAAAAGCCTGCTTGGATTGGCTGAGTTAGAGAGGCGGTCCGAGCAGCCTTGCAGTGATTGGTGCGGGATCGAGTTGGAAAATTCGTTTATGGGCATATCGAGACGTTTTTTCTGGATATACTCGGCGTATAAGATGACCCCCAATTTTTGGTTGACTTTTTTTTCAGTTCAAAAGTCGTCTTATACGCCGGAAAATATGGTAGTATTCCCACATCTCTCTCTAGAAATGTCCCTTTCTCTAATAAGTCCTGTATATTTCAATTTAATATGTTTTTAATCTCTCCTCTCATCTAAATTCTTATCACTAGACCACTTCCCACTTATTGTTTTAGTCATTGCCTTTTTCTTCTGATTGTTTCCCTGATCAAGTTCCCGTTCCAACTCTATTTCACAAATATCTCTTCTTTGAGCATCATAGCCAGAACTAATTGCTCACTAGACCTATTCACTTATATATCCCATGGATATCTGGAATTACTATGTCCAGACCTAAAATCAGCTCTTCCTCACATACTTGTTTATTCTTTCTCTCTTTTTTTTTATTCTAAATCAGTGATTCTCACTGTTCATAGATGTCCAAGCAGATATCTGAACATCCTCAGTTTTATTCTCTCCCTTACTCTCTACATCCTAACAATCATCAAATTGTAAAACTTTCATTTCATAAATGGCTCTCAAATCTTTCCACATGTTCCCATTCCCACTGACTTGGCTCTCTCCTTGTTCAGATAATGATTACTTTCCATTTTGTTTTCAAAACAACCTCCCGACTAGTATTTTTCCCCCATCTGTCCATTCCTCTGTGGAGAATACAATGTCTTTGTAGTGAACTTTATCAACTGCAAATATGATTCTATGCTTTCACTGTTTAAGATGAGTTGATGAATCCCTAATGCCCTGAAGATAAAGTTCTAACATCCTTAACCTAACCTATAAGCACTTCTATTATCTAATCCCTATTATTCCTCCCTGGCTTAGTCTCTTGACCCCAGGTTTCAATCTTCCATATAATAAAAATATGTTTGTTATACATGTGCACAACCTTCTTTCTCTCTTCTGGATATTTATGCATCTTGTTTCATTTTGCTTGAAATGTTTCCTCCCTTTCCTAGCCATTCTAGTCAACTTTCCTCAGATTTAAGTTTGATGCTCTATTACATTCCTGGGGCTGCACTAACAAAATACCACAAACGAATGGCTAAAAACAAAGGAAGTGTACCCTCTCACCATTCTGGAGATTAGTCCAAATCAAGGTGCTGCAGGACCTTGGTCCCTCTGAAGCCTTAGGGAGAAAATGTTTCATGCTCCTAACTCCTGGTGGTTGCTACAGTCCCAGACATTCTAAACTTGTAGATGGACCCCTCCAATCCTTATTTCCGTCATCACATGGACTTCTTCCCCTCAAGTCTGTCTGTATTTTCACATGGCTATCTTATAAGGATATCAGTCATTGAATTTAGGGCCCATCCTAACCCATTATGACCTCAATTTAATTAATTACACCTGCAAAGATCCTCTTTCCAAATAAGATCATATTCTGAGGTTACAGTTAGGAATAATTTTTTGGGGGGAGCCCTATTTGACCTAGTACTGATACCCTTTTTACATCTCTCTATTGCAACCTGAACAACCCTTAGCACACCATATAACACTGAAAACTCCTACTGATTTGTCTTTTCCCCAGTTGCACAAAGATAGCAACTATGCTTACCTTGTTTCCCATTTTATTTACTACCTAATGCAATGTCTGACGCTGAGCAGACTCAGTATTTGAAAAAAAGAAAGAAAAGGAGTGCAGGATTTGAAAAGAGCTCTTCTCAACATTCTCCTGGGCTTCTCATAATTTTCAGGATAACTTGCTAAAGTAAAATGGAATATAAAAGAAAAACCTACATTAAAATGTAAAATGTGTATATTCTTTTCTCCCTACCTCATTAGAGAAAGCATAAGCATTATAAGAAACAAAAAATATTAACTTAGCCCTAACTGGTTTGGTTCAGTGGACAGAGCTTCGGCCTGTGTATCGAAGGGTCCTAAGTTCGATCCTGGTCATGTACCTTGGTTGCAGGCACAAACCCAGTAGGGAGTGTGCAGGAGGCAGCTGATCAATGTTTCTCTCTCATTGATATTTCTAACTCTCTATCCCTCTCCCTTCCTCTCTGTAAAAAATCAATAAAATATATTTTAAAAAATATTAGCCTAAAGTATTCTGAAGGTGGTATGCTGCACTTTATTTGGCTTATTTATTTATTTTTGTATTGTCCTACTTTATTCTTCTTGTAGCTAACTCCCATTATCTTTCAAAACTCGGATCACTTAATTTTCCTTTTGGAAGGGATATCAATTCTT
Source organism: Pipistrellus hanaki (assembly GCF_964339955.1). Taxonomy (NCBI): domain Eukaryota; kingdom Metazoa; phylum Chordata; class Mammalia; order Chiroptera; family Vespertilionidae; genus Pipistrellus; species Pipistrellus hanaki. Next base: position 71,573,225 of record NC_140505.1, read on the forward strand.
CCCTGAGCCTGTATTCTTTTGGTGTAAGTACATTTTTGTACATCTCTATAACAAATACTGTCACTAGCCTATCCATGCCTCTATCTCTCTCACGGTTTCTTTGCCATCTGGTTTTGACTTACTGCAAGCACCTGCGAGTGCTGATCTGGCAGAAGTGCCATGGAGCTGAAGTCCTTGAGATACCCTGACCGAGATCAAATATTGGCAACCTTAAGCGCACCACCCAATCTCTCAGATTTCAGGTTTCCCAAATAGTACCTTGCTCTTTAACGAACCCATGTAGTCCTCCTTCCTTTCTTGGTTTCACTTTTCTCTACTAGTGTTTCTTAGAATCACTAACCAATTTACTACTGGCACTCCAGTCTTCTCTCAGGAACTGTCTGTGGTTAGAGCCAAATGAGGCATTCCCTAACACTCTTCTAATATCATTCATCAGACTCTATTTGCCTCTTGCTGCTGCTATGCTGCTCTGCTTCTGTGTAATAGTACTTATTGCTAACTGACTAGCATATTACCTATAGTATGGTGGGAATGAATAAACACCTCTGGTTGTTTTTTTTATGTATGAATAATTTCACAATTTCATGGTTACATGGAAAAGGTAGAGACATTAAGGTAAGGCGTTTGATATAATATATAATTTGTAACTTTGTTAAAACTAGAGGCCCACTGCACAAAAATATTACACTGGGGGGGAGTGTTCCTCAGCCTGGCCTGAGCTTTTTCCCAGTCTGGGACCTCAGAGGATATCTGACTGATGGCTTGGGCCTGCTTTCTGTCGAACATCCTTAGCACTCCTTTGGAGGCGGGTCAGGCTCCTGCCACCACCACTGTGCTCGCCAGCCATGAGCCCGGCTCAAGACTTCTGGCTGAGCAGAGCTCCCCCTGTGGCAGTGCACTGACCGCCAGGGGACAGCTCCTGCGTTGAACGTCTGCCCCCTGGTAGCCAGTGCATATCATAGCGACTGGTCCTCCTGTTCAGTCAATTTTCATATTAGTCTTTTATTATATAGGATATACTCATTTCATAGCAAAACAAAAAAGTATAACTTTTATTTATTTTCCTGTGTCTTGTTTCTTTTTGCATAATCTTTTCACTTATTAAAAAATATTTGTTTGTTTTTTTTGGTTTTTTTATTTCAGAGAGAGGAAGGCAGAGGGAGAGAGCGAGATAGACACATCAATGATCAGTGGAAAAAAATCATTAATCAGCTGCCTCCTGCATACCTCCTACTGTGGATTGAGTCCACAACCTGTGCATGTGCCCTGACCTGGAATCCAACTGGGAACTCCTGGTTCATGGGTTGATGCTGAACCACTAAGCAACACCTGCCAGGCTCTTCACCTTTTTAACCCAGTCCCCCAACTTCCTTCTTCTCTGACAATTATCAGTCTGTTCTCTGTTATCTATCAGTCTGTTTCTAATGTGTTTGTTTATTTTGTTTATTGGATTCCACATATAAGTGAAATCATATGGTACTTGTCTTTCTCTGACTGGCATATTTTACTTAACATAATACTCTCAAGGAGCATCCATGCTGTTGCAAAAGGTATGGTTTTCTTCCTTTATTATGACTGTGTAGTACTCTATTGTGTAAATGCAACACAGTTTTCTTATCCACTCATCTACTGATGGGCACTTGGGCTGCTTCCAAATCTTGGCTATTGTAAACTAGAGGCCCAGTGCACAAATTTATGCACCTTGAAAAGAACTGTGGGCTGTGAAGCTGCAGTGGGAACAGTCTCGGCCCATCCTTTGTGCCCTGGCCCAGACTCTCCCACCACTGCTCCTGGTCCCCTGTCTGCTGGAAACCCTGCTCATGCAGCTTCAGCTCCCATCTGATTGTGCTGGCCCCACTGATTGCATAGAGTGATTGGGGCCAGCACCAGCAGCAGGTGTGAGCAGGGCCAATGCTGTCAATGGGTGTGAGTGGAGGCTATTGCCCTGATAAACCATGAGCAGCAGGGGGAGGTGGAGAAGCCCTCAGGGATGATTGTGGCTGGCAGCCACCACTCACACAGAATGATCAGAGCTGGTGCTGGTGGCAGCAGGTGTAAGAGGTGGTTCTTGCGCCAGCAAGGGGTGTGAGCACTGGTTAGGACAGTGGCATACAGGAACAAATAATTTTCAGTAACCACCAGAGGCTCTCCTTGATGACAGAGCTGGCACCCTGCCTTGGTCTGGTGCCTCTGCTCACCTGCTCCACCATCATGCTGCTGCCAATGCCCACCAAGTTCCATGCACACCCCCTGGTGGTCAGTGCACATCATAGTGACCAGTTGTTTGGTTGTTCAGTTGTTTGGTTGTTCTACCATTCAGTCTATCTGTATATTAGGGATATATATATATATCCCTAATATACAAATATATGTATGGGTACATATGTTCTTTTTTATTTATGTTTCAGGATTCTTAGGACACATTCCCAGAAGTGGAATTGCTGAGTCAAAGGGCAGTTCCATTTTTTATTTTTTGAGGAAACTTCATACAATTTACCACAGTGGCTGCACTAATTTGTATCTCCACCTATAGTACATGAGGGATGAGGGTTCCTTTTTCTCCACATCCTTACCAACACTTGACATTTGTTGATTTAATGATGGCAGCTATTCTGACAGGTGAGAGGTTATATCTCACTATGATTTTAATTTGCATTTCTCTGATGATTACTTATGACGAGCATCTTTTCACGGTTTTGTTCGCCACATTAAGTGAACCTTGTAAAATATAGGAATCCTTAAATACATTCTACAGTTCTCTTCAGTTCTGCATATAATTGTCACTTGTACTGAATTTTTTTCGATCCATTTTTATGCTTATTTTAAACTCTTGAACATGTTTTTTAAATGTGTTTCCATGTGGATGGCTAAGTAATTCATTGCTTGATAAGCTACTCATAATTGACTCAACAATCTCATTACAGATTCTAGCTTAAAATAATGTCAAAAGGCACTCTTTAATGTTATTCATTTTACAAAGTGCAATCATGTGCACAAATATACCCATTTAATACTGATGGATTTTAAACCATTCTTTTGACAAGAAAACATATAGCTTGTGGTTAGCTTACTTGGTTTTTGAACATTTAAAATGCAGTCTGAACAGATTTTTTATTTAAACTATAAACTGTATCTTGAAAATGTTCAAAGAACATTTTCTACTTTTATTACTGAATTGTTTTTTCCTACTAGAGATGCTAGCACTGCATCAAAAGTATGCATTGTTCTGAGATTAGTATTACCTGCTTTTATATACAATGTAATACAAAGCCTGTGTTTCCTTTCCCCCTTATTGTCTTCTGTTTTCTTAGTGTGTCTACTGCTGTGAGGAAGAATGGGGCTCACAGCCTGATTCAGTCAGTCTTAGCAACATGAAACGACATATGCAAGTTTGTATTGTGGGCATATTTACCAAAATGTCCTACCTGAAATATTCTAATGTACCTGCTGCTAAAATTAGAGCATGCTTTAAAGACAAGCAATGTTTTCTAGTGGAAAAATAACTAGAAAATGGAAAACATTGCTTTAATCTTCAGATATTGAAACAGTGAAAGATTCATTTTTAAATATTTTCTCTGAATTTGCATTTTGAAAGACATTTGAAACATTTTCCATACTACACTATATCTTAGACAAAACAATCCAAAAGTACAAAAGATTTAAGTCATCACAAAGGTTTGAATTTGTGCCCATTATTAGTTTACTGCTTCTCCAATTACCGAAAAGCATAGATAGAAGAAAGTATATACATTTACTCTCATGTTATACACATTGGAGGTAATAATTACCAATAACTACTAGATATTGATGTATTTCTTGTTGGAAAAATCATGAAGAATTTATACTTGTAGTTAAATTTATGTAGAGCTAAAATTAATTGATAATTTCCTTGAATAATTTAATGTTGCCAATAAGAAGGCAGAGGGATTTTATTGGTATTATATAAACATTTTTGTAGCTAACTATCTGTTTCTTGTCCATATAATTTTAACTTTGAGACAATTATTTTGAGTCCATAGTTTCCTATTCAATTCTCTCAAAAAGTTAATTAATTTATTATCCATTTGATTGCTATGAGTCTCATGTAAATATGAGATCTTTGTAATAACCTGGTTAACCTAGTTGTTAATAACAGGAAAGGCGCAAATGGAAGGAATACCATTTGTACAGCTTTGACAGAAAGCTGCAGTTTAACATGCTCCAGGTCTGTTCCCCACTGGTCGAGGGTGGGGTGGGGGACAGACAATAGACACATGCCCCGTAAGGTCTGAATGACATAGGAGAGGTGATTACTGATCAGTTACACCTCGGGTCAGGTCATTGCCCAAAACAGACATGGCTACTGCAAGGGCCCTAAATCTGAAATACATCAGTTCCTAAAAAAGGGGGTTCCCTCTCTTCACCCTCTTTCATCGTGGCTCTTTCGTAGCAGGGGGCACACTCTCCTGCATTCACCTATATGGCTCATGGCCATGTGGACCCATATAGTGGACTAATGGGGTACAACTTGCCTGATGCTCTGCTGGACCCAGCTTCACCATGGAATGGAAACGTTGGACATGGGCTTTGCTTCTAGCTCAGCTGAAGCCCCAGCTGCACATGTTCTAGGGCTGGTTAAGGGAAATGGGACTATAGATATAACTCTGTATAAATAAAAAATCCTCGTCTTCCCATGTGAGTCTTAGAAAGTAATATTTCTTAGGATATGGTCAGAACTCCACTCCCACTAGCAACAGAGAAATTGTACCTATGCAATTCTCTGAAAACAAATAGACACACTCCTTCTTGAACTATGTTCCCCTGGACTTAATTTGAATCATTTAAGCCTTCCGTGCTTACATTGGAAAGGAATGTGTTGGTGTTGTTGTTTTGCTAAGCCGCATCTTTCCAACTGAAAAATTCACAAGACTGTTTTATATTGACTTAGAGTTTTTAAAATGGGTGTGAAACCTATGTTCTGATAGCAGTCCTTTTGCCTGTGTTTAATAAACCATTTTCTTATTCAACCGTTTTGTCAGGTTTGGATATTATTAAGTGAAGATAGGTATCAGTTAAACTTCAAACCCAGAAAGCCATTTGATTCTATAAATTCTGTATTTACTTTAAATTCTGCTTGCAAAAGCCTAGTTATTCCCTGGGCTCATCTATCTTGCATTATCCTGTGAAGTGCAGCCAACTAGAACAAACTCGTGTTACTAACATTGGATTTTCAACTCTTCATTTGCAGATAACGCTTAGTAAGTACAGTATCTTCCTTCTAAGTTATCACATATTATTTTCTAAATATTTAACCACTGCTGGGCATGCATCACTGTTCCTCTAGTCTCTGGTACAATTTTTCCCCCCACCAAATATTTGACCTTAAAGCCAGTGCCATATATTTCAGGTGGTTTGTTAAGGAAGTTCTTCTGATCCAGTACTGATTTTTGTATTAGTCCTGGTCAACTCAGTTAATTTCTAGAAGAGAAAAACTTGAAAACCTCAATGCCTTAAAATAATACAGTAACCCTCTTATCTGTGGGGGGTATGTTCCAAGACTCTATGTGAATGCCTGACATGGCGGTTAGCACCAAACTCTATATAACGTGCTTTTTCAATACATGAATACCTACAATAAAGTTTTAATGTATAATTTAGACACAGTAAGAGATTAAGAACTATATGTTTAAAAAATAAAAAATAAATTATAACAACATACTGTAATAGAAGTTATATGAAAATGGTTTGTCTCTTAAAATACCTTATTATACTGTTCACATCTTTTCACTTAAAGGAAACACTTTATGGCTTATCTCTGGCATATCTGAATCGCCAGCATCACTGCTCTTGTGCTCTGAGGCTATTATGAAATAAAATGAGGGTTCCTTGAACATAAGCATTGTAATACTGCTACAGGTCTGATAATGGAGATGGCTACCAAGTGAGCAATGTACCGTACATAGTGTGGAATTATTAGAACAAAGTGATGGCTCATGCCCAGGGAAGGAGAAATGGGACAAAGAGAAATTTCATCACATTGCTCAGAATAGAGCACAATTTAAAATTTATGAGTTGTTTGTTTCTGGAACTTTCTATTTACTTTTTTCATACTACCATTCACTATGGGTAAGAGAAAACATGGAAAGTGAACAAGACGAGAATGTGTGCATACTGTAATGTATCATTCATAAGATGTCTCATTCATAAGATGTGTTACATCAGTTGTCATCACAAGTGCTCTTTTCCTGGCTGATGGAGATTTCATTTTATTACATGGACAAAGTTAGAGGAAAAATTAAGAGAGCAGAGCTAATCAAGTGTTGGATCTTAAAATTTAAGCCTAGAATTCAAGGCCCACTTCTGCTCAGATTTTATTGGCTAAGGTGGGGTACTGGGTTAAATAGTACCTCCAAAATATTATACTCATCTGGAATATCAAAAGGTGACCATACTTTGGAAATAGGGTCTTTGCAGTTGCAACTAGATGAAAGAAAATAATACTAGATTAGAATAGGGCCTCAATCTAATACTTGATGTCCTTATGAAGGCTGTGTGAAGACAGACACACAGGGAAGGAGGCTGTATGAAGATGGAGGCAAAATTGAAATGACACATCTATAAGAAGCCAAGGAACATCAATGATATGGCAAACACCAGAAGCCAAAAGTAAGTCATAGAGGTTTCTCTCTCGGAGTGTAAAAAAAATAAATAAATAAAAACTTGTTGACTCCTTGATTTTAGCCTTCTGGACTGAGTGAGAATTAATTTCTGTTGTTTTAAGCCACCCAGTTGTGGTAATTTGTTATGGCAGCCTTAGCAAACTAGGACACAGGGGATGCTTGAATTCAAGAGTGTGCAACTGTATACTCCTGCTGCAGATGGGATACTGAATATAGCATGGGGACTAAACATTTCCATATCAATTATGAGTACAGTGACAGCATTTTAAAAATATTTTTCTTATTTTTGGCATAAATTTTGAGGTGATGATCATAATTTTTATTATGGTCTTTTATTTCTAAATAAACTACATTAAACTAGGTTGAGCCATAGAAATTATCTATTTGACACAAAATAAATGAAGTTCACAAAAGCCCAGACATATCTGGAAAACCACAAAAAATTTCCATTTTGATAATTTTGTTTGTTTTTTCTTATATAACCAAACCAAGCATTCTGAGAGTAAATAAACTAAATAAGTTTGCTTCTAGCCCTCTTATTCCATGTCATTTTGTTAGTTGTCTTATTAGGAAGTAAGATATGCAACATTTGAATTATTTTTAGTTCTGTTCTGAATTCTAAAACGGTCAGTTTTATAATACTCACTCATCAAAATAGGAATGTTTATTCTGCTGTAAAAACACAATTAAGAAAACAAATGGGGACCCAAAACCTTGGAGATGGAGAAATCAGTCCAGATAAGAATTTTGGCAGAGATTAAATAACAAATCAACTTCAATCAAATTTTAATTCTCTCTATTATTAGTAGGTAAAAAACTTATTTTAGGGAACAAAATTTTTATGAGAATTACTTCTTCAGAACAGCTTCTGCAGAAAAGCAAATATAATATCATAAAATGTTCACATTTAACCTAGGTAAATAGTGTATTGGAAAATTACTTATACTTTCACTACACATTTATTATTTGTCCTTACATTTCTTATTACTTGGGGTTGAGGTTACTTACCACAATGGAGGTAGTGCTTGAAAAATGCAATTGTAGAATATATTTTCCATTAATAGCAGTACCCGATAAACCAAATCCTAAATGACCTATTCTGTCATATAGACCTTGATACCAAGAAATGAGCAAGAAAGACTTTGGTGGTACAGGAAGAATTTTTTTTAACTGATCTGCAAAAAGAGTAGTGTAAAAGAATGATTCATTGAATCATAGACTAGCAGATGTGATTATTCAAGGCAGACAGCAAAGATATTACATTGTGTGTAAATAGTTCTACTAAGAAATTTAACAGAAAAAAAAGATTAATTCAAAAAAGTTTGATTCTTGGTTACTGGGAAATATTTTTTAAGATAATAATTAGAATTGGGGAAGGTAAGTACATTTATGAAACAATCACCCAGGGGAATAAGCAACTTTGTCTGACCAGGAAGGAAGGAAGGCTTCTGTCACCTACTGGGGTGGGATGGAGATATGAGAGAGAAAATGGCAAGGAATTCCTTTTGCTAAGTGCATGAACAGTAGAAGCCAAATGATGAAGCAGAACTATGAGGCATGTATACTAGGAACCAAAATGGTGATCATAAAAGGGAGAGGGGACTAGTCTGGGAAAGTTTGGAAGAAAAGATCAGAAAGGGCACAGGCCCCAGAAAACTTAAGAAAAAGATGAGATAGGGGGAAGGTACCAGCATAGCCCTGGAGAAGCCAGGAAAGAAAATGGAGAGTTTAAAAGACAGCCTGCTCTTTCCCAAACCCAAGGGAATACATGGAAGCTTAAAAAGGACCTCAGGGAAGCTGCTGTCCGCTAGCCTCCCTTTTCCTGTCTCTCTGAGAGTGTACTACAGCTTTTTGCTCTAATAAATCTTGACACTGTCACTTAAAACTCCTTCTACATAGTGTCCTTGCAATTCTGTTCCTGCAACACCACAGAAGGATCTGTTTCCTCTGGCAACAGACATTTAAGTGCTAAATTTGTGAAAGATGAAATAATTTGGAGAGTTTTAAGATATATCATAGAAGAATTTAAGGCTAAGGATGGAACAAAGAACTGGGAGGGTGGAGTAGAAGGGAAAGGAGGGACATCCATTACTGTGTGATGGGAAGGAGGCGATCTGATGCTCTGTCCACTAGCATCCACCTGTGGCAACTCTGTAAACTGGATGGGATTTCCATTTCAGGATGAGCTGCTGGCTTTAGTTCTATTGGCTTGAGTTCCTCTTGGTGACACCTGTTCTCCCTTCAGCTGTTTTCCAAGGGCAGGTGCTCAGGTGAATGGGCTTAATTAGGCTACATTTCAGTTAACAGGACAAGATCGGGGGGGGGGGGGATTTCTATGATACTTTGGAAGGGAAAGAAAAATCAAATGTCCTTAATAAATAAAGAGTGACAAGACTTTGAAAAGCTACCTTCATTCAAATTATTTCCAGAAGTACTGGCCCCATGATTTGCCTTACTGAATAGAAAAAGACATTGACAATGACTTTTTATACTTAAAATTGGGCTTTCTTTGGTCTACACTTATAAATTCCAACATGAATCATAATTTATGTTGGCATGAGGATATTTGTTTAGATAAAATATAAATGCTCTTAAAGGTATTTAATATCTGGTAAGTCTGTATTTATATGTGTTTATGATATTTCTGTATATGTGTTTGTATTAATAATTAATAACTAAAATATCAGAAATTCATTGTGTATTTTGATTCTTGAATCAGAAAACTTAGGATCAAAAAGTAATGAAAGTTGAAAATTTTTAAAAACACACAATGCAATATACAGATGATGTATAATAGGTTTTCACATAAGAAATCTATGTATTTTTATTAACCAATATCACCCTGATAAATTTAGTACAAAAAATGTGCACTTACACTTATACCCTAAATTTTTCAAAATGATTTTGTGAGAGTGCTGCCAAATGAAGACTTCATCAGAAACAGCACAGGACCCAGAAAACTGAGTCATAGACTATTATAGAAAAACTGAAGTTGAAATTTCTCTTTTAAAATTTCCAGCTGCATAATTTTAGAGAATTTGTCTAATCCTCTGAACATCTTCCTAGTCTAAAAATTGGAATAGTCTCTATCATTCAAGTCTTTTGAGAATTAAAGGAGACAATCAGTGTAAAGTGTTTATCACAGATATGAACATACAGGGATTGCCAAAACTAGGTTTATAGTTGTGAGTATGTGAAACAGAGTTATTCTTGTATTATTATGTATTGATTATTGTATTATTTATTTGCATTACAACTATAAACCTACAGTTGTCTTTGCCCACCACTGTATAATAAGCACACAGTAAATATAATGATCTCCTACAAAAATAAACTCACAATAGGGAAGAGTTAAACAGCATTGAGGAGAAGAAATTGGAGCCTAATATAAGTAAAAAGATTAAAAAGAAAATCTAGTGGCTCTATGTGAGTTCAAGTTCATAGCTTGTATACTTTGGTTAATGAGCTCTACTAGATATTATTGCCTATTGGAAGTTGTGTCCAAATCTAGTCCCATGGTTCAAAGTGAAAAGTAGACATTATATATTTTAATTAGTAAGCAGTCAACTTATAATAACAAAAGACCTCTATGGTGTTTGTTGAAGTCAGATGATCTGAAGAATGGATATTTTGGGATGGTTTGGGAGTGATGAAAGGATCCTTAAGATCCTTAGAGATGATTTGAGGTGGTCATTCCCAGCATCAGAATCCCTGGACCCTGGCAGAAGATGAGTTCACACTCAAGACATTTTAATTTGGTCTTTGAGAGTCATTTTTTTTCTAGCACAGGTAAATAGTAGAATATGTTCTTTAATTTTACTTTTAAAATAATGCTTACTTAATTTAGCTTTTACTTGTATGTTTGTTTAAAAGAACATCAGGAAGTGTCATGTTTTTTAGTTTGAAGCACTTATAAATGAAAAAAGATAGTTATTTTATCACATTGTCTTGAGACTGTATACATTGCACATTATAATTTCAGTCAAGGAAAAATTTTAAAAGCTACTAATATTTCTTCCTCCCATTACATTTCACACAATTATATGCACAAAGGTAGCTTGGTGCTCTGGGCTTCATTAACATTTATTTTTCTTTTGTACATGTCAAATATAATTTGGCATGCTCTTTAACATTTATTATTCTGGCATCATTTGATGTTCTATTTTACTTCGTATGTCATCGTCTAATTTATTACTAATCTTTTCAAGGGTTGAGTAAAAATCCTGGAAAATTTGCTTCTTTAAACACCGCTACAGATTTGAGAACTCCTAGAACCAAAGGAAGAGTTGGTATGGCAGCTCATTACTGAACTGGGAGCTCTAAACCCATTGACTTACTGCCAGAAAATATTTGCACGCCACTGTCACTGACTTTATATTCTCACCAATGAGATCTAAAGTGAACTACCTGACTATGGTTAGTGCTTTCTGATCTTCTTCCTTGGGACTGAGAAATCCTTGTCAATCTCACTATAGCTCTGCCCTTTAAAGCAATGTGCTGGGCCAGGAAAGCAGGCAGGTATTGCCACTGAATAAATAGCTCATCAAAAGTTAGAGAACAGAAGGCTGGAATGTATCAAAGCAATCAGCACAGTTGTTCACTAGTTAATTAGGGACACAAAGGCACTTTCCTCAAGCTGCCCAGGCCGGGGGCCATCTGCGTGACAGCATTGCCTCTCTGATAATATGTACAAATAAAACTTGGCTGGAGCTCTTGAGGGAAGGCTCACTGACCTGCTTTAAAATATATATAAAGCATATGAGAGAGATGAGAAAAATTGAACATAATCGTAGAATGAGTCCCACTTGTATTGCTTGGTCTTCTGAAGAATTTCCTAGGGACTGATGCCTATTTATATTAGTTTTGACAATTGCTTTATTTTACTGCTACCTCCTATATAATAAAACCCTAATATGATAAATGTCTGGTCGTCCAGTTGTCCATTTAATCAATCAAAGTGTAATATGTTAATGATATGCTAAGGTTGTTCAACCATTCGCTATCACATGCAATGACCATCAGGGGGCAGATGCTCTGACCTGTAGGTTAGCTTGCTGCTGGGGTCTGGCAGATTGGGACTAAAGGAGAAGGGTTGGACATGCCCTGAAGCCCTCCAGCCCTCCAGCAATCCCTCTCTGGCTGTCCAGCCTCCTGCATTCCTCCTCAGAACCTATCATACACAATTGGGGTTGCTCAGCCTTGCCTGCATCTTCTTGCAATCTGGAACCCCTCGGGGGATGTCAGAGAGCCGGTTTCAGCCCAATCTCGCAAGTCAGGCCGAGGGACCCCACTGGTGCATGAATTCGTGCACCAGGCCTCTAGTATTTTAATAAAAGTTGTAATTTTTTCCCAGTCAATGTAAGTTAGGGCACTTTTAATGCAATAACACATAATGTATTATAGTTGTTTTTAAGTTTCCTTTCTCCACCATTGTGTGTAAGTTTGTGAATGAGGAAACATATCTATTTGGATTGATTTTATGTCCCCTATACCTAGTACAATTCTGAAGTATAATAAATAATGTGTTAATACTGGACAGTTTTGTTTTATTTGTTTTACTCTGATTTTCTATAAACCATGTGTGCATATTCATATACCCACATTCAGCTTTGTAAATAAGCACATTAGCATCTAAAATTGCTTTGTGTAATAATATTTTTCTTTTTTATAACTCTTATACCTGAATGAGGGGAGAAAACTATTGAAATTTCTTCTCTACCATACCAATATGAAAATTTGAATATAAGCTCTGATTTTAGTTCTATTGAACTCTCAGCTATACTTCTTCTATGACTGCACTAAAGAAAATGGGACCGTGGAAACCCAGAGATTTAACTCCTTGGAAATAAAACTTGCTCACATACCGCATCTGCACATGCAAGTCTCAGAAAATTCTCAGGATATTGCAATAAGTCCATTCCCAGGAGAAACCAGGAGAGAGAAGGCATGCTCTCCTCTGATAACACAGATATATATTACAACTTGAATTAACTTTAAAATTGAGATTAAGGGAAAGCAGTCTAAATCAGAAGGTTTCATATGGTATGGTTTCAATAAATACAAACATAATGTATTTACAACAGGCAAATCCATAGAGATGGAACCTAAATTAGGATTGATAAATGATTGCTTAATGGATACTGAGTATTTTTAGGGAAAAAAATAATAGTTTTTAAACTGGAGAGAGCTGGTTGTTACACAACATTGTGAATACACTAAACATCACATAAAGGTATTACTTTAAAATGTTTACTTGTATTTTATGGGAATTTTACCCCAATAAAAATGAACATTTAAAAGGTGATTAAGAAACAATGACTTGATGACAAATATCTTGAGAAAAAGTCCTTTCATATCTCAGCCAAGTGCTAGAAATCGAGCAACTAAACATAAATGCTTACTGATTATAAAAGGCCATCGTAAGCAATGTCATTGGGACAAGGGCAACCTAAAATTACAACTTACTAAAGCCACAACAAAAACATATCATGGCCATTCTTTCAAGTTGCCTATGTCTGTGAACTACAATTGAATATGCAAAAGTAGGGAGGAATTCTCAAAGAACGCTGGCAACTTCGACTGCCTGCACTGGAGCTGCCCTCCTGATCGATCCCTGTCAGTGGCTGTGGCTGTTCACCTGCAGTGACAGGCATGCGAGAGGAGCGCTAACTAGAAATACTTGCTGCCACCTGGAAGCAAATGCCCCAGGCTTTTCATGTTTGGGAAATTTTCCGTAGGTCAGCAGATGTAGCAGGGCTCCTACTCCCAAGAAAGCAGTACCCCATTTTCAGAATGTCATTACCATGACAGAAAAGTCATAAATTTAGGATACACAAGTATCTATCCTGCTACCTAATGCAAAGCAAAATTGTTCCCTACAGCATATTCTCAAGTGCTTTGGTGCTGTCTAATTTTAAATGATTCAGCTTCTACATCCTCCCCACACCTCTTTTTCAGTGCCTGGTGTGGCACCCGGTGATTTAGAGTCTTCAGCTTTGCTGTTTCTGATGTTTACTGAAGGACATGGTTTGCCCCTGTCTGAATAAAACAAATGCTCTCATTTACGTAGGAGTAAGCTCCCAAAAAGGTATGGGCACTCTGCCTTTGCCAGCTCTCTTTAAAAAGAGGAACTATGTGTTGTAGTAGGCGGGGGAAAAAAAAAGAGGGAGGATAAATAAGAGTAAAGTGACTCTAATTGGGACTAGGTTTCTGTCCCCGTGACAGTACAATGTTTCAACCTGTCTGGGAACTGTACATACATGAGGCATTGCCTGTTCCTCCCGCTGCTATTTCAGTGAGCAGGCGATCATAGGACTCCACGGTGTCATCTCCTAAGATGATACTGTGTCCTTGGGCACAGCTTAATTTTCCAAATCCATGTTAGTTATTAACATACTTCTCACTTGCTTAGGGAAGTATTGGGAAAATATCAATCAATGCTGAATTACATTTATATGACAAAAATAATACAAGAACTAGGAAAATTACATAATGAATATGTCCAAAATTATTCCAGTGTGTAAGTGCAACTGCTTTCTATTTATAGCACAAGGTTCTATGGGTACAAACTGTATATAACGTGCAGCCTTTATTCTTATAACTGCTCCTGGAACTCCTATCCTAGGAAATTAAAAAAAATACCTCCTTTAAGAAAGGGTGATTATCAGCAATTGAATGAAAGGTAATTGTGATAAGAAATCTGACTGTTTAGCCTGGCCAACATGACTTAGTGGTTGAGCTTCAACCTATGAACCAGGAGGTCACGTTTGATTCCCAGTCAGGGCACATGCCCGGGTTGCAGGTTCAATCCCCAGTAGGGAGCATTCAGGAGGCAGCCGATCAATGATTCTCTCTCATCATTGATGTTTCTATCTCTCTCTCCCTTTCCTTTCCTTTCTGAAATCATTATAAATATAATTTAAAAATAAATCTGACTATAATCCAATGAGTAACTAAGATCAGGAGGTTCCAAAACAAAGGAGAACTACAGAAATAAGTAACTGTGCTAATGCCAGTGGAAGGGTTGGGTTTTGCTTCTGTGACTCTTTCTCAAAAAGGGTGACACCTGGTAGATATGCAAATTAGCATTATAGCAATGTACTTCACTGAGACATATTTTTTCAAAAGACATTAATATTTTTTGTTGGTGTTCTATATATTTTTACTATGTACAGTAATACACTTTTATCCAAGTTACACATCAAGATCGTGGATGATTTTGTTGTTATTGTTAATTAGAAATCATTTTTGGAGAGAAGAATCAAATGTGTTTAGAAAGAACTCACCATAAAGTTACAGACATTGTTTATCTAATTTTTTTTAAAAAAAAACATTAGAAAGTTTAGCTAAGCAGATTATGTGTGGACCATGCCAATGCAGCAAAGCTGTAGGATTTTGAAGGACCTCCCCCATGGTAATCTCAGAGTCAGGTGGGCTGCAGTGCTTTCCCCATGATCCTTGACCAGATGCTTGACTTTGACCTCAGGGCATAGTTCATCACTATATGCTCAGCAAATGTTTTTTTCTCTAACCCTTTCTTTTTAGTATTATCTCACTGCATAATCTATGGCTCATCTTTGGCCATAAACGATGTGAATTTCTCTTGAAATATTTAAAACAATCCAAGTTGATGATTCCCAAACTGGGTTGCTATAGAGTTTCAAGAATTTGAAAAGTCATCATTGATTTAAAAACAATGTATAGAGTATTTATCTTATTTTGTCCAGTATTACTATTTTATATTACCTGCAATGTCTAACAATGGAAATTGCAGAACAAGTACAATGTCTTATCTGATTATACACATTAAGGTCATAGAAATGCACCATGTTTTGTTCAGTTAAAATAGAATTCTTTAACTTGGATACCAAAAGTCAAAATATAATACCAAACAAAAATTAAGTTAACTAGACACATGGCTAAGTGAGAATATTTAGTAATATACATCAAACTATATTGACGAAAGTGGTGGAAGATCAAAAAGACAAAAATACAGCAGAATCATGGAGTTCAGCATGCTGACTGTGACTTGCACTTTACTAAAAATGTCTATGGAACTTAGGAACTTGAAATGCAGAGGTCAGAGTTAATTAAATTGTACTTTTGCAATGGTCATAAAATGTGCTCAATTTTGACTTTTGCATTGTGAAAGACTTGAAAGCAGGGCAGAGTTCAGATAGAAGATACAAACAAGATGAAGAAGATGTGTGTGTCAAAGACTCTTAGAAAATGGGTAGGAGCAACTCTGTCTGTCAACCAACTAATCATATAATTCAATAAAAATGATTGTTTTTCTAAAGCAAGGGTGCGGAATGTCTGGACCTCAGGCATATAAGGCCTGCAAAAATCATTTTCTGTGACCCTATCAAGGCACCGCACACAGGTGGGAGTCAAAATTCAATAAAACTAGGAGCTTTCTTCATAGCGACATACATTTATGATGATGTTATAAATAGCCAAATAGCCTTTGGCAAAATAATTTCCCCACTCCTGCTCTAAACACAATTTAGCCTGTGTAAGTGGAGGCTGAAAGATTATTTACTAGATATTTGCAAGTGTATAATTATGGATGTGAGGACACTGCAGAAGAAAAGCAACTGAGAAAGAACATATGAAAAATGCTTGTTGGTAGCATCTTCCAGGGAAAATAAGCAGAGTTAAATTATGGAGTAAGGGATTGTAGAGAAATAAGATGATTATAGCTTAAATTCAAGGACCAATTTCAATTTTCAGCTCTTAAGAAGTTATTTCCTATCCTTTTGGTGGCTACATTATGCATCTGTATGAGATGGGACTTGAGTAGATGATTACTTAAAATGGATTACTTTTGTAGCCTTTCAGTGAAGTTATAGGTATTTAAATTTTAGAGTTGCTAGGTCATTAGAAAACCAGGTCTTGCGAGTGAAGTAAAACAGATGTAGACCCAGATGCAATCATATAAATGGCTCACAGATGTGTGACTTCTCACAAGACAATTTTATTCTAGATGTAAGATTTGTAATATAATTAGCTTATATTTCAACTGCAGACTTATATTAATATTTTGCATTTACCGATTCTAAAGGTATCCAAAGGCAGTAGCTTTTCTCCAGCTACTTTAATAAATGCTGAAAATATAGCAAATAAGATCATTAGTAGTTTTGCCTTTAGCTCTGAGCCTCAATTATTTGTGTTCTTGATCTAGTCAATATTTTGAATCTGCACAAACCAAATGAATTGAAGTGCAAAAATCCCAAAGTGCTAGATTGAAGGAAAATAATAATTATTCAAACTTGCCTCACATAGTGAGTCTGGAAAATACAAGAGTATCTAGAGGGTCAGAGTCTTGGCGATGGAGTTAACACCATATTTCCTGGCAACTGTCAAGGAAGAGAGAAGAAAGGGAAAATGTACAGTGGAGTGTAAATGGAGAGACCAGAAAAGGGCTGAAGGCTATGTTAGGCAAGGTTTATGGTGAGGTGTGCTTGTTGGTGGTAGGTGAGGCTAACTTCTCTTTATTTGGTGTCAGTAGATATTTAAGGATTAGATTTTGACAACTCTAATTGAATCCTTTTTCACAGTGTGTTTCATAATTTTATTATTATTTTTATTGTTTTGTTTATTTTAATAGCAAATATTTCTGCCAAAACCGGTTTGGCTCAGTGGATAGAGCGTCGGTCTGTGGACTGAAAGGTCCCAGGTTCGACTCCGGTCAAGAGCATGTACATTGGCTGCAGGCACATCCCCAGTGTGTGTGTGTGGGGGGGAGGGGCAGGAGGCAGCTGATCTGGTTGATGTTTCTCTCTCATCGATGTTTCTAGCTCTCTATCCCTCTACATTCTTCCTCTCTGTGAAAAATCAATAAAATATATTTTAAAAATATTTCTGTCAAATCAAAGACTACATAGAATACCAATAGCAAAGTAAATAAAATTGGACAGTTTAGGTTGAAGCATGGTGGTTTATTTACTTTCTTACCCAATTTATCCTTCTTTATTTTGGAGAGACCTCTATTTTGTGGTATTGCTGTTTTGCATTTTCAAAAGTGAATATATTGACCATTCAAAGAAAGAACTAATCACATCTTTCACACTTTGCTTTTGGCAAATCTCTCATATTGGAAATAGCATTGATTATTTATATTAACTTTTTTCAAGATTGTATTATTTTATTCTTTTCCCCTTAATAGTCATTCTTACATAATATCCCCCAAATTTATTTGGCCATAATCAACACCCTTTGGTTTATTTGAATAAGAAAAATCTCCCCAAGACTATTAGTTCTGGCTGAAGAAGCTGCTTCCCTTGAAGTTGCCTGCTTCCTGCTACTTCAAATAATAACTATCAAAAAGATGCCCTCCAGGAATGTCACAGAGATGAACAGCTAGATGTAAAGAAAGCTTTCTGTACCCTTGAAATAACTGATAGACTCATTTCCTCATAGACTGACAACTTATTACTATTACAGATGTGAATAAATCAAGAATTCTTCTCTAGATGAAGGTTGTTAGTATTCCTGCAGAGTCCATATTCAAAGTAGTTTTCCAGATAATGTAAGAAAAAGAAAGGATACACTGCATGGTTGGAAGAATTTTTTGCTTAAAATGTCAACATAATAGCTTCCACACTCCTTTTTGCTTAGTGTAGAAACAGAAACAATTTTCAAAAGAAGGTATTGTTGTTCCTCAGTGAACTTGCAAAAGAGACATCAGAGTGGCTTCTGGGTATTTTATAGAAATGCAGAGGAACTATAAAAAATAATTGAAACTTGCAGAGTGGTTTTCAGTTTATTCACTGCTGAAATGCAAACTTGGTCTTTGCTTTACTTGAATTTACAGAACTAAGCAATTCCCCCAGAATTTCCCAAGGTCACCTTTGTTTCCAAGGAGCATTTGAATCGCAATCTAGGGAAAATAATGACATTGTAAAGGTGAAACCGAAATGTGGGGTGTTGGAGTTCTAGTTCATTGTCTTGTGAAATTGAAGAATGAAGTCATACAAAAACAATTAATGGAACCAAAGTTTATTGAGAGGAGCCAGTCCTGGAAAAGGTGCAGCTGGGAATCCAGGAGCAGAGCTTCCTTTCCATGTTACAGTTGGGTGTTAACGTCTATTACTCCATGTGTAAAGCTCACAAGAATCCATTGCATTCAGTGGAGAGAGAGAGAGAGAGAGAGAGAGAGAGAGAGAGAGAGAGAGAGAGGGAGGGAGGGAGGGAGGGAGGGAGGGAGAGAGAGAGAGAGAGAGAGAGGGAGGGAGGGAGGGAGGGAGGGAGGGAGGGAGGGAGGGAGGGAGAGAGAGAGAGAGAGAGAGAGAGAGAGAGAGAGAGAGAGAGAGAGAGAAAGAATGCTTTTTTGTATATATGCTTGCTAGCGTCTGATTGGTTCTTTCAAAGAATTCTGCCTTAGTAACATCCTTGGAATTGGTTTGTATGTCTCATTTCCTTGTGATTGGTGATTTGTATGTTGTCTGTCTTAGAATTATCCATACATTTTAAAGTTCATGCCTCTCACACATTGCCCTTCCTTCCCCACCCAGTTGGGATGTCTTAGTAACTCCACCTAGTTGGGTTCCTGGTTTTACTTCCTATGTCCCCATGGTCCCAATACCTGACTACCTAGTTCCTTCTGTCTCTTCAATGGTTTGTGTGTCCAGTGGTTCTCAGCCTACCTGCACATTAGACTCCACCTGCAGAGAATCTGACTTAAGCAGGCCTGGGCATGGGAACTTTTAAAGCTCCCAAGGTGATCCTAATGCAAAGCCTGGGTTAGGAACCATTGACCTAGTCAACATTCTAAAGACTTTTACTTAATTTCTAATCATGAAATTTAACCTAGTGTACTTTTCATATTGAAATTAAATTAGCCCAGCCTGCATGGCTTACTGGTTGAACACCAACCTATGAACGAGTCAGGGCACATGCCCAGGTTGCAGGCTCAATCCCTTGTGTTGGTGTGCAAGAGGCAGCCAATCAATCATTCTCCTTCATCATCAATGTTTCTGTATCTCTCTCTTTTCCCTTTTGATCTGAGATAAATATATATTTAAAACACAAAACAAAACAAAAATAGCTAATAACCCCAAAACACTTTAATTCAGAAAGCCTCAAAAAATAAATTTTGGCTCTGCAGAGACTGATGGATTCTTCTTTTTGCTAATCTCTATGTTCCCCAGCCCTCCCATCTGAAGTCTAGTTGTGGACTATTACAAAAAATAATTATTTAGGTAGGAAATAAATCTTCAATTATAAATACATCCCACTATATAAGGAAGTATGGAGTTAATTTCACTTACATCCTATATAATAAAAGGCTAATATGAAAATTGTCCCAGAGTTCAACCAGGGGGTGGGGCAGAAGCTAACTGCTCATGGCCCCCTCCCTCAGCTTTCCCATCTCCAATCGCCCCTCCCCCAACCCAAATCAGAGGAGGGCTGACTGGGCAACCACCCGTGGCCCTTCACTCCAACCAGCCCAGCTCCATTGGCCCTGATTGAGGCGGGCCCACCAGACCCCACTTGTGCATGAATTTGTGCACTGTGTCTCTAATACACTTAATATTTCATCTCTAAATCTCAATATTCATCCTAATGTGACAGTGCTCATACTTAATGCTCTAGTGTTCTTTCCTACATCTAAGTTTAATTGCTGAGTTTTGGTTATCCACTTATCACCTACTAATTATATTTCATTATCTTAGTCACTTATTAGTACCTTGTAACAAACAAATAACCTAAAAACTAATTTTACAGAGTTTACATGCCTCTTGGTATTGTCTGCTGCACCAATACTTGCTATCATGGTTTTTACTTTGTCTCTACGTGCTTGAAGGACACCCAAGCCAAGAATGTTTTAGAGACATTTAACTTGAACTTTTGAGATGTCACTTAGCACAGCAATATTTATTCTCAGCCTATAGTTTACTGTCTTGGCTTTCTTGCTTTCTATACTGATTTGTTTTGCAGAGATCCCATCTCATACTTTCCTTTGTCATGAATCTAAAATTCCATAATATTGATTTTCAAGACTAAAGGTTATCCAGACTTTTATTTTGTTTCTTATTTCATCAGAATTTACAAATCCATGTATTCATGTACTTGCCTACTCCTAGATTATGAGATGTACCATATGTGTTGACAACCTGCAATTTCAGAATCTTTAAAAAAAAAAAAGAGAGAGAGAGAGAGTTTCCAAACAAAAGAAAAAGCCTACCAAAGGTGACATCCTGGAGATCAGACAGGGTTTAATCAGTGTGTCTGGGGCATTCCAAATGCCTTCTGGCAATTTGCTTTTTCCTGTTTAAAATTAATTGAACTTGCAAAATGCTTTGCTTCCAAATTACATACAAGGTCCAATTATTTAATATTATATCATTGGGCTCTAAAAGGAAATTGAACAAAAGCAAAAAAAAAATACTTGAATTGTAGCATGTGAATCAAACTTGCTTAGTTTTGAGAAATATTCACATTGTTTTAATATATTATAGAAACAAATTTAATTTTACTTGTTCTTAGAAAAAGGAACTTAAATTTTTCCTATGGGTTATTATAATTATTTACTGAGATGTTTTTTGTTCCTAATAAAACACAACATGATTTTTTTTCTATTATAAAATATGTGGCAAATAAAAATAGACCTCACAAAATGATCAAGGTAATTTAAGGAATTTAAATAAGGATAATATAAATACTTAGACTGTAATGGTGATATATCATAAATTCTACACCTTTAGGTTGGTAGTAATAGCTTTATCGTATAATTACCATTCCTGTCTTTTTCCATGGAATTTAATATCCCACTCTTTTCTTTTAACTTTATTGTTGAAAGTATTACATATGTAATATTATGAAGGGGTATGCTTTCACTAATTTCTATACATGAGGAAGTCTAGTTTAAATATTGAACCTATTTCTTGACTGTCATTTCTTGACTGTCACTCTAAACTCAAGTGCATCAGTGATAGATGAAGAAACTTTGCATCTTTATCAGTTTAATCCCTGTCACTTTCCAACATTTGACTTCTAGAAAGCTGGCAGATAGGCTTTTATAGAAAAGAAAAAAGAATAAAAATTATTTCACCCAAAAAGCAGAGATCTGTTATTGTTATTGGGAAAGGTCATTAAGAAGACATGACCACTAGTTTGAATAGAGAGCTAGACCCAGCCATTTAGAGGATCCCCATATCCCTGTCCTGTGTTTGAAGTGTGCATTTTGCTTGCCTTACACAATCCCAGAAGCTGGTCCCAGGATACAGCCTTGAGATAGAAATGTGGTGTTGAGATTATCTGAACTACCGTGTTTCCCCAAAAATAAAACATCCTCCGAAAATAAGACCTACTTACAGGTTTCTTTCTCAGTGAAATATAAGGCATCCCACCGAAAATACCCCACCCCCCACCCCCCAGGCTCTGTCTCAGAATGCTATTGCTAAACATGAGAGATTTGGTCCACTAATTCTGAAAGAAATAAAGTCACAAGAAATTCACCAGGAAATTCAGGAATTGGATTGTTATGATGATGTTCCAGAAGATGATGACATGATTGTCATTGAATAAATGAGTAAATTCTTGATACTGTAGGATTTACAATTTGTCTGGTTTGTGACAACTACCGTACTACCGTACTGTATACAGGTAATAAATTTCCTTTATTTTCATTTAACAATAAATGTGTACTGTATTCTTCTTAATGGAAAAATAAGACATCCCCTGAAAATAAGACCTAGCGCATCTTTGGGAGCAAAACTTAATATAAGACATTGTCTTATTTTCGGGGAAACAGGGTATGTACATTAAGGAACCCAGTTAGGCTTCTGACAAAAGGGGAGTTATTGAGGTGGTAAAGTTAAGGATTATGCAATAAGAAAATCATTCTATATTATCCAGGTGGCTCCAATTTGTCAGATGAGTTCTTAAAAGTAGATAACCTTTCCTGGCAGAAGTCAGTGGGAGATATGACAATGGAAGAATGATCAGAACTAAGTGATATAGAAAGAACTGGACCCACCCACCTTTGCTGAATTTGAAGATGAAAAATTAGGTCCCAGAGCTAAGAAATGTGCGTGGTCTCTTTGTAGAAGGTAGAGAAAACAAGTAAATGGATTCTCCCTTCCACACCCCAGAACTTAACAAGGCTCTGCCAACACATTCATTTTAGCCCAGTAAGACTTCTAACCTGTAAACTGTAGCATAATAAGTTTGTGTTGTTTCAGCCACTGAGTTTGAGGTAATTTGTTATGGCAGCAATTGGAAACTAATACATCCCCTTTCACTACCCATCATTCAACTAGCTATGTCAGGCCCACTGCTTTCAGTCTGCATTTAGTTCCTCACTTGAAAATTTGAACAGAAGTTTTAGAAGACCAGACAAAGGAAACCTAAATTAAGGAAATAGAAACAAGACAGAAGTAGAGCAATAAATATGAAAATAGTATAATTACTCAGATAGGTAGAAGAAAAGTTTGCATCAATGTATAAAAAAAACAGAGTGCTTAAAATATTAAAGTTACATACAGAATACAAAGTATTAAGATAGATACTTTTTTTTGAAAAAATTTCACAGAATGTAGAAGAAAATAACTAAGAAAAGAAATAGAGATTGATTCAGAAACTTAATTTCTGTTGTATCTATTCTCTTGCTTTGTAAAAGAAGCCCCAGAAATAGGATCAGAGAAAACAATAGGAAAAAAAGCATCAAAGAAATATTAGATAAAAAAGAACTTGACCTTCTAAATTAAAAGAGCTTATCAAGGGCCTGGCATAATAGTAAATGAAAATAAACCTTACAAAAACACAACATCAGGAAATTTACAAATAATTAGAAATAAAAAAGAGATTTTGATTACATCTATAGAAAAGATTCCCCCCCCCCAAAAAAAATCTCACATTTTCTAACTCAAACATATAGAATTCTACTTCTCAATAAATTATTATTATTAGATAATAATAAAACACTACTTTAAAAATTAGGTGGTAATATGACTCCAATCAGCATTTAATACCAAGTTAAACCTTCAGACATGTATGAAATTAAGAAAAATAATAAAATAAAAAAATCAAGTTTTCAAAGTTTTTCTCGTTTACCTATTTAAAGAAGAAGTTGTGTTATGTGCTTTCTAAAATTATAATAATAACACAATGTATTATATAGCATAATAACATAAGCGTAAGAAAGAACAGAAGTCATTTGCCAGGTGACAGCTGTGCAGCACACCTAGAAAGCAACTGCTTCAGACAGGAGAGGATATTACAGTTTCTGGAGGGGATGTAGCCAAGAAAATAGTAAGTCTGACAGATTGGCATTTTTTTAATGTATTGAACATAAATTTATACTTTCTTTGTAGTTTTGGGCTGAAAACTCATAATAACAAAGAAAATAAAGCAAATGATAATACCACCAATTATTACCTCCAGGGTCAACAGAAATGTCTTTGAAAAGCAGATACAATCATAGTGAATTGCATGACTTTGTATTGAATAATATTTACAATGTTTTAATAATGTAATCACTAGATTGCTTTAAGCAAAAGCTGATAAAGTTACCGGTATATATGAAGCAAAGGACCAGGGAAGGTGTGTGTAAATATAATATATACATACGCACATACACAAACGTGTGCATGGTACTTTCTGAATGGTAATAGAAGGTGGGGTCTAGAATTAAACCCATGACTTTTGTAGAATAAAATCTGTAGATAATATAATTTTAAGAAGTTAAAACACAAAAGAAGATGCATACTACTTAGAAAAATGCAAGTACATTTTAGAAATGCTAATAGCCAAAGAAGTTGAAAGCAATTATCAATTTCCCACGTGGCTTGGGAAGCAAGAGGAAGGGATGATCAGGAGGCTGATTTTCCCTAATCCTGTTAAAATTTTTGGATTTTATTATCCCATAAAACAAACTTTAAATATAAGAATTGCTCTATATAAAAATATGTAGTAAAAGTAATTATGGATAGTTATTTTTCCATTGAAAATCACTATAATATACTAGTATTATACTTTAATATCAGGTAATTATAACTGAATTAAAAATGCATCAACCAGAAACTGTATTATAATCTTCACAAAGGTTGTGAAATAATTAAATAGATAATATTAAAACATTCATTCTCACCTGCCAATGTAATTCACAAGTCTTCTGATAATAAGTTAATATTGACTTTTAGATCTGATGGTCATTAATCCAGAGTGAAATATAAACTCAATTGAAGTAAGATATAGTATAAATTGTAAAATTAACCAATTACTGCTCCAGAAAGTAACTCATACAGATGGTGACTGTTGTCATTCTCTGTTATAGTAAGTAGCTCATATCTTCATTTTAATGTATTTCACCATTGATGTGACAGATGTGGGTCTTAATTGATTTTTTTATTTTTTTAAAATCTTTACAAGTAGCATTATGAAGATTTTATTCACACTTTGAGGCTTTCCACAACTTTTATATACATACAACTTTCTAATTTTGCCTACATAAATGGGGGTGATGCTTCCAGCCTGTAATTCACTGGAAACAACATCCACAGGTACTTTCCTAAATAAGAAATTGCTGACTACATGTCCTTTGTCAACACAAACTGTGAGAAATAATGTCTAGGCAGAGAGGAGTTGAATAGTCACCAGGATTCTTCAGTCTGTCACTGGATTGTTGTGTGTATCTCAGGGAAACTCCCTCAAATCAAGTTTCAGCTTCTTTAGAAAAGTCTTTGAAGCCACTATATTCAGATAAGTCAAAAGATAATTAGTTCATGATCAAACTAGCGGTTGTATTTATGTAAGTACTGTGCCAGAACATTCATACATAATCTAAATCCACCTTTCTGGTTCACAAATTGCTTACTTTGTTTCTAATTGTTGGTATTACCTTAGTAAGTCTAGAGGGATTTTAGTAAATTGGTCTTAATTAAATTATTCTGTATATTTCTACAGTGAGTTTCACTTTAAGAGATCCAGATTACACTTGCCTATGGCCACATAGATCTCTTAGGTATTAACCAATTTTGGTATGTGTGCTGCCAAAGTCAACAAAGAATTTAATTTATTTAAAACCAAGACAGATACTCAGAAGACTTGTATTTTATGTCAAACGTGTAAATATTCTCAATGAGAAAAGCATTTGATTCCTTAAAGAATTTTGTAGTCAGTTAAATTATGTGTTACATTATATTCAGAGACAGCACTATTTCATAACTTCATTCATGTACTCCAGAAAACTGTTCTTCAAGGTGTTAGAAGCAAAACTTGATTCCGGGTCAAAAGCCTTTAAAATAAGTTATTCCTTACACAGATTTGGGAATGCTACTGGCTTCAGCAATGGAACTTTCAGGACATTAGCTAGACCTCAATCCTTCCTTTTCTTGTGGCAGAAATAAGATAGATCATTAGATCAACTGTCTTTACTACAAATGTTCTAGCCCTAGAGCTAATTTATCCTATTGTTTATGAGGGGAAGAAGTAATGGGAGTAAGTTTTCTATCTGTATTGTAACAATGTTTTGTTTGACTGGTATAAGTTCTTTCTTTCAGTGTTTAAAAAAAGAAGGGGCATAAAATTGAATGTCATTTCTGTCAAATTGCTTCTGTGTCTGGGAAGATTACAGAGGAGGACAGGAAACATCCCTTTCTTTCAAAATATATTTTTATTGATTTCAGAGAGGAAGGGAGAGGAGAGAGAGAGAAAAACATCAGTGATGAAAGAGAACCATTGATCAGCTGCCTCCTGCACGCCCCCTACTGAAGACCAAGCCAAGAACCCAGGCATGCACCCTGACAGGGAATTGAACCACGACCTCCTGGTTCACAGGTCAATGCACAACCACTGAGCGATACTGGCAGGAGAAGCATTCCTTTTGAAGCTGTTGCCACAGAGTGGCCATTAATCTTGTCTTTGGCCGACCTGTTTGTCAATCCTATTTGTTTTGGAAATTTTCCAAATAAGACACTTGGGGGGGAAAACAAAAAAAAAACAAAAAAAAAAAAAAAAAAACTTTTAGATTATTTGTTTCTTAATGTTCTGAAATTTCAGCTCACAGCTTCAAAAAGTAAGCAATTAATAGGGGAATTCGTGGGAAAAGGAGTGAGTTCTCCCTGGTTTTTGGCAAAGTCTCAAAACAACATGGACTCGTTGTGTTAAGAATTACAGCAGGGGTCTAAGGAAATTAAATTAGTGTAAGCCGTTACCAGTTATTATAGCATTGGAAATGTGGCCAAGCATAGGCTTCCTATTAAGGCTGACAGGCAGAGCCTTGCCTTTTGCCCTGCACAAAGACGCCTGGCCAAGAGCCTGCAGGAGGGGGCAGAAACCTCTCCTTCAGGAAGCGAGCTCAGTTTTTCACTTGGAAATGAACAGCATTCTCTGGGGAATGGATGATTTTTCTATTTAGTCTACCCAGATAGGATGCCTTTGGCAAGGTGCATAAATACTCTATAAGTGCTGGCAGTGGGTCTTGCTGTATATTCAGAGGAACATGACAATAAATAAGAATCAGAAACAGAAGAGGATGGGCCAATTAGACTACAAAGATATCTCTAGAATTTGGTTCCAGCCTACTTTGTGAGAATGTAGCACCCATAAAAATTAGTAGTGGCAATATTTGAGGGGGGGAGTCATGAGGGGGAAAAGTGGTTAGGGTAGCAATAATTATATAATTATTCCTCAAGGGCTCATGGCAGAGACTATAAACCTGTGTGGGAATGAACATGATGCCCCCAACACTATGCTTGATTCTGGCGCTCTCTGATTGGCTGCTTTTCATGCCTGTATCCATAACCATTTCTCTTTCCTTGACCTCCATGTTTACTTAAATTAAAATGCCCATGAGTTATGATAGCCAGGCTATTTGATAACTAAAATTAAAATGTTCTTCCGGGGCTGCTGCTATGAGGGCTGGAGTGGCAGCCAGGGCTGCAGCCGAGGCCCTCAGATCCCCTTGCCCAAATTTTGTGCATCAGGTCTCTAATATATATATATATATATATATATATATATATACACACAACCAAATGACCAAATGAACAAAGAACCATCACTATGATGCACACTGACCACCAGGAGGCAGGCACTCAATGCAGGAGCTGCCCACTGGTGGTGAGTATACTCCCAGAGCTGGAGCACCACTCAGCTGACCCATGCTGGGCTCATGGCTGGTGAGCACATCTGTGGTGGCACAAGCCACTCCTGCCTCCGCAGCAGTGTTACTGAGTGGCAGCTGCAGTAGGCAGAGAGGGACAGGATGAGCAGGAGTGGTGCAGTGCCTGGCCAGGGCTCAGGCTCCTCCCCAGCCTCCTGCCACTTCACACACTACTATGTTTCTTGGGGAATGTGGGACTCCCAATGGGGATTTAGCTGAAACCAGCAGTCCAACATCCCCCAGGGGTCCTGGATTGCAAGAAGGTGCAGACCAAGCTGAGGGACCCCACCAGTGTACAAATCCATGCTCCAGTGCACAAATCCATGCACCAGGCCCCTACTTAATCTATGAATATAAAGAATTGGGAAAATTTTATAGATACACCAAATATGGGTCTAAATATACAAAATAAAACCCAATCATGCATAAGTAAAATTCACTACAATCAGTTGTGAATCTTAAATGTCAGTAGTCATGGATATTTATATAGAAAAAGAATAAAAGGTGGGAAGAATAAAAGAATAAATGGTAGCGTCATGGATCAAAGCTTTTGAAAATTACATTGACATATTTTGAAGAAGGGAAGAGAGAAATAGTAAAGTACTCTAAAAACAACTAAAAGTAAAAAATAAATAAATAAAATAAAAATTAAAAGAAATTTTTGTCATGTTCTATAGACAACAGCCTGGAGGTCAGCACAGTTATTTATTTATGAGTGAGAACTATTTGTCAATTATCCAGAGCATTGCTTTGTAACCAGGGTGCCAAGGTACCTAGGGATGGCCCTGGAGGGACCACTGTTTCCACAAAGTCATTGGTGGGCTGTTTTAGTTAATCATGTAAAACAGAAGTGACTAAATTTTCACAATTTCTATTCAGAGTTATCCCTTGGTTTAAATCTTATTTGAAGGCCAATGCAATTTCATCCATTTTAATTAATAAAAATATGACTAAATTTATGATATTAAATATGATATTATAAATAAATATAATAGTCAAAGATGATCTACAGTTTTAGTGGCAAAATTATGAAACTATGATTTCAGAGTTCTATGAATAGTTTTTGGTGATAAAGATAATATTATCATAAACAAAACAGAACCTTAGCTCACCACAAATAAATACCAAGAAATGAAGTTAATATGTAAAATACACTTGGCTTTTGGTCCCCAGGGGGAAAAAAAAGATAGAATTCTAACAAACTATTTAGTGAATCTATGTAAGTTATCTTTACTTAGTAAGTGTAGCTTGAATACCTATGAAATTATATTTTTTATACTTAATTCACAATACTGATAAATATTGAGTGATTACTAAAGCCAAATACTGTTCAAAGAACATTCTAAAATCAACCCATTCTCACAAAAGAGAATGGGTTG
Source organism: Pipistrellus hanaki (assembly GCF_964339955.1). NCBI lineage: Eukaryota > Metazoa > Chordata > Mammalia > Chiroptera > Vespertilionidae > Pipistrellus > Pipistrellus hanaki. The sequence goes on from NC_140505.1 coordinate 71,602,372, forward strand.
ATGTTAGAATATTACACCACCATTTACACTTGGTGGTGTAATATGCAGTATAGCAGAAGCACTATATTTACATGTTTTGTAAATAAAGAAATTCAAATTAAGTGAATTTCAATTACTTGTCCAAGATTTCTCAGCAAATAGCACACATGGTATTTAAATCTGACTTAATGTAACCCTTTTTCGCATCATCTTATATGCAGTATTATAATATACTACAGAAATATTGCTAGTACCATAACATCTAAAAATTAATTGAGGAAGCAGGTTTGGATTGGAAACTTGTCAGTATCTACTTTACAAAGAAGTGGATTTGCTATGGAACATGATAAGTAAATTTAGAATTAGCCAGTTAAAGGAAATGAGAAAGGTATCATGGCTACCAAATTAAGGTCATTAGGCTATAATTTGATTTAAGAAGGAACTACAAAGATTTTGGAAAAATTTAACATTGACAAATGCAATAGGAGAAAATACCCTTTTAACAATGCAACAATCTGGTTCATTGACATTCAACTTACTTAACTTATGGGACTTTATTTCAGTGGCACTTTATATATGCTATTACTGTCCTATCTTTAGATCTTTTGATTAACAGGGAAGCCCAGGTATCCTATGTGATTAAATAATAAAGGCATTCCATGTGGCAAAATTAGTATCTATGCCTATGCATATGTTCAAGCATATGACAGTAGTCCACTAATCAGCACATCAGGTAGCCCTTCCGATTCTAAAGGAAGTCATTATTACTCTGCAGCTGTCATCTCTATGTATCTCTCATTGTTAAGAGGACAACAAAGGCTTAGAATTTCCAAATGATTCAGATAAACCTATCAACTCATTTCATGTTCGTGTTGCTGTATGAATCACTTTTTTGAGGCACATTTCCAGAGCCATCAAGGGAAATGCAAGCTCATTTTCCATGATTATACACGTCACTGAGAGTATGTTGGTGTGGGAAGCTGGCAGGCTGAGAACATGGTTTGCTTAAAAGCATTCCCACCAACACAGTGTCAGAAGTAAGCCAGAGTTTTGTTCTAAGATAATAATGATAAAAACTCCCATCTGGTCATGAGCATGTAGCAGTAACTTAATGAAACAAGTCAGCTCTTCAATGATTTTCTTTTTTCTTAAGCCTACATTATGGCAGATGTAGGAACCGATGAGATCTCAAAGCTGCAAAACCATCAAGGATGCTATCCATTTTCCTGGATCTCCTAGAAGCTTTATAATCTTTTATAACCTGGGCTGAAGAAAGTGTTTCATTATATGGTCTTTGGACCAGTCAGGGGGAGTGACAAGGGACCCTGAAAATGTAGCTGCTTAAAACTCACAGAGCTTGCTGTGTGATCCATCACAATCAAAGCAAAGACCAACAAGTATCTATGTTGAGGCAAGTACTATTTCTCTGTTTGCCTAGTGTGCTCTACCTAGTCCTAGAGATATGCCAGAGAGTTTTACCTTATAGGAAATCTGGAATTAAAGTACAGCCCCATATTCCTAACAATAAAATCCCCCAGGAAAAATATCAAATTGGAAAAGAGCATCAGTTTGCAAGCGGAGTACTTCTCATTTGCACCCAGGCAATGGGAAGAAATTACTTTTTAGCTTTGAGGTCATGACCTTGAAATGTTTAAATAATTTCTCTATCTGCATTCACTCACTGTGAAAACACATTAGGGACCAGCACTTTGGCTATCACTAAATGGCATACATGTCACTCACTGAAAACTTAGCATAGATTCTCTTGTGAAAAATCAGTTCCCAGGTTTACAATATCAAAAAAAAACATGTATATGACGAGATGAGAATTGGTTTCCTGATATAATGATAACCCTTACATCATACAGATTCTGAAAGAGATGCACAGCAAAGGAACATCATATTGATTTACTAGTGCATTTTAGCTGCTTTGGTTCTAGCTGAGCTGCTAGATTAAAAAGATATAACACTATTGATTATGAACACTAAGTATATTATCTTTAAGTAAGTTATGCTGCTCCTGTTTGCCTGTATTTGTCAAGGAGTGAAAAAGCCATGTAACAGGGACAAGGACGCAGCTATCACTATAGCAGTCTGTGAATGACAAGACAGAAGGAGAGTTGAAGAGGAAAGTTGAGCTTATAGACAAAAAATATATCTGACATATAGATCATGTGAATATATTTTCTAAATTGATGTGACATTTTGAATACACTTATACAAATTGTAGTGGTAAAATGAGTACTTTTGAGGCCATGAGATGGCTTTTTTTGTGAGGGGGATTCATTTTCTCAGTTCATTGCAGCTTATATCCAAGAAAAGAATCACATGCTGATTGACTGGGTTTCAGAATGCAATCACCCAGAACTGGGCCCTCTGTGCTTTCCTTAATATGCTGCTATTCACATATGGCTTGTCATTTATGGCTACTTTCTGCTTCTTCTCCTAAAAGAACTCCTTCTCCCTTATCCACCCCACAATGTTACCCTTTCCTATTTCATGACTCCTAATGTTTGCCTCACAGAATTTAACATCTAATTATATATCACAATTTACAACTGTCTTTGTCATTTCTGTCTCTCCAGATAAATTATCGAGCACCTCAATGGTAGTGACTTAACAACATAGATAGTGAATACTACAGATGTTTAGTAAATACTGGTTCATGAATTGGCATATCTATATTACATTGGAATGTTGATGTCTTTATGTTCTTTATTTTATATGAGAATAGACTTTCTAATAAAACTCTTATGAACTGGTACTTTTTTAATTCTAGAGAGATATATGTATATTATTAATCTCTGGAGAGAAGTCAGTTTAGTCTCTTAAATTTAGGGAGACCTCACTGCCTATTAATCTCCCCCAAAGAGAAGTCTATGCTCCACCAGACTATAAGAATAGATGTCATTCTTCTCTTTTGTGTTCCCTGACCACTGTCCACCTTCCCTGTATTAGCACATAGTATACCTTTAAATATACATGCTTTACTCAGGATTTTCCCAGGTATTACCAAGGATTACAACTCTGGGGATCTAGGAGTGGGGAAGTAAACTAAATCATTACCTGTAGTACATAAACTAGGGGTGAGAGTGAAAAAAGAAATAGAGAATTGGAGGAGGCAAAGCTTTATTCTTTTTGATTTTAGTGGTTTTGCTGAATAGATCATATCGCACCTAAGAAATACCACCTCTAAGCACCTTTGCTACCTCCTTCTATGCCCAGACCTCATTGTCCTTCTGAAAGAGAGCAAGAATCTCTTCGTTCTTAGAGAAACCTTTGAACCCTCCATTAGCTGGAAGAAGTTTCATAAGAAACCCAGCATGCCCTTTCCCTGAAAGAATTCAGAGCCAAGAACCTTGAGGGGAATGTAGTAGGCAGTTAGACAGACATGATCAGAGCAAAGAGGATGGGCCAATTGTAGGAGAAATAGGCCCTGAGATGTACTTCTCACTACTCCAAAAGGCATGAGGAATAGAGATATATTTTAAAAGAAAGAGAGAAAGTAGCAAACTGAAAGAGACTAGGTAAGTTACAGAAGGTCTGTAAAGAATTAGAGTTAAGGAAGTAAAAATAGTGAGAAGGGATACGAAGAAAAAAATATACAGGAAGAAAAATTATTAGAGTAGGAATACTTAATAGAGTACATAAGGCATAAAGATACATTTTAAAGGAAAAGAAGGTAAGTTAAAGTTATAAGAATGTTTATAAAAGTCATAGAAGGGTTGAAAGAGAAATCTAAAAAGGAATTTACTACTATGGTATAAAATTGATAAATATCAACCAAACTACCTCATCAAAGGGGGGATATTAAGAGGGATTTATAATATGATAGAGCACCTCAAATAATCTGGAAAGTAATCATAATTATTTTAAAATCTTAGAAAACATATACTTATGTGAATAGGGGGTTAAGTTTCTCATATGTGAATAAGTTAAGATTTTCTTTTCAAGGCTTGTGCAAAGTGATTGGGTCTGTAAATCCAGCAAACAGAACTGATAAGCATGGTCAGATCTACCAACCAGGAGTCAAAACATCATCTCATCAATATCATCTTATGGCCTGATGACTACAATAGCGGATGTCTGTAGACCCCCGGTCTGCATGCAGCTACATTTCTTCCTATAGTACCTTCCTATTTATAATCCTGTTCCCTAAACCTTGCCAAAAGGCAGAATTTGATGCTTATAGGTGCTCTGTCTCCTTAATCGGACTAACTATTACTGTCATTATAATTCTCTTTGTTTTTTCTTATAGTTTGTAAAATCACAATGTAGTGAATGCATTTTACAGACCCCAACATTCCAAAGCAGAAAGTTCGCCACCTCCCACTGTCTCTTGCATCCCACAAAACAAAATAGGGGGAGATGTAGGGAGGCATGGGAGAGGAGTTGGCTGAAGGTGGCTGCCCCTGCCTTTACTTTCCACACAAGTCTGAGCCCCAGAGTGTTTACTGGAATCTTTGTACTTAGTCTTCAGACATTCTTGCTTAAAAGACACTACAGATGCATGTGTCTTCTCAAGGATGCTTATCCTACTGATAGTATGTAACAGTTAATTTTAATTCAAGCAGTTGTTACAATAAAAGCTTAAGTAGACAGGCGAATGGGGCTGTTTGGTTTCTCAAGCCAAGCAGTCCCTTAACCCTCTCTTTCACAGAAACATGTGTCAGAGTAATTATTCATCCATCCCTCAGGGTCTACTGGTCAGTCCCAGCAATCTAAAGACCACCCATGTCAGATGACCTATTTATGGGAAGATTATTGAAATTATCAGAAACAGGTCTTTTGTAAATTAATACCAAAACCAAAACAAAGAAAAACAGACTTTTTCTGGAGGAACTTAGAAAGTTATTTCAAACCAAATCTCAAGGCATCAGAATTCAAAAGGAAATAAGAATCCTGAGCTAGCACATGCGCAACCAAAAATCTGGAATGAGGTCAGAAGAAAATTAAACAGGCTAGATTTCCTTGCTATAATAGGCACTATATCCCAATAACCGAAAACTTCATCACTCCACTGTTTAAATTGGTTAACACTTAGAGCAGTTGCAATGAAATGTACTACACTGGTAATATTGGAATATTTTACTAGTACAACTATATTAACTAAGCCTATTAATGAATTCATAGTATAAATATACAACAACGTTCTCTGAACTAAGGTAGTAGGAAGTATATTTGTTTTTCATTAAGGCATCACATGCAAATAACAAGATCCATTTTAAACGAGATGTCTACTGTAGCTTATACCTTAAGTTCTGAAACATCAAATTCTCAATGCCTATATTTTGAATTAAAACAAATCAATCTTTATTCTTAGGTTTCCTTGCAATGTAGTGTTAATAACCTTGAGTTCTATAAAATATTTTTACATTGTTTAAAGTATTAGCCGAAATCGGTTTGGCTCAGTGGTAGAGCGTCGGTTTGTGGACTGAAAGGTCTCGGGCTCGATTCTGGTCAAGGGCATGTACCTTGGTTGCGGGCACATCCCCGGTAGGGGGTGTGCAAGATGCAGCTGGTCGATGTTTCTTTCTCATCAACGTTTCTAGCTCTCTATCTCTCTCCCTTCCTCTCTATAAAAAATCAATAAAATATATTTTTAAAGTATTATATATGTCTCATTTTCCCCCATCAATCCCTTCCTGGCCACTAGAACCCCCACAGGACAAACGTAACCATCCCAGTGTTCACGTCCATTGTTTATACCAATATGCATGCATACAAGTTCTTTGGTTAATGTATTACTCACCACCACCACCCTTACCTGCATTCCTTCTGAGGTTTGAAGGTCTGTTTGGTGTTTCTTTGTCTCTGGATCTATTTTTGTTCATCAGTTTATGTTGTTCATTATATTCCACAAATGAGTGAAATCATGTGATATTTGTCTTTCTCCAACTGGCTTATTTCACTTTGCATAATGCTCTCCAGGCCTATCCACTGCTGTTGCAAATGGTAAAAGTTCCTTCTGTTTTATAGAAGAGTAATATTCCATTGTGTAGATGTACCTTTGGTTTTTAATCTACTCATTGGCTGATGGGCACTTAAGTTGTTTCCAAATATTAGCTATTGAAAATTATGCTGCTATGAAAATAGGGTGTAGATATCCTTTCTGATTGGTGTTTCTGATTTCTTGGGATATATTCCTAGAAGTGGGATTACTGAGTCAAATGGAAAATCTGTTTTTAACTTTTTGAGGAAACTCCATACTGTTTTTCACAGTAGCTGGGCAAATCTGCCTTCCCACCAGCAGTGTATGAGGGTTCCTTTTTCTCTGCATCCTTGCCAGCACTTGTCGTTTGTTGATTTGCTGATGATAGCTATTCTGAGAGGTTTGAGATGATATGTCATTGCCCTTTTGATTTGCATATCTGGGATGATTTGCCAGGGTTCTTGTCCCAGGTTTATAAAGGGTTCAGCATTCTGGAGAAAGGGGATGATTCAAAAACAAGTCCAAAGATGAAAGATAATTTTGAAAGACATTGGGGGTCAGATGATCTTCAGCTAAAGGAACTGAAGACTACTCCTTGTCTAAGGACCTCATGCTATTTATTTAACACAATTTGTCCTAAGGCAAGGTGGAGATATACACTTCAAAGGGTAGGGTTTCAAAGGGTAGGGTAAAGAAGCATTGTCAGTTTGGGGAAAAGCCTATAGCTGTTCAGGTGTTTGGCCAACAGGAGGCAAAAAAATGCCCTGAGCTTTCTGGCAGTTAACAATCCTATTCAGGTTTGGGGAAAGTGTCATTTAGCCATTTCCAACAGGTAAACTACACATGTGGCTCGCCCTTGTTGAGCTGCCCAAGCTTCACCAACCTTTTGATGAAACTCTTGTAATTATTATATGCTGGAATTGGTTCCCAAAATGATTAGTGAATTTGATCATGTTTTCATGAGTCTCTTGACCTTTTTTATGTCCTCTTTTGAAAAGTGTCCATTTAGGTCCTTTGCCATTTTTTTTTTTAATTTGATTGTTAAATTGTATAAGCTCTCTATAAATTTTGGAAATTAAACCTTTATCTGAGATAACATTGGCAAATATGTTCTTCCATGCAGTGGGCTTTCTTGTTGTTTTGTTGATGGTTTCTTTTGTTGTGCAGAAGATTTTATTTTGATGTAGTCCCATTTGTTTATTTCCTCCTTAGTTTCCATTGCACTAGGAGCTGTATTAGTAAAATACTGCTACAAAATAAGTCTGATATTTTGCTGCCTATGGATTCTTCAAAGATTTTTATTGTTTCCCATCTCAGTGAGTGTTACACATGTCCCCAATGGGGACTTGGTACAACGCAAGTTCATTCTGACACTCTTGTCCTAGTGGTCGCACCTCCCTCTCTCCAGCCCAGATTTCTGATCTTACCATTCTACACGTGTCCTCTGTTCATTCTGGCCATGGGTTGTCTCACCAGCTGTGTTTAATTTGCCAATTCCAGGTGGATGTTATTTGAGTTAGTTGTTCCTTCTATCTGCTCCATGAAAAGGTGCAGGATAGGTCTGCCTAGTCAGCTGCCATTTTGACTCCCTATAAAATACAACATAGGGATGGAGTTTGAACATGCTAACATTTATGTAGAGACAAATACAGGCTTTGGCAAACGTAGGTTTACAGTTGTTTCGGAAACAATACAATAATTAATATATAATTAAAGAAGAATAAACTGTCTTGCATACTCACAACCATAAACCTACTTTTGCCCTACCCTATACTTGCCATACAAAATTTTAATTAATCTTAATATTTTAGTACTTCCAAACATAATTTCAATTAATCTTTAAAACAACACTATGATGAAAGGTATTTTTTAGCTTCATTATATGGATGAAGATGCTAAAGTGCAAAAAGTTAAATATCCTGTCACAGATATTTAGTGCTCAGATATTAAGTGCCAAAATCAAGATTTGAATCCAGGTCCACACCACCCATTGCTATCCTCCTTCTACTATGAGAGAGCAGGAGTGGGGGCTAAAATGAAATGGAGGGAGGGAGAGATGAGAGCAAAAATGAGAGAAAGGGACTGATTTTAGATACTTCCTCATAATTTGTTGCTCCTAGCTGTTGCCTATTCTGTGAAAATAAAGATAAGATTATAAGATTCTAAAACCCAAATTATCTGAATGCATTTCAAATCAATTTATAGTGCATATATTCTGTTAAGGCTGAATAAGATGGTGGTCTCTTGGTGAGAATCAACTTATTATGATTTCTCCTGGAGAGCTGGCAAAGTTCTAAATGTTTTTCCTCACTGTATGTGAAGAACAAAGAGGCATTTCATATCTTGAATTAGACATGCTGTTGTCCCTGTGATGTATCATCTTATCAACAAGAATGAGGCTGAGAGAAGGTAGATGCCCTCCATGCCTGGCTGGTTTAACGTTGGAGAGGGTTGTTGTTTTATCACCACTTTGAGAAGGTGTCATTCTCTAGGTATATAAAAATTACTCAGATAAACTTCAGTCCAGTTAAGGCTGGAAGGCTTGTGCATTCTATAAATCAATGAGGGAATCCATACTATTCCTTTAGCTTCTGCAATATGCTCCTTCGTAAGTTTAAAAAAAATAATAAAGGCAATATACCTAGGTAAAATGAAAGGAGATAGTTGACTGATGATAGTGGCTCTGGTTCTCACCAATAAATTTTATCTTGAGTTATTTTGTAATGCTTTTACTTGCCATGTATATTTATTGACAGTTGCATACAGCCCTTGCTCTGGTTATCTTCAAAGCATTGAATATATTAAGAAACCTATCTCAGACCAGCAGAGCTTCTAAAGGTTGAGAGAGGACTATTTGAGAAAATAACATCATTTTTGAACTTAAGCTACTGCTGTCAAAGCTTTGATAACAAGCAGAAATATGCTTCACTTTTATTTGCATGTAGACAGTAGTCACTGCTATTGAAACAAAGAATCATTCATTTAGTGGGAAATAGATAATCAAGGAGACTAAGAAATAGCAATCACTCTTCAATTTATGCCTGGCTAAATAATAAGCAATTTATTTCAGTAGAGTGGACCAGTGCTTGCCTAAAAATTATTATTTAAGGGAAGTTAAACTAATAGCTATTTGTATTTACAACTGCATTGTTTTTTTTCTCTTTATATGTGCCAAGCCTTCACAACATTTTCTTACAACCACATAGCTAAGTGAACAATTATCCATAATTAATAGAACATAGTAATCATTACTAGAAATGTGTTAACAATCCACAGCTGCATTTGTTAAGTACCAGTTGATACACAAGCTATTTTAGCATTTATCACCTAGAAGCTATAAAAATTTTTAAGGGTTGTTACCGTCATCATTCATAGGAGTGATTATACTATAATTCCAATAGTATTTACTGGCAGGAATGTTGTATGAAAACTCAGTCTAAAGCTTCACTACCATGTTAGTTAACCTACTTGCATTAGTTTCCAAGGACAGTCATACAAAGTTTCATAGTGGGTGACTTAAAAACAGAATTTGTTTTCTCCCAATTTTGGAGTCTGGAAGTTTGAGATCAACTTGTCAGAGGTCTAGGTGTCTCCTGGGACCTTACCTCTTGACTTGCAGATGGCCCCCTCATCACTGTGTCTTCCTGTGGCCTTTCCCCTGGGCAGGGGATCATGGAGCTCTCTCTGCATATCCTAATCTCCACTTCTTTTAAGGACACTACTCAGATTGCATTAGAGTCACACTAATGACCTTATTAAAACTTAATTACCTCTTTAAAGGCCCCATCTCCAAATATAGTTCCATTCTAATGTATTCAGGATTAGGGCTTCAACATGTGAATAGGAGTAGGGGATCACAATTCAATATACCACACCACTACTAAGCAACTTTTATGTGATTTAATTCTCTTGGATATACTCTTTTTTATACCCTTTTCTATGGAAGAACATAATTTTTCTTTGTTTAAATCATGATCTCACTCATAGGTGGGATCTAATAAACAAAATAAACTGATGAACAAAGTAGATACAGAAACATAGAAGCATGAAACAGACTGAAGAATCTCAGAAGAAATGTAGGGTTAGGGTGGGGTGGCCGGTGGAGAGTGATTAATAAGGAAACTTATATGCATATATGTAGAGCTCATGAGCACAGACAATAGTGTGATGAAGACTTGGAAGGGGTGAGTGCAGGGTAGAAGGGTTCAATGGAGAAAAAAAAGAGTGGGGGCATCTGTAATGCTTTCAACAATAAATAAAAATTAAAACAACAATGACAACAAAATAATTAAAGGAAAAAACAACACAAATTCAAGGATCAGAGTTCAAAAGGAGTATAATCAACTCAACCCTAAAATTTAATAGAAGGGAAAAGAACAGGTAATAAATCTTTGGCAGAGTTGAATTTATACTTGAGAAAACTCCTTTACAATAACATAAATTTTCTAAAATCAAAACATTATTTTCAAAAAAAAATTTAATTGAAATAGTGACCACCATAACCTTCTAGCAAACAGTAGTTTTTATAGACAAGTCCTTTTCTTCTAATTCACATTACTCAAGCTTCTGTTCAGTTCACACACAAGCAGAGTACTCATTATCAACATTTAAGTTTTGCTTGGTTCTGTGTTATCATCATTGTGACATTTTTCTTTAATAATAGAGACTTTTAAAATTTCCTTCTGTTTTTATTTAACTTAATACAGTTTTACTCAAAATTAATTTATAATTTATTATGATGATATGGTGTTTTAGTCATGTTTGAGACATGAAAATAAGTAAGATGCAGCATTGGGAATGTGTTTTTTAAGACCCGAGGTTAGTTACTCAAGCCACCAGTTTAGTTCCTTTTTTCCCCCAAGAAATTCCTATAAAGTAGTATAAAGAAGTAGATCCCAATTATTCCCAACCTCTTAAACCAACAAACAAACAAAAAGCACATTAGAAAAAAATTTGCAAGTGAGATTATATTTAGTCTACATGTTTCTAACTTCTTTCAAATCTATTCTACATGTTATCAATGGGCTAATTATTCTTAAATATAAATTTGAGCCTTTACATGTTCATGTAACTTTGAAGGCTCTTTCCATTGCTTAGGGAGCAAAGACCATGGTATGCTTTCTATACTTATTGCTCTAATCTATCCAATCTTTGTCTCTAACTCCACTCCCAAAGTAGATTTCAAATTAAATTATCAGGAAAAGAATTCCTCACATCTTCCCTAATAATATTTCCTCATTTTAAAAATAATTTGTTTTTCAGTTACAGTTGACTTACAAAGGATAAAATATTACCTACTCAGAGAGTTTTTTTCTTTTTTAAATATTTATTTATTTATTCAATTATAGTTGACATAAAATATTATATTAGTTTTAGGTGTACACTATAAAAATTAGACATTTATTTAACTTAAAAAGTGATAACCTTGATAAATCTAACACCATATGATGCCATACATATTATAGTTATTACATATTATTGCCTATATTCCTTATGCTGTACTTTACATTACTGTAACTATTTTATAACTACCAAAATGTATTTATTAGTCCCAAAGCCCTTTTTTTATCCATCCCCCCCAACCTTCTTCCATGTGGTAATAATCAAAATATTGTCTGTATCAACAAGTTTGTTTCTGTTTTGTTTGTTCATCTATTTTCTTAACATTCTACATACAAGTGAAATTATATAGTATTTATCTTTCTCTTTCTGACTTATTTTATTTAGCATAAATTTTATATCCATCCATGTTGTTGCAGATGGCAAGAGTTCAATCTTTCCCTATACCTGAATAATATTCCATTATATATTATTATATAACAATAATTAATATAATTATTCCATTATATTATTAGATGCCTGATGCATGAAATTCATGCATGGGGAAGGGGGGTTCTCCTCAGCCCAGCCTGCACTCTCTCCTATCTAGGACCCCTCAAAGGTTGTCCAACTGCTGGCTTAGGCCTGATACCTCTGGAACAAGCCTAAACCAGTAGTCAGACATCCCTCTTACAATCCTGGAACATTGTCTCCTAATTGCTCACTCACCCACTTGCCTGATCGCCCCTAACTGCCTCCCCTGCCTGCCTGATCGCCCCTTACTGCCTTTGCATGATGGCCTGATGGCCCCTAACTATCCCACCCTGCCTGCTTGGTCGCCCCCAACTGTCCCTCTACCACCAGCCTAATTGCCACTCACTGGCCTCTCACCAGCCTAATCATCCCCAACAGTCCCTCTGCCAGCCTTATCACCTCGTTCTGCCCCACCCCCCACCCCCACCGGCCTGGTTGCCCCAAACTGCTCCCCCTGCCGCCTTGGTCACCCCTAACTGCATCCCCTGCTGGCCTGGTTGCCCCCAACTTCCCTCCCCTACACTCCAGCCTGGTCACCCCACGCAGCCTGCTGCTCAGTCATTTGCTCGTCCCTCACTAAACCACTGCCAGCTCGGTCCTAGGCAGTCATCTTGTGAGGGTATGAGGGTCAATTTGCATATTACCTCTTTATTATATAAGATATATATATATATATATATCCTATATAATAAGGAGGTAATTACATTCTATAAAATAAATATGCACCCTGTGTTCATTATAGTGTTATGTGTAAAAACCAAGATTTAGAAGCAAAGTGTCCATTAATAAATTTAAATTTAAATTTATTTAATTTTAATTTATTTAATTTTAATTTATTTAATTTTAAGCAAAGTGTCTAAATTTAAATTTAAATTTAAATTTATTAATGGACACTTTGTTTCCAAATCTTGGTTAATACAAATAACACTATAATGAACACAAGGGTGCATATTAATTTTTAAATTGTTTTTGTTTTATTTTTGCCTAAATACCCAGAAGTATAATTATAGAATTTCTGGGTGCTTCTTTGTCTCTTTATACAATCTTTGTTTTAAAGTCTGTTAGTTTCTATTCATTAGGCAGAACTACAATCTCTCCCTTTGATAGTTTTAAATAATGGAATACTGTGGCTTTGTTAGGAAGGAAGTCTGGTCTAATTAGCTTATTACCCTTTTATTATTATAGATACCCACTGCTTTCTTTCTTGTACAACAGATGTAGTTCTCTATAGCCACGTCACTATTGAAGATGATGTCCATAACATTCTCCTAAGGTTGACTTACCTTCATACAGGCTTCTTTCTGACATTATGTCTTTGGTAGCCTCCCTCCAGCCTCCATTTCTTGGAGAATTTAAATAGAAAACTTGAAATTATGAAGTATTTTTCTCACCTTCAGAAAGGAAAACCTTTTCTCAGTTTCTTACCAGTTTATAATCCTGGAAGTTATTTCTCTAGGACCAACAGGGCCAACCTTTTGAAATGTAATGATCAAAATAATTAGTGTCCCTATATGCTAATCTCTGTGGATAGTAAGAGCCTAATATTTATAACTATAAGGGAAAATTAACAAAGACATCTGGTCTAGTCACATAGACTAGCCTCTCACCAATGTTTTCCTTTTTATTTATTTATTTTTTTTCTAGATCACAAAAATTTGTCCACTTACTGTTTTAGCAAAGTTTAGTTCAAAGGCTCTCCTTATTGCAAAAGTCTTAAACAGTAGAGTAATAATCTTGAATTCAAGTTTATCCTTGCCCATTTAACAATGTTGGTTCAGCTGAAACCAGTTTGGCTCAGTGGTAGAGCGTCGGTCTGCGGACTAAAGGATCCCAGGTTCCATTCCGGTCAAGGGCATGTACCTTCATTGCGGGCACATCCCTCGTAGGGGATGTGCAGGAGGCAGCTGGTCGATGTTTCTCTCTCATCAACGTTTCTAGCTCTCTAGCTCTCTCCTTTCCTCTCTGTAAAAAATCAATAAAAATAAAAATAAAAACAACGTTGGTTCAATTTTTTCTTTGACACTATCAAAAGAAGAAAAATGGACCAAAAATGTAAACATTTTTGGAGAAATGGAGGAAAATATACTCAGAAAGTAAAAGCTGTTCATGCAAAGATAAATATGATAAAATGCAGCCAAACTGAGCATATGTGGAAAAAATATAAGCCTCGTTTGTTTTGTTCATTTAGGTGTCTGCATGATTCTGTTGGGGTTTGAATTTGTGACCCCTGGTATGTTTTTTCGCAAAAGCCAGAAAGAGATGTTATTTTCAAGTACCTCCTGCTTTTGGCCCTGAAAAGCCCCTAAGGCGAAGAAACACAAAGCCCTACATAGAATAGAAGAAAAAATGCAGAGCACAAAACATAATGAACTCTCATACTGTTTGATTCTTCCTCAGCAGAGAAAACAAAACACAAATGAATTTTCTACTATATTATCCTGCCATACTACATTAGTGAAGCACAGTGTTTTCTGCTCAACTTTCCTGCATTTGTGTCTGTGAATAATTTACCAAAAGGGATTTATTAGTAGCTTTCTTTCTGTTTTGTAGTTTTCATAAAGATAGGGCTCTTTGATATTTATTTTGATCTGTAGGATTTAAATTGGAATATGAATACCTTAGCATTGAAAATCAATCTGAAATATGTTTATTTGTACTGAGATTCTTGGATGAAAGGAACTAGATAAATACTGATTTTTCCCCCAAAAATCTAGTCACCCCTTGAGTTTCTTCTATAGTTTTTAAAATATCTCCTGTCTTCATTGTTAATATTTCTCAAATCTGCATACTATTTTCTATTATACTAATCTGAGTTGTGGTATCATCTTAATTTATTGCTTTGTCATCCTTATTTATAGAAAGGCTGTTTGGAGAGTCATGAAAAAGCACAAACTCTCTTATTCATAATTAAGGTCTGTTTTTTGCTTGTTTGTTTTAACTTAAGCTGTCCTCTTACATTCTGGTGAGTATTAAAGACTCCTGCTAGATCAGCAATGCACATGGTTCTGGGAGATCTATAGAAATCAGGCAGCCTGTCTTACTAACTCACCTTCTCATTAATAATAGGTGTTTGGGCATTGTCACTCATTTATTAGACCCATAAACTGGAATTCAGATAAATATAACATGTGTTATAAAGAACAGTTTGGCTATAAATTAATATACCTCTACTTTAATTGCACAGAAATTAAAATCAAGAAATAAATTAAACTCTGTAGAGCTACATTACCAAAAAAATGTTTTCTGTAGGGACAGCTCCCCATCCATACTTGTTGCTGGTAGGAGTGGACTTCTTGCCATATCCAGAGGGGAAATTTTTTTTTTTTTTCTGAGATCCACATGAGAGGATGAGATACTATAGAAAATGGAATTATATCTCTATGGAATTATAGCTCAGAGATTACAAAGTCCCATTTCCATCTGCCCTACCATTGAAGAAGTATAACTGTGGCTTCAGCAGAGATAGGATCAAAGCCTTTGCCCAGAGCTTCAGTTCCATGTCTGGGGCAGTGTCCAGGTCAGTACCAGGCTAGCTTAGTTTGTGTTTCCTGCTGCAGCCCATTAGCTCACCTTGTGTGGGGATCTCAAGGCTATGGGCCATGTCACTACAGAGGGACCATAGGCAAGTGTAAGACAGTCACAGGAGTGCCAAGGGCCAGGAGCCACAAGAGCTCCAAGAGTCACGGGAGAGGATTCCTTTGTTAGGAGATTAAGTATTCCCGATTTTTCAAGAGTGTGTAGTAGCCCCACACCCTTGGCCAATCCTTAGTGCCCCAGGTCAGATTGAAAGGCACCACCCTAATTTTTGTAGAACTCCCAGAACCATGTGCATTGCTTTTCAAACAGGAATCTTTAATATTCACCAAAGTATAAACGGACAGTTTAGGTTTCAAAAAAAAAAAAAGTTTCACAAGCCTTCATCTCATCTTGATTGAATTTCCCCCCCAGTAATCTTTGGGTAATTGGTCAGTGGTGCCCTAGGAAGTGTAAAATTGCAGCTTCTTGGTGAAACTGCCCAAATGGCCATGCTTATAATGTCTGGCTTTCCCTTTTGCCTTCTTCCTATTACTAATAACTAGCTAATTCCTATGACCTAACCAACTGAAGATAAATGTATTTGTCAATGAAAATGTTAATATATGTTTTTTTTTCTTTAGTGTTTAAACCCTGAGCAGCAAAATAGCCACATTTTGTATTGTCACATAGGATGTATTATGAGTAGTTCATTGTATGTATTTAAGCTTTCCTTATTATTTAATTTAAACTCTAATTTGAGACAACTAATAAAATTGTTTGCAACACTTTTAACTTTTAAGCTGTAGTGGATAATAAATAATATTGTTTTCTAAATTTGTTTAATTGTAATTAAACTAGAGGCCTAGTGCACAAAATTCATGCATGGGTAGGGTCCCTAGACCTGGCCAGTAATCAGGGCGGATAGGTGCCTTCCTTCCCCTGGCTGCTGGCTGCTGGCTGCTGGCTGGAACCTTCTTTTCTTCTCCACCATCCCCTGGTGGTCAGAGCATGTCATAGCGAACAGTTGAGCTCCTGGTAGGCCAAACTCCTGAGGGGACAATTTTCATATTAACCTTTTATTATATAAGATTCCTTTAATGATATTTCTTTAGGTATTACCTAAACTATTTAAAACTTCTACAAATTAATATGAATGTTTAAGTATATATTTAAATATTTAGTTTTACATTACTTTAAGTACAGAACCGTTTCAAGAACTATTCATAGATAGCCCATCTAAAAACACCAAGACACATTGCATAAAATATTATTTTAAAAGGGTATGAAAGCAAACATTGCAATTAGCTTACTTATTTTTATGCTTTTTGGAACAGACTTATTAAAGTGATAACAAATAATATTCTTAGTCCTTAAAAATTCAAAGCATTCAATTAAGAAATATAAAAAATAAGAAATATAAAATTGACGATATAAAAATAAAAAATGTTTGCTAATGGCTTTTAATGTAGTACTCTCCAAATATAGGAAGACAATTTAAAACACATAAAAATCTACTTCTCATTTTTTCCTATATATTCTCATACATCCTATCTAATAAAGATGGAATATGGAAATTGACCATAACTCCACAACAAAGATGGCAGTGCCCATAGCCAATAAAGAGGGAATATGCAAACTGACGCCACAAGGCAAGCGGCGGAGGGCGGCTCTGGCTGGAGAGAAGGTGGAAAGGCGTTCCAGGCCAAAGCAAGGGTGGAAAGCTGGCTCTGGCCTGAGCAAAGGCGGTGCCAGCAGCCAGGGGAAAGAAGGCATATTCTTGCATGAATCAGTGCATCGGGTGTCTAGTAAATATATAAAACTTGATAATGTAATATAATTTAAACCAAACAAATGAATATGATCTCTAAAGACATTTGATAACTACATATTGCTCATGTTATGTTTTTCTTTAGTTATCTTCTGTCCCAATCTCTTCCCTCTAAAAGAGACACTAAGGCATGCACAGGGACTAAAATAAGTCAATATTAACAATAAAACTTTAATAAACTTTTATTTTCACATTGATTTGAAATAATCACAAAGTTCCTTAAAACAAGTAAACAAATGCTTCAACTAAACATGGCCTAAAAATAGCAAATGACTAGAAGATGACAAGAAATAGGTGTATTACAAGATGCAATAGTGTGTATATGTCCAAATGAACAAATAAGAGCAGAAATACAAGAATGTTAGGAAATGTGGGAAATATGTGATTGAAAGAAAACGACTAGTTGCAAGATTAAATTGCTCATAATGTTTCTACTTTTAAATATATCCTAATTAAAAATGTGATTTTGCACAATCACAGGAATAAAGCCATGTATTTCTTTATAATTAAATGTAAGTATATTTTTACCTCCTCCCCCACTTCATACACACATCAATATCCAAATTATTCAAAAAACCTGGAGTTGTTTTTATTTCTTGTTTATATTATGTATTTATTTATATTTTATCACAGGTCACAGGTATTTACTTGTTTTATTTAGCTCAAGTAAGAAGATATAGTATTCTGGATAAGCCAAACAATTTCAGCCATGTTCATAAAAGAAACTGCATTATTTAATCCAGAATTATTTTTTTCTATATATCTGTGGTATGAAAAGGAACAATGATCTTTTCTTCCTTTCTTTTTATTTTTAGGTAGCATTTATTTATTTATTTTTATTTATTTATTGTGTTAACATCTTAGCTAATAAAGACGAAATATGGAAATTGACGGTAACTCTGTGACAAAGATGGTGGCGCCCACAGCCAATAAGGAGGGAATATGCAAATTGATGCAACAAGGCAAGAGGCAGAAGGCGGCTCTGGGCCGGAGCAGAGGCGGTGCCAGCAGCCAGGGGAAGGAATGCCTATTTTCGCATGAATCTTTGTGCATTAGGCTGCTAGCTGTTTAGTAAAATTATACAGATTTCAGGTATACAATTCTATAATACATCATCTGCATATTGTATTGTGTGTTTACTACCTTAAGTCAAGTCTTCTTCCATCGCCATTTATACCCCCCTTAAACTTCTTGTACCTTCTCCCATCCTTCCTACACCTGGCAATCACCATCTTATTGGCTATGTCCATGAATTTTCTTTTTTTCTTTGCTTAACATTATTTCTTAGTTTGAGTTTAATCAAATAGGTAATCCTTCTTTAAAAATAAGTAAGAAAACTATCTCAGTAGGAAATACTTGTATTTCTTGAATATTTATGCAAACTGGCATTTTAATGTACTAGTCAAAGCACCAGATACATGGAGAACAAAATTTTGAATGTAAGATGTTAAAACAGAAACAATATGGTTCAATATTTTGATCTTAGATCTCTTGTGAGGTATATTATTTCTTAGTTTAAGATTTTTAATTATGCAGGGACCAGCTTGGCTCAGTGTATAGAGCGTCGGCTTGGGGACTGAAGGGTCCCGGGTTTGGTTCCAGTCAAGGGCATGTGCCTTGGTTGCGGGCACATCCCCAGTGGGGGGCGTGCAGGAGGCAACTGGTTGATGTTTCTCTCTCATCGATGTTTCTGGCTCTCTGTCCCTCTCCCTTCCTCTCCGTAAAAAAATCAGTGGAATGTATTTAAAAAAAAAAAAAGATTTTAATTATGTTCACAATTCATGTTTTTCAAAATACTCAAAGAATATCAAAATAGAATGAGGTATATTTGGATGTGTTATATTTATAAGTAAGTATATTTAGAAATTTTTGGTGGTTATATTAATTATATATATGAACAAAGTCTTCTGAATTACACCTAAAAAGTTTGTCTCAAAATCTTTGTAAGCAAAGATGGAAATTTGCCACAATTCATTGAAAAGAGTGAACCAATTATAATTAATTGTATGGTAATTAACTCAGATCAATACATTTACAGCTTTAAAACAACCAAATGTATTAGGCTCTATTAGTAAAATATTTTTAAATTTTAATTTCTCATATTTCCCTATTTTATTCTTCTCAAGGGTAAGTTTGTGACTTTTCTTCCTGTCACTTTTATCAATATTTAAAAAGTATGGAGGATATATATATATATATATATATATATATATATACACACACACACATATATATATATATATATATATATATATATATATATATATATAATTTAAATTATTTATTGTTTAAAGTATTACATGTGTCTCCTTTTTCCCCCACTGACCTCTTCCAGGCCACCCCCACCCCCCAGCATGTTCCCTCACCCAACACCATTCTCCAGATTGTATCCTTTGGTTTTGCTCATATGCATGCATACAAGTCCTTTGGTTGATCTCTTACTCCCCCTACCTCCCCACCTTTCCTCATTGATGCTTCTATGACTCTGGTAATATTTTTGTTCCTCAGTGTATGTTGTTCAATATATTCCACAAATGAGTGAGATCTTGTGATATTTGTCTTTCTCTGACTAACTTATTTCACTTAGCATAATGCTCTCCATGTCCATTTATGGTGTTGAAATGGTAAGAATTCCTTCTTTAACACAGCAGTGTAGTATTCCATTGTGTAAATGTACCACAGTTTTCTAATTCACTCATCTGCTGATGTGCTCTTAGGCTGTTCAAATCTTAGCTATGGTGAATTGTGCTGCTATGAACATAGGTAAACTGCTAGAAGATATCAAAAGAGAGATCAACAGCAATATGATCATAGTAGGGAACTTTAACACCTCATATCACTGAATAAATTTTCCAGACAAAAAAATCAGCAAAGAGCCAAAACTAGTTTGGCGTAGTGGTAGAGCGTCAGTCTGTGGACTGAAAGGTCCCAGGTATGATTCCGGTCAAGGGCATGTACCTTGGTTGCAGGCATATCTCCGGTAGGGGGTGTGCAAGAGGCAGCTGGTCGATGTTTCTTTCTCATCGACGTTTCTAGCTCTCTATCTCTCTCCTTTCCTCTCTGTAAAATATCAATAAAATATATTTTTTAACAATCAGCAAAGAAACAGCAATCCTAAATGACTTACTACATTAGATGGACATAATTGACATTTTCAGAACATTTCACTGCAAAGCAAGAGAATATATATCCTTCTCAAATGCACATGTATATTTGCAAAGATAGATCACATATTGAGTCACAGGCAAAGTCTTTCCAAATTCAAGAAGATTGAAATCATATCAGGCATATTTTCAGACAACAATGGCATAATATTAGGAATCAACTACAATAAAAATAATAAAAAAATTTCAAACACTTGGAGGCTGAATAGTGTGTTATTGAACAATAATTGGGTTACCAAAAAGATCAAAGAAGAAATAAGAAACATCCTGGAAATGAATGACAATGAAAACACAGCAATCCAAAACCTATGGGACACAGTGAAAGCAGTCCTGAGAGGGAAGTTCATAGCTCTACAGGCTTACCTAAAAAAAACAGAATAAAATAAACAAACAAAAACAACAACAAAAACACCAAGAAAAACTGGTAATAAATTATCTAACTCTACAAATTAATGTATTAGAAAGAGAGTAACAAGAAAAGCCCAGAGTGAGCAGAAGGAAGGAGATAATAAAGATCAGAGCAGAAATAAATGAAATGGAGATCAACAACAATAAAAAGAATACAAAAGATCAATGAAACCAAAAGCTGGTTCCTGGAAAGGTTAAACAAGATTGATGAACCTTTAGCCAGACTCACCAAGAACTACAGAGAGAGGACTCAAATAAACAAAAACAGAAATGAAATAGGCAAAATAACAACCGACCCCGAAATAACACAAAATATTATTTTAAAAAATACTATGAACAACTCGACTCCAAAAAACTAAACAACCTAGAAGAAATGGACATATTCCTAGAAAAATACGACTTTCCAAAACGCATGAAGAATTATATAATTGCTTTTACTGTGGATTATTTAAGATATTAACAAACATATCTTGGGAAAATAAATGGATTTTAGATACTTTGAAGTAATTATGTCAGTGAGATTTATAAGAAAGAAAAGATGGGTTTATCAAAGAAAGAATCACCTAATAATATCATCAGAGACAACGAATTTTAGCTCCAGAATAAGTAAAACCTGATATATTGGTTCAATTTATTGACTTTATCTTTGGTATTTTAATACATAGGGTGACCAGTCTTTTAAAACCAAAGTTGAAGTAATCTAAAAAGGCCCATATCTGAAGGAAATCTAAGGTTATTATGCTTATTATACCTATGATGTCTGTGCAGAATGGCAAACTACAGCCACCATTTTTAGCAAAAAGCAATTCACCCAAAGGATTTTCTGTTACACATATATCATCATTAGACTGCGAAACACATTTGCTTCTAGAGGCCTTCAACAATCATTCTAAACCCTTAAAAACATTTATAAGTTATTTTATTTTAATGTATTGTTT
Source organism: Pipistrellus hanaki (assembly GCF_964339955.1). Classification (NCBI taxonomy): domain Eukaryota; kingdom Metazoa; phylum Chordata; class Mammalia; order Chiroptera; family Vespertilionidae; genus Pipistrellus; species Pipistrellus hanaki. Next base: position 71,623,990 of record NC_140505.1, read on the forward strand.
GTTTTAATTCATCTTAGTAGGTTCTGTTTCTGGAATAAAGAACTATTATGCTATCTTGTTAGGAAGTGTTTTTACTCCTGAGTTGAAGAAAGTCATTTGTCCCAGGTACTTTGGCATTCTGATTCTTAGGGCAAACTATGACAGACATGTCAAGCAAGGCTTAATTATGAAATAATCAACAATACATTAGCTGTAGTGATATTAAACCTGTAGCATTCAATATCAGTGCTTAAACTAACCAAATGAGGTAGAAGGAATGAACTGTCTAAAACTATGGGTTATTGGAAATCTCACTGACAGGAAACATCAGGAAAAAGAATGCTTGTCTTCTCAACATTCACTGGGAAGAGACGCTCTCATCCTGATTTATTTAGCTCTGACTTTGTAAAACTGAATCAGCTATTTTCGCTGATGTGTACTAAACTGGTTCAGAAAAAGTGATTGAGAAATATTAACCAGTGTGTAATTTTTAAGTCAAGCGATTAAAAGTATTTAACTATTGTAGTCTGTAGCATTCCAAATTAAAAACATACTTTAGTATTATTCTGGTTCTTCTCTTTTGCCCAATTTTTTTATTCATTAAGCACAACACTCAGTACCTCCTATTTTTGCCATGCGGTTTAATATACATTGCTTACTGCTGTGTATCTTGGCAAGTATACATGCAGTCCTTACAGTGAATCCACCACCAGAGTTATAGGCCTGGTCCTCCAGGATGAGCTTGCTCACAGTTGTGACCATTCTGGCCAGGTGTCCCTGAGCTGAAGGCAGTGGCCCCTTCCTAGCCACTCTCAGGAAGACATATATAACAAATAGTTCCTGTTTCTCATAAAGGCTAAATATAAAATTATTTTGTCTTTTTATATTTACAATTACTTATGGAGTTTGAGAGATATATGTTTGTGCAATTTTAAAAATATCCTATTAAATGTACAAATATACATAATTAGTAAATTAGTTCATATCTCAACAAACATAAGCCATTTGAGTCCCTTTATAATTTCTGGCACTTTAGATATTATCCACAATCCTCATAAGATTGATGGTGTTGAATTTCTATGTGTCACTTGATAGTTTTCATGATCTTAAGGCAATTGCTATGCATCTTCTTCACTAATTACAATAATAATAATGATGATAATGTCTCAATCAGTGTTCTGGTGGACAACAAATAACACATTAAGAGGGGGTATTTGACAAGAATTTAATAAAGGGACAATTTACAAAAGTGTGAGATTGTAACCGGACAAATAATGGGTCTGTGCTGCCTGTCACTACTCAAGTCAACTAAGCAGGAATTGCCATTTAAGCAATGTCTCTCCAATAAATTATGGGAAAGCAGCAGGTCATGCACAAAAATCTGGTCTGCACCCCACCATAAGCCAGCAGCTCATATTGAGTAAAAGGACAAAGATTATATGGGGAAATAGCCAAAGTATATATCAAATAGTCAGTTAATTGTGAGTAGAGAGCTGGGCATCTTCAAAGAGCTTAGTGATATACAAAAGGGCAGGGATCTTCAAAGGGCTGGTGATTCTGCTTTCTGCAGCAAAACTGTTAATCATCCTATATAATAAAAGCCCATTAACTAAAATGGTGGAATGACCAGAATGACCAGAGACCAGAACAACCACAGCCCCTCGCACTGGCTGGCCCTGCCCCTCATGAGTGGTTAGGGGCGGTCAGGCAGGTATGCAGAGAGGTTAGAGATGATAAGACAGGCAGGCAGAGATGGTTTGGGATCATCAGGAAAGCAGGCAGAGTGGTTAGAGGCGATCAGGCAGGCAAGTGAGCAGTTAGGAGCCAGTGGTCCCAAATTGCAAGTGGGATGTCCGACTGCCAGTTTAGGTGGGCATAAACCAGGAATTGGCCATCTTTTGAGGGGTCCAGGATTGCAAGAGGGTGCAGGTCGGGCTGAGGGACCCCATCCCACCTTGTGCAGGAGTCTAATTCCAGTAGGTGATAAGTGAAAGAAGGTAATCAAAAGGTTGATGAACCTTGGGGCATCAGCAGGGATGAATCATATTATGTGCTGCTGAAATAGCTGAAAGCATTTCCCCAAACCTAAAGGTCTGCATATATTATTGCTTGCTACCAGACAGCTGAGCGAAGTTCCTTTAACCTGCTAATCTACTGTTTACCAAACCTTATCTTTATACGTATATCTACTTTGCTATAGGGCAAAATCCTATATAATATAATATATATTATATAATAAAGAGGTAATATGCAAATTAAATATGCCCTCAGAAGATGTCTGCCAAGACCAGGCTGGCAGGGGGTTTAATAAGGGACAACCAAATGACCAAAAAAGCAGGCTGCATGGGCAACCAGGCGAACCGGCCATGAGGGATGACCACGCTGGAGGGGGGGGGGGGAGCAGTTGGGAGCAACCAGGTGGCATGGGGGCAATTTGGCGTGATTAAGCTGGCAGGGTAGCAGTGAGGGGCAAATAGGCCAGTGGGGGGGGAGTAGTTGGGGGTGACCAGGCCAGCAGAGGGGGGGCATTTGGAGGCAACCAGGCCAGCAGGGAGGGGGTACTTGGGGGAAACCTGGCTGGCAGTTGGAGGCATTTAAGGGCAACCAAGCAGGCAGAAAGGTGAGCAATTAGGAGCCAATGTTCCAGGATTGTGAGAGGGATGTCCAACAGACGGTTTAGTTCCGATCCCTGGGATGGGCCTAAACATGCAGTCAGATATCCCCCAAGGGGTCCCAGATTGAAGAGGGTAAAGGCTGGGCTGAAGGGATCCCCCCATGCAAAAATTTCATGCACCAGGCCTCTAGTGTGTTAATAAAAATCTAAGGGTCCAGAGACTGGGGGAACTTAGTTACTAAAGCTAAACTTCCCCTAGCTCCCCCCAAAAATGCCTTCCAAATTCATATTTTTTTCTCCAGCGTCTTAATTAATTTACTCACAGCTCCTTCTCCAGATTCCTGAACCCTAGTCGATGCAGAAACACCCAGCACCCTTGCATGAATTTCTTGCACTGGACCTCTAGTTCTTTGATAATAAGTGGTTCCAAATGTGGAGGATAAGTTGTATTTCCAGGTGAGCTCCCAGGTCCTACGTGTGTAACTGCCAGCCAGGTTAGAATGTGCCTTCTTTGATCATAAGAACACACACAGTAAACAATCACAGTAAATAGAGAATGATTATTATTTCTTACAGTTCTAACTGGTTCCCTAACATTCTATTTCTGCCCCTATCAAGATGATTTAAAGGACGTCAACAAGTAATGATGAAGTGCTCTGGAAATAAGCATGCAAAAACACCACTACTCCCCTTGGTCTTTAATGGTAGGGGAGGCAGGGCTTATCAGGATCCAGCAAAAATGGAAACTGGGAGTGGGAGAGGGGAATCTGCTGGGACACTGGGGTTCTCCTTTGGTGCAAAAAGCTTGTCCTCGTCAACCTTTCAGGAGGAACCTGGGGGAAGAAATAACAACATCAATTTATCGTACTCTCCCTTCTCCTGTTGATGACTTCCACTATCTGAATCCAATCTGTGCCAGAAAAGGAGACTAATTCATAGTGAAACATCGGGTTTGGGGTGCAGATTTTTCCTGTGGTCCCTGTCTTCATGAAGTTTGAAGACTAAACCCATGGACAAAGGGCTTCTTTATTTAAAAATGTTGAATTTTTACCAGTTGGAGTGGCTCAATAGTTGAATATAGACCTGTGAACCAGGAGGTCATAGGTTTGATTCCTAGTCAGTGTGCATGCCCTGGTTGTGGACTTAATCCCCAGTGTGGGGACATATCATGTAGTGATTCTCTTTCATCATTGATGTCTCTATCTTTCTTTCCCTCTCCCTTCCTCTCTAAAATCAATAAAAATATATATATTTTTAAATGGAGAAGTTTATTGAATGCAGATAAAAAAAATTCATCTGGGCAGGGGTATCCCCAAAGAGGACCCCCTAGGAAGTGGCCCCCAAATGGGAAAAGCACCCCCCCCTCTCTCAATGGAAAAATCAATCTTAAAAAATGTGCCTTGTGACACTTTGTCTCCAGTTTATATATCCAGCTGTTCTTTGTCTGAACCTGATCCTTTCAAATTAGACCCTTCCTTGATTTAGGAACCCCTTACTTTCCTCATCTGTCATTCTGCTACATGGTATTAGTTTCAAATCTCAAAGCTCACGTGGTGCCCCCTCTGTCCCTCCCTTATCTTTAACATTTCTTTATACTACAAGTAAAATAAGTGTTTTGGTGTCCCCGAGCTCCAGTCTATGCATTCCTCTCCCATGGACCCTCTCTCACTTGTCTTGCCTGGATATGTTTTATTACCCCTTAGGTTAGGGCGGCCTTAGATCTAACTTATGATTGCTTTAATTGTTATGCTGGAAATACCTCCATCCTTCCTGGACCCCCACTCCCTGCCCCGACTTCCTGTCTTAAGCTAGTTACCGTATTTTTCGGACCATAAAACGCACTTTTTTCCCCCCAGAAGTGGGGGGTAAAAGTCCCTGCGTCTTATGGTCCAAATATAGCCTACACATATACTTTAAGAAAAAAGTTTTTTTACTTGCCCGGCTCTGTGTGGTCTCTGTGTGCTTGCCCGGCTCTGTGTGCTTGCTGCAGCCACTGTCCATTCCTCCGTGCCCAGAGTGTCTGCCCTGCTCTGTAAACCCCAAGTGGTAGAGGAGTTCCCATGTATGGTAGTCAGCCTCCATGCCCTCGCTGCAGCCATATCTCCATGTCAGCCCAGGTGCGGTGTACGGTAACTGCGTAATCCAAACCGTAATCATCGCCTGTACCCCTTGTTGGCCCGTACTCCATGCCCGGAAGAATGCTGCGTCTATTCCCCCAATCATTTCTCTCCGCCCTCTGTTGCCGTGCTTGACTACTGGGTAGGCGTACTGTAGATCTCAGCAGAACCTTTACCATAAATCTTCAACTTTATTCTAATTTATTACTGAACTCTCTTGTTATTGTGTTTTACAGTACATTTTGTCTTTTGCTGACTGTATTTGTTAATAATGGTTCTAAATGGTTCTAAATGCTGCTGTTTACTTTACAGGGTTGATTACATGTGTTTATGACTGTGATGTTGGGTTTTAATGCACATAAAATATTTTAGGACACTATTTGTTTCAGAATCTTTTTTTCTTCATTTCCCTTCTCTAAAAACTGGTGCATCTTATGGTCCGGTGCGTCTTATGGTCCGAAAAATATGGTAGTTAACCCTTTGCAATAGTGTCAATAAAGAGCAAGGTGACAAGATGAGAATATTTAGTGAGCAACCGCATGCCTAATTTTGTTTAAATATTACAAAACCTCTTCACAATTTACCAATTAAAGCTCAACTTTCAAGGACCTATAGCTGGTGAGAGGTAGAGCATGGGTTTAGACTCATATTTCTCTAATGCTACCACTTAGGCTGTATACTATGTTGTGCAATAACAATCATGTGCCTTACAAAATCCCCAATACTTCATTTACATACAGCCTCAGACCTCAGCAATGATGATTTCAAATTAAGCACATATTAAAATTCACAATAAACCACTGCTTTTAGTGAGAGGGCAGGGCGGGGCGAGGATGAGCTCCTGACTCTACTGTGGGGCAGGGCGGAGTTATCCTCCATTTTGTAACTGGACCCAGCCCAATCAGGGTTAGCCGAGGCAGTGACATCACCACCGACCGGATTAAAACCCCTGGACTGGGCGAAATTCGCTCTCTTCTGCCATGCTGCCGGCGTGAGTGGGACAGAGCCCATGCTAGCATGGAAAAGGCTCTTTTGTTTATTGCATCGGACTCGGCTCCCTGGTGGTCCTTGGGGATCACGAAGTCTGGGCATAACATATGGGGGTTCTTCTGGGATCCCCAGCTAGGACCATGAGGGACTCCAATTCAGAGAGCCTGACTGGCCACGGTAGGTGTGTGTTTGTCTGTGTCCTTGTGTGAGTGCTCTGGAGGGATGTAAAACCTCTCATGGAATTGGTGCCCGAATATGTCTGATAGACACACCACAAGACCACGGGCTGAAGGATTCAGAAGACATTCTGACCTCCCGGGAGGGCCCTAGAGGGACCCTCATATGGGGAGAGGGGCAAAGTGTGGCCTGCGTGGCTGCACGAGGCCCCCTGGCGGCGTTGGGATGGAGGGGGGGCTTCGGCAGGGCTCAGTCCGCATGTTGGAGCTGGGCAGTGGAGAGCACGCACCTGGGTTAATTTTGCTGGCTGCCTGGAGAAGGAGAGGCAGAGCCAGGAAGCCGCTGGGGTGGCCCGAGCAGCGTGGCTGGGGCGGCAGCAGCAGCAGCCTCCCTCCAGGGCCTGGGCCAGCGTGGCAGCATCGGGTCTAGGAGAGGAGGCCTCAAGAGTGAATTTCTGTGCTCATGTAAGGGAAAAGGCCAGTTCAAAACGAGTGAGCATAGTTTTGGGCTGTGCTTAAACTTTTCTGTGTACAGAATGCGCCACCGACCGGAGTAAAACCCCTGGACTGGGCAAAATTCACTCTCTTCCGCCATGCTGCCGGCATGAGTAGGACAGAGCCCATGCTAGCATGGAAAAGGCTCTTTTGTTTATTGCATCAGACTCGGCTCCCTGGTGGTCTTTGGGGATCACGAAGTCTAGGCGTAACAATAGCAGGACACTGTTCTTCCCCCTTTCCACAGCCTTTTCTTTTGATTTAGAAAAAATGTCAGGGTTCAACACCTACTTTAAAAAAATCCCAGCTCCCCTCAAGCTAAAGGCTACATCATACAGTTTAAGATTTGAGTTTGTTTTGCCTTTCCTGACTCATTGCTAAAACACAAACAAGCAAACAAAGGCACAAAATAAACTATTATATTACCAGCATTTGTCCTTTTTTTTTTTTTTATAGCCTCTGTATGCTAATTTTCTACAGTCTGTACTCCTATGTCATCTTGGCATTCAACACCAGGTCTAATTCAGCCCATTAGATTGAAAACTGTATCTCATTTTTGAGACCAAAGCAGGAAACTTTTCGACTGTTTATATTTCTGTATTAGGACAGAGGCAAAGAAGACAAATCTGAAATTCCAGAATAAATAAAGGACAAGACACAAAGGCAGCACAATTAAATGTGTAAATAGCATACCAATATCTATTTATTTTTTTCTGTAGAAAAAATATGGAAATGAACTCAAGAACTAAACTAGTATTATCAAATTAAATATGCTCCTAATTAATATTTCCTATATAATCTAGTCAATCATTTGATACCAATGAACCTAGATTACCACAGATGTTAAATTGTCAAAATAATAATATAGACCCTCACAGGATTTTATTGAGATAAAGTAAGATTAGAGATGCTAAAGAGTTTGAAATAGAACATAATAATAGTAATAATATTATAAAAATTGTTTTTTTATAATTAATTATTATATTAATTGTTTGTCTATTCTCCTTTTTGACTTTATTTTTCTGTTGGCACAATACTACTTTTATTTTTGTCAAATTTTTTACTTCATTGTAATACAGTATATTTTAAAAAAGGAAGGGAAAGATATAGAAGTAGAGATATATATGTGTATGTGGTTGTGTGTGTGACAGAGAAAGAGAAAGGGAGACAGTAAGGAAGGAGGAAAGAAGGGAGGGAGGGAGGGAGTTATTTCTAGATTCTGTCACAACATAAATATATTACCTAATTTATTTATTATTGAAAATGTATTATTAAATTGAACAAGCAGAGCAAATACTTTACTATTGCTGGAGGCAACCATGAGTCACATTCTGACAGATTACATGTATTTAATGCAAGTATTTATTTTTAATACAAGAGGATAAATAATTTCTTTAGTAATTGCCAAATCATACTTTCCCTGAAATTCATGGCATCTTCTCAGGAAAGCACATTTACCAAAATGTCATGTGAATGTATGCATATTTCAAGGGAAATTCAGAGAAACTATGTATAACAACTTCCTAACTTTCTTTCCAAAGGGTGACATTAAAAGATAGATTGATTTCATTGTATTCATTTTTGTACATTTTAAACTTTTTTATGGATTACATATTTCAATTAAATGTATTCAAATTAGAGGTCATATATATATAATAACACACATATATATGTCCTCTAATTTGAATACACTTAATACATACGTAAGTATACATAATACATAATATATACTTAATACATAATATATACATAATACATACATAAGTTTATACATACTTATATAATTTACAAGGCTATTATATAGTAATAAGAAAAAGACATTTGCTGCTTCCCCTCCCCTTTATTTGGGGTGGGGGGCATGATAAATCCATTCATTTGGTTTTTCAATTGCCTGAAGATATTTGATAAGATAAGAGATTTTTATAACATTTTAATTGTGCCTTTATGGGACTCAATTGACACTTGACCAGAAAAAATTAGCATACTCATTTATCAAAAGTCAATAATCTGAAACCAAAAGTAAAAAAAATAATTTACTTTCTGAATAGTAGTGCTTTTAAGGATGTGAAGTGATTCATAGTCAAATTTGGCACCCTGATATTTTTCAGTGTCATAATATGAATTAGGAATATAGAGTGACATATAATATAGCAGAGAAGAAATTCTAGTGAAGTAATTCTGTTTTATCTCTGTTAATCTTTATTCCCATAATACAAATCCTCCATATTTAGTACCTCAGAAAATAAATTACTATTTAGACTTTGACATTTAGGCATGAAAGTAGACTATTCTTCAGGGTAATATACTAGACATACAATTGAAATATTTTGAGAAATTAGTTTTACCCAAATTTATGTTTTCAAAGAACTATGAAAAGTTCTGGGCTTTTTAAAGAGTCATTTTGAACATTGGTTGAGCTTCACAGAAGCTCAGATCCACAGTAATTTGAATGCCTATCAGTAGACTCAGCATACCTCATACTGTAGCTCTGAAAATAGATTCAAGTACACTTAAATACATAGTGTGCCCCCCCATCCCACTTGCCATATTTATCATAAAATATTTTAGTTCATTGTTAATTATTTTTATTTTCATATATTTTTAGGCATTATAATTTCTTAACTCTCTAAAACTTCTAGGAAGAAAAATTAAATGAAGGCATAAGTGCTAACTTAGGTGGAATGTCACAAATAGTTGAATTTCTTCTTTACACTTTTTGTTAGGCACTGTGAATATTTCAAAAATATCCACTGGTATTTTGAAAATGTAAAAAGTGACAGATAAAGTGGCAGATAAAGTGGCTCTGTGTTCAAGTTAGGGCAAAACTTTTGCTAGTATGATCGTATTAGAGTGACAATCAGGCAAAAATAGATTTGTTTTACAGAGTCCTCCCTGAGATCGATTTTTTGATCATTTGCTAATTCATTAATTTTGGAATGTATAATTGAGCACTTACTGTATACACCTGGGTGATGGATAAACAATATATTTGCCCTTGGACATTTATACAGGGGTGGGCAAATGTAGGTTTACAGTTGTTAGTGTGGAAAATAATGCAATAATTAATAAGAAATAATCATACTTAATAAATGAGTAATATGCAAATTAACCATGACTACTCTACACTCACAAGTCACGCCCATGAGCCAATCAGTGTGAGTATGCAAATTAACCCCAACCAAGATGGCTACAGCCACAGAGAGCAGGAGGGAGGCTTGGGTTTCTCTGGCAATGGAGGAAGCCAAGCTTTCCACACACCCTGGCCAGCCCAGGCCTCCACTCAAGGATACAAAGTTTCAATTATAGAAGATAAATCCATAGAAAAATGGCAGCAGCCATGGTGCTGGAGAGAGCAACGTAGGGTTGCCACTGGCAATGGAGGAAACCAAACTTTCCACCTGCCCTGGCAGACCTAAGCATCCACTCCAGGCTACAAAGTTTCAATTATAGAAGATAAATAAACCGCAGATACCAGGGCCTCTGCTGTGTTACCGGGGTTCATGGCTGGCCTGCAAACCACGACAGGCCCCTCACCCAGGCTGCCCCACACCCAAAGGGAACCCCCACCATGATCCAGGACACCCTTTAGGGCAAACCAGCTGGCCCCCTCCCAACCACCAGGCCTCTATCCTACCTAATAAAAGAGTAATATGCAGATTGACCATCACTCCAACACACAAGATCAAGATAGCTACCCCCATGTGGTCAATGATCCTGCCCCCATGTAAACACAAAATAGCCACCACAAATGGCCAGCATAGGAATGCACTTGGGTGGGAGTAGGCCTGCAAGGGAGGGCAGTTGGGTGCAATTAAGCCTGCAGGGGAGGGCAGATAGGGGTGACCAGGCAGGCAGAGGAGTGAAGTTGGGGGCAAACATTCTGGCAGGGAAACAGTTAGACATCAATCAGGTTGGCAGGGCAGAGGTTAGGGGATGATCAGGCTGGCAGGCAGAAGTGGTTAGGGGAAATTAAAAAGGCAGGCAGGCAAGCAGTTGGGAGCCAAAAGTGCTGGATTGTGAGAGGGATGTCCCACTGCCCTTAGTGGGCAGTGGGACATCCCTCAAGGAGTCTCAGAATGGAGAGGGTGCAGGCTGAGCTAAGGGACAACCCCCTTTCCCCATGTACAAATTTCGTGCACCCGGCCTCTTGTACAAAAATAAACTGTCCTAGCCAAAGCTGGTTTGGCTCAGTAGTAAAGCGAGCGTCAGTCTGCGGACTGAAAGATCCCAGGTTCGATTCTGGGCAAGGGCATGTACATTGGTTGCGAGCACATCCCCAGTAGGGGGTGTGCAAGAGGTAGCTGGTCAATGTTTCTCATATACATTTCTAGCTCTCTCTCTCCCTTCCTTTCTGTAAAAAATCAATAAAATATATTAAAATAAATAAATAAATAAATAAATAAATAAATAAATAAATAAATAAACTGTCCTAGCTGGTTTGACTCAATGGTTAGAGCATCATCTCATGAACTGGAGTTTCAAGGGTTCAATTCTAGTCAAGGACATGTGCCTTGGTTGCAACCTCAACTTCCGGCATGGGTTGGGGTGCTTGCAGGAGGCAACCAACAGATGTGTCTCTCACACATCAATGTTTCTCTCTCTGTGTTTCTCCCCTATCTTCCATTCTCTCTAAAAATCAATGGAAAAAATATCCTCTGGTGAGGATTAACAAAACAAAAAAAAAGAATAAACTGTTTCACATACTGACATCAGTAAACTTATTTTAGCAGGCCCTGTATATAAACAAAGTATTGTACTTCCAAAAATAAAGAAAAGCAAGATGTGCCTATCATAAAGAGATACAGTAAGCATATTAAGAATAGTCATATTTTGAAAATATTTCATCTCTAGGGAAATGTAAGGAAGAGTAACATGTAGGTGGAATAAAGGCATATTTGTCAGAGTAAAGTAGGAAATGGCCCAAAAGTTAAAAAGCACATATAAGGGAAAAGTGAAGAAAAATAAAATGGGATACTAGAAATTGCATTATTTGTCTTGTGTATTAGTAGCTCTGAATATGATGTTATATAAGAAATGGCTTGGATCTGGCCACCTATGAAAACTGTTTTTCTATCTTCACAACTCCAGGTGGTGTGTACTATGGTTTGCATCACCAGAGGGAAAATCAAACACAATTTAATTAAACAAGTCTTTCTGAGGAATTCACAATGGAGGGCACTCTATTAGCATTACAGAACATATAAGCACAAGGAATATGACTAATACAGTGACATAACACTGGCAGGCTAAAAGAGAAAGAAGGTCCAGGTAGGAGCACACCCTGATTATGCCTGGCCAAGATTTCACCTTCATCTAGTCTAAATCAATGGTAATTAACATCAGAAACAGTATAGTTATATCAGTATATTATTTTCATACTGCATAAGCATATATATTTGTGTTTCCACTTAACAAACACTCTGTTATCTCATCCAGTATGTGTAATGCCTTCCTAAAGGAAGTGTAAGTATGCAGAGTGTTTCCCACCTGGTCCAACAGCCCCCATTTTTCTGAGAGTGGGGCTCTCTCCTCCAAAATATCACAGTCATCCCTGTTCCTTTTCAGTTTCAGAATACTTTTTCCCCAATCTTGAAGGCCTTTTCCCTTTCCCTCCCCTCTTCCTATATTCAATTCTGCCTCAAAGCCTAAATCAAGTAGTAGTTTCTGGTTTGTTTCCAGCATTTTACCTCTCCTGTGCCAGTACAGTGGCAAGCAAACAACAAACTGTATATAATTGGAGAACAAACTTAAGTAAACATATATATTTTTGTAATTACAGATTGAAAAAGGAAACCCATTGTTGCTTTTTAATCACAGTTTATATCAATGTTGAAATATGACTTAGTAAGCATCGCGAGTTTAGATTTAAAAAAATATTTAATTTGAAATAGTAGTTTGTTCAATGCTAATCCTATAATAACTTAAAATTACATATCTCATGCATGGGTGTGCCTCTACTGTTATACACATTATAAACACATGTGCACCATAATAGGGAGTACTGGATGGAAACTGGGCTCTTAATAAATAGGAGTAATGTTAGCCCTACTCCTGCTAAATGCTATTATATCTTTCAGGAAGGAAAGGAAGGTTAAAAAAAGTAAGAGGGAGATATTGAGAGGGCACTTTGGAACCTCTGATTCGTTTTACAGAGCTCTTTCTCTTAATTGTGTGTGCTCACACTTGTGTTTTTGGTATCTCTAAACTTATCACTAAAAGACCTTTGTAATAGTCTTTACAGTTTAATGAATCAAATGCTGTGAGCACATGGAATTCTGAAGAACATTTTAAAAAGGCCAGGCTTTAAAAGTCAAGGATGATAAGAAAAAGGATTAACTAAGTACTATAGCCAGTAATCCAACTCCTCAATGCTTCTGAATTTAAATTTAGAGGTGTTTCACAACACCTGAATTACTTACATTACTTTGGATCAGATAACTAATTCCAATAGATCAACCTTGGAGACAATCTTCTTACATTAAATTCAAGCCCACTGGAATGTCTGCTCTCCTCAAAATATCATCGTACAGGTTAACGATATTGTCTATAAAGATCTAGGAGCTTTAAGATGAGAAGCTGATGAGGTATATTACTTTGCATGTATAAGATCAGCTTGACTCAATTCTCAAAGTTTTACATTTTTATGTTGTTATATAGTTAAAATATAATTCAGTGGATTTTTCATTAATCTTATATCACTCTAAAGAGAAATGCTAGAAATAACAGTTGTTGCAGAATTAGGCTTGTGGAGAAAACTAATTAGCTAAGGTCAGAGGATTAAAACAAAACAAAACAGCGTGGTAAGCATTTACTGAACATTAAAAGAAAGGGAGAAGGGATTCCACAAAGTAAGAGATCAAAGGACTAAAACTCAGGCTGAGGTAGTTCAATGCTAACACAATTCCTCCTAATGCAATACAACAAATAAAACATTCAATTAACTAGAGAGGGCTTTTCTTTATATCCAACACACTCATTATTTCCAACCTCTAATACCTGTTGAATTTGCATAGGTAAATGTTAAAGTTACTGTAGAGGTATTCAACCCTAGTTTTCCTTAGTGATCATGCAATGTCAACTCTGTTACCAATTTTAGCTATCATTTTAAGACACCCTTGTCGTACCCATGCATAAAACACAGAAGGTGCAAAGCTTATGGAAGAGTAAACCAGATGAAGACAGGTTAAAAGAAACATGTAAGAAAATCTTCTAAAACTTATATAACCCATTATTAGCCTATTTATAGAGCAGGATGTACAATCTTTAAAGATTATGTTTAAGAAACAAAATCCTATATAAAAAATGGTTAAAAGTAGAAAATGATTACACAATCCCATTTCCATAGTTTTACAAATAAATAGAGTCAGTTATGATACAGGTGATATGCAAAGTTGATTATTTCAGTTTCTATACAAACTGAACCCAGAGTTTTAGTTCATGCTTCACATAGTTTTACTCTTTCATTGACCCTTGCACAACCATAATTCTCAGATAGCTATGCAGAAATTTTGTACTTTCATATCCAACCATCACCACTGTAGTGTCAAATGTACCACAATTTATCATTACCAGGATACCCATGTTATACTTTTTATAATAACACTGTGCCTTCAAAATGGGAATCCTCTCTTTGTCTGGTTTCTCAACTGAGGGCCCTTTTCTGTGTTAGCTCATATGCATTGGTAGGAAAAAATTCATTCATGTTAGTGATCAATCATTGGCTAATGGGTCATCTCATATGAAAATAGAACTCTATTGTAAGTTCTGGCATATCTATGTATTATACTAATTTGCAAATTGTTGAATTAATATGAGATAACATATGCTAATGGAGGAAGGTGATTAATAAGTTTTCAAAGGAATTTCAAGTAAGAAGTTTTCAAAGGAATTTCAAGTAAGAAGTAAAATAAACTATCATGGATTCAAACACCCTACTCCAAAACTCTAAAGTATAAAAAATATTATTAGACATATCGTTTGGGAAATTGTTAATAAAACCCAAGAAACTTTGAGATGATGAGAGAATCTGGTTAGTTGGTTTCAGAAGTCCCTTGTTTATAAAAATGTGAAATCAGTTTTCTAAGAAGTCACTCTATAACTAACTATGTCCTCTCTATAATTCACAAATACTTAAAAATAATCTCAATTAAAAAAACCCCAAACACCTATGTTAATATATGTATGATTCATGAGGGTCAACACCTACTAATAAATGCTTTTAGAAAAAAAAGTTATTTGGATATAAATATTTTAAATAAAAATTATCACCAAAATATTATTATTGCCAAAATTAATTCCCTTGATACAATAAATGAGGCAAAAACCAGTATCACCTATGGAAGTGAGATCCACAATTCACTGTCACAGAGGTAAATAAAATGCAGAAAGGCAATTTAAAAGTAATGAAAAGAAAAACAAAAAATCAAAGAAATTTTAATAAACCGATTAGTTTCCACTATTAGCTAAAACTTTAAAAGTAATTGAAAATTATATCACTTAGTGAATATTTCACTCAATATATGTGTAGATTTATGTACTTATAGACTACCTTTTATAATAAGTTTTATAAAACCATATTGAAAAGATGAAATTAGTATAAAAAATTTAAGCAAATTCATCTGAAAAAATAATTTGTTGAAGAATTATAAAGTAGTTGTAAAGAAATATAAACTTATACTGGGCATTCAGAACATTGATGTGAAGGTAAAGACTACACTTATATGCCTAAATGAAGGGTTTTAAATTTACTTCTACTCCAAGTTTGTTATTTGGAGTCTTCTATTTCAAGAAATCTGTACAAATTTTGGAAACAATACTTAAAAACTATATAATAAAAATCTAATATGCTAAGTGTCAAACCATTTGACCATTCAACTAGTAGCTATGACAAGCACTGAACACCAGGGGGCAGATGCTCTGACAAGTAGGTTAGCTTGCTGCTGGGGTTCAGCCAATCAGGACTGGGTAAAATAGGCCTGACATACCCTGTAGCCCTTCTGTGGCCTCTCCCTGATCTTGCATTAGTAGGGTCCCTGGGCCTGACCTGCACCCTCTTACAATCCAGGATCCCTAGGGGGGTGTCAGAGAGTCAATTTTGGCCCAATCCCTGCAGTCCAGGCCAAGGGATTCCACTGGTGCATAAAGCCATGCACTGGGCGTCCAGTATACAAATAAAAACTATGCATTGATAGCTATATATTTGCACTAAATAATTGAAAATGCAAGTTGTTTTAAGCTAAGTTTTATTTCACATGAGTAAAATGTTTTTAAATTTTTATTGTTTTTTACTAAACCTTTTCATCGTTTTTACATATATTTTCACCATTAAAGAAAATTCAATTTTTGAGTAAGAAAAACATGAAAACAGTTGACTCTGCTCAGCTTTGTTGCTATAGCATTTACTTATAAGAAAAGAGCCAAACCCTTTTAAAGCTTCATTATAGCAGCAATCATCTCTGCAATGGTGGCTATTAAACTTATGAAAGTGCACACCATAAATTTCACTAACTGCCAACATCTGAATCTTGAAGCTCTTAATGTTTGAATCAATGGCAATAATATACATGTTTTCACCGTGATTGAAACAAATAATTCACACTGTAGCTTTTGTATGATTGATAATGAAAAATAACCATACAGTTTAACCTAGAAATATCACATGGAGAACATATTTAAAATAAATATCCCTAGTCTTCAAATTAAATTGTAGTTATCATTTTCAGAGGCAGGCAGGAAGGAAGGGAGAGAGAGAATATTAGCATTGCTTTCTTCACCTGTCATTAATTAGCATTATGCTTTTCATAATTTGAATAGACCCAAGAAAAGTACAATAAAATATATTTTATTTCATTTTGATGTGAAAGTAAAGCTATCTCATTAAGAGAATTATGCTATAATGACTAGAGAACAATGGTGCATATAAGAGTTTATTGGGAGCAAAGGCTATCTGCAGTAGATGGAAAGGAAGTGCATTACTGAAGTGATGGATTTTCTGTCATACATTTTTAATTAAAGCCAATGTTGTCACTAAGGAAGTTTTTTTTTTTTTTTTTTTTTTTTTTACCCGAGTCACTCAGTAACTATGAGTATCACAGTTCTTGGAAAAAGAATCATAGAAAGAATAAGGATAATCATGATTATATGAAATGGTGTAGCTAAACAAGTTACAAGGGATATTCTATAATAATATTTATATTACTTCTGCCTATAAAAGGACCCAAGTATTTGGGGAGAATTTTTTTTTTTTTAATTCTCACCTTCAGGTAAAAATCTCTTGTCTTTTAGATGTGTTGATATTTGTAACAGTAAGGGTAAGCTAAGGTTCCTAAGATACTGGCCTGTTATTCGCCTGCACAATTTGTAAAAGAAAAACTTCCATCTGATCAAAATTTTCCCATGTCAATGAGAATGATTAATTCAATTTACTGTCAGACATTTAATTTTTACCTACCCTTACACAAATATTTGTACTCCCCAGTTTTATTGAGGCATATTTGCAAACACAATTACAAAATATTGTAAGTGCACATGTGATGATTTGATTACAGACATGTGTTGTGAAAGGATTTCCTTCACTGAGTTAATTAATACATACATTATCTCATATATCTTTGTGTGTGTGTGTGTGTGTGTGTGTGTGTGTTTCATGAAAAGATATATTCTCCCAGCAAATTTCAATTACACAATACATGTTGTTAACTATAGTAACCATGTTATACATTAGATCTTCAGATCTTACTCATCTTAAAAACGGCAATTTTGTATTCTTTTACCAACCTTTCTCTTCTCCCCTAGTTCCTGGCAACAATTCCTCTGCTCAGTTTCTATGAGTTCAGTTTTATTTTGATTTTGATTCCACAAAATAAGGGATATCATTGGTATTTATTTTTCACTATCTGGCTTATATTTTTTAAACTTGTATATTAAGCTCAAACTTACCTTGCTGTTGTGTCTCCCCTCCCCCCAAATTATCTCATATTTGAAACCACCTACTTTTACATTATGAAGGTTGCAGTCACCCCTTATACAGACTATGTAAAGCTATATTCATCAACTAATGGCCATCACCAAACTTTAAATATTGATCTTCCTGTTTCTGTTAATGCATAATTTTCTGTTTCTCTGGTTCCTCTCATTGTATTTTCATTACTAAAAACTAATTATCATTGCATAATTAAATTGTTATAGTAGTTTTACAATTGGCTCTCTGCTGCCAGTTTCCAAATACCTATCTGATCTCATTCAATTTACCTTAGATAATACTACCTAACAAATTATCACAACTTCCTATTGTCATCAAATACCTGCTTTGCCCAAAAGTCTCAATTCTTTAGTCCTTCAGCCTATAGAACACCATACTAAGTACTTTGAATGGATTCAAGATGCATGATGGCATTCTTCTTTCTCATGTCCTCTACAGAAACTAATGAGTCTACTAAAGTTCCATCAAATAGTTTCATGCTATTTTAAGTCCATGAATGTGTGTCAACTTTTTCCTCTCTTCTCTGCCTATAAAATTGGTCACATATGAACTGCTGACCAGGTCTTCTCATATTTATCATGGATCACAATAACCATTTTAATTCTCTGAATTATCATTTTCCCCTGTGGTAAGCAATTATTTTGGTACTCACATATCATATCACATCCTATCTCAGAGTAAAGAGCTTTGAGTCCGTATTTGCATGTGCTATATTTTCATCACAATCATCAGCTTAGGATGGGCAGAGTATTTTATTTTTCATTGTTTTCTCTATAGAATATAATAGAATACTTTGGATATTGTACTACTATAATGATTATTATTATCATTATTTTAACTTTCTATTTTAAAGTTGTTATAATCAACTAAAGGTCTGGTGCACAAAATTTGTGCAAAGAGGGGGTGGGCCCTTGGCCCAGTATGCACCCTGTCCAATCTGGACCCCTCAATGGATGTCCGACTGCCTGTTTAGACCTGAACTTGGTGGTATCGGACCTAAACAGGCAGTCAGACATTCCACTCACAATCCAGGATTGCTGGCTCCCAACCACTCACCTGCCTGCTTGTCTAATTGCCCCAACTGCTTCTGCCTGCCAGTCTGGTCATCTGCTAACCACTTCCCTGATCAATACGAAACTGTTCCCATCCCGGCCTGATTATTTCTATCTACCCTCCCCTGCTGGCCTGGTCACCTCTAACTACTCTCTCCTTCAGGCCTAGTTGTCCCCAACTGCCCTTCCCTGCTGGCCCAATCACACCTAACTGCCCTCCCCTGCAGACTTGATTGCCCCCAACTGCCCTCCCTTGCAGGCCTGGTCTCGCCCAACTGACCTCCCCTGCTGGACTGATTGCTCACAACTGCCCTCATCTTCTGGTCATCTTGTGCTGGCCACCTTATGTCCACATGGGGGCATCCATCTTTGACCACATGGGGGCAGCCATCTTGGATATTAGGCTGTTGGTCAATTTGCATATTACCTCTTTGTTATATAGGATGTTGATAAATATTCAGTTAAAGGAATTGGATATTATAAGAAGTGCTAGTTACTATTAAAGATAAAGGGTGGAGATTTATGTACTCTCCTAATTTATAAAAACCCTGAATCCATCACATCCACTATTACCTGCAAGTGCAGCAGGCGAGCAGCGGGCTGAACTGCTGACCTCTGGGAGAGAGAGATAGCGCGGTAAGGCTGATCAGCAGTGGTAGTGGTTGCTGGCGATGACCCTGCTTCCCTCTCCCAGCCTCATCAGCAGCCAAGCCTGTCTCTCTGTCTCTCAGAGGTCAGCAGTTCAGTCGCTGGCCAGCAGCCTGGGGTGGCTGCTGGTAAGCCCTGCCTCTATGATCAGGCCCAGAGATAGGCCTGTAGTTGCTGACTGGTATAGAAACTGACCAATCAGAACCAAATTTGGGTCAATAATAGTTGCCAAAGAGGCAGAGCTTTTGACATTGACTGGCATAGAAATCGACCAATCAGAACCAAATTAGCCAGCAAAGGAGGGCAGTTGGGGGCAAGATTAAACTAGCAGGGGAGGGCATTTGGGGTGATTGGGCTGGCAAGGGAACAGTTGGGTGTTAATCAGGTCGGCAGGGGCATGATTAGGGAGTGATCATTCTGGCAGGCAGAAGTAGTTAGGGGCAATCAGGCAAACAAGCAGGTGAGAGGTTAGGTTTGTGAGTGGGATGCCCAACTGCTGGTTTCCGGGCCTCTAGTTGAATAATAATAAGTCAGAGACCCATGAATGCCTAAATCCTATCTCACCAAAGCCAGCTTGCTTTTTATAGAGTGCTTAATGTTAGAAGCAAAACACCAATTTATTAAGATATGTAGAAGTGTCTTAATCAGAGTTTTACTTGCAAAAGTTGTTAGGTTTAAGTATAAGTGAATATTTATCCTCACTCTCCCTGGTAAAAAATTTAATTATTTGTACCAGTGCATGCAGGCATTTGTGTAAAGAAAAAGATAAAGTTGCCAAAGCTGGTTTAGCTCAGTGGATAGAGTGTCTGCCTGCCGACTGAGGGGTCTCGGGTTCAATTCTGGTCAAGGGCACGTACCTTGGTTGTGGGCACATCTCCAGTGTTAATTGATATTTCTCTCTCATTGATGTTTCTAGCTCTCTATTTCTCTCCCTTCATCTCTGTAAAAAATCAATAAAATATATTTTTAAAAAAGAGAAAAAGACAAAGTAAAAAACATGCTTCAGAAAAGGCCTCAAGCTCATTTACCCATCTAATTACATGTCATCAATGATGAAGAGAGAGTTATAGGATTCTAGGATTCTCATCTCAATATATCTATCTTATTATGTTATGATAATAAAAAGACCAGAGAAAACCAGCAAATGAGTCATGCACCCACCAGGAATCACAGTGCAATAAATGCTCTTGTATTAGACTATTAAGATATGA
Source organism: Pipistrellus hanaki (assembly GCF_964339955.1). Classification (NCBI taxonomy): domain Eukaryota; kingdom Metazoa; phylum Chordata; class Mammalia; order Chiroptera; family Vespertilionidae; genus Pipistrellus; species Pipistrellus hanaki. The sequence continues at coordinate 71,644,253 of NC_140505.1, forward strand.
AACAAATTAGCACAAGACTGGAATTCTGCCTTGAGCGGCCTCACTTTTTATTTACTTTCTCAAGCTAACAAAAAGGAGACAAATTTTGTCTTTTTTTTTTTTTTGTATTTTGAATATCCTTAGTCTTATGCACATACTCCTATTTACCATGTCAATTATCCTATATAATAAAAGGCTAATATGCAAATAAATCCAAAGGTGGAAAGACCAGTAGCTATGATGCACACTGACCACCAGGGGCAGATAAACAATGCTGGAGCTGTCCCCTGGTGGTCAGTATGCTCCCACAGGGGTATCACCTCTCAGTTAGAAGTCCAACTTATTGCTGGCAAGAGCAGCGGTGATGGCAGGAGCCTCTCCTGCCTCTGTGGCAGTGCTAAGGCTGTCAGAATGCCAGCTTAGGCCCACTCCTTCAGGCCTAAGCCATCAGTTGGACACCCCCTGAGGGCTCCCAGACTGAGAGAGCACAGGCCAGGCTGATTATCCCCCCCACCCCTGGAGTGCACAAATTTTGTGCACCGGGCCTCTAGTCACCTTTATATTTCCAGCTCATTATTTCTTGCTTGGATATCTACAAAAGCTTCTTAATAGTTGTTCTGCTTTTGATCTCTTACTGCTCCAATCAGACCCCCATACTGAATCTGGAAATATTTTTCTAAAAAGAAAATGTATTACTGCAATGCTGTATTACTTCTCTGCTTAAATTTCCTTTGTTTTCAAGTACACACTCATTAGTTGAATAACACGTTCCTTCATGGTCAGAGCATAGTTCTTACAGTCTTTTCCTCCTGTCTCCTTTTAGATTACATTTGTCTTTCCTTGATTGAAACCTTTTCTTGACTTCAAGAGAATGACTTAACTTTGCATCTTCTATGCCGCCATTTGTGCACCATTGAAACTATTGCTAAAATGTCAGTCCCTCCTCTGAATCTCTAAGACCTTCAGGGCAGAACTTGTCTTTTCATTCATATAACTAGCACAGTTCCTGCAACATTGCAATTATTAAATAAATGCTTGTGGATGACTATATGAATGATCAGCCTGTATTGTAATTATAGATCAAATAGTAGCTGGTTATTACCTTGGTCAAAATATTCAACATACCTGGATCTTTGTTTCTGAGTCATAAAATGAGGGATAGAGTTGATGGTGGTTAAAAAAAAAGGTATTTTTACTCTAGTATTCTCAGATGCATTTAAGTTTGCTATTTCTCTTTTTCTAACACATTAATTTTTTCTGAAATACAAATTTAAGCTAGTAATATATTTAATTGTAAATTAGCAATTGTACAACATGGCAGTTCCAAAAGCACAATGGGAAGGCATGGCTGACATATCACTACTCAGGTAGTATAATGATCAGAGACAAGGGTTATTTATTGTGCTTCAACTAGGCCTTAAATTATGATGAAAATGCAACTGAGACTCACATCTGCTGATTTCATTAAAATAAAGTCCTGTCCTCATGTGGTAAGCATTTCAGCTCAGACTCCCCACTGACAACTTGATAATATTAAAGGACAACAAAATGAGTTATGAATAATGATAATAGAATTATAAATATTAGAATACCTGAAGATGAAATAGGTTAATCATTTTTTTTTGTTCTTAGGTAAACAAAAGCAATTGCAGACATGGATTGGTTTAATTGATGAATATTTATTATGAATTTGTATTTATCAAGCATTTACTATGCACTGGGGCCCATACCTAAAGAGCTTATGGTATAGGCACTAAACAAACTATGTCAAAAAAGCTATGTAACAGCCACCAAACAAACTATGTCAAAATACCATTATTAGGGCTTATAAAACATCTTACACTGAATGGAAAAAGGAAACTCATATATTTCACTCATTCACATTTTTTAGATCTGAAAAGGCCCGAGTATGTGATGTAAATTGTATAAAATACCATATGCCCTACAATAAATAGTATTTCATCTCAGGTATTAACAATTGACAATGTAGGGTAATTCATAGAGCACTGATAAGGGTAAGTACTGTGAATGAGTTGTATAACAGGTCATGAGAAGTAACTTTTCTTTGATATACAAAAATATATTTAAATAACATCCATTGCTTTCATGAAAACATGCAACCTTTCAAGGTTGCCAAGAATTGGCAAATGCAAAAAGAAAGAATTTTAAGTGTTTTTGACCTTTCATCAAGACTTGATCCTTTGTAGAATCTAATAAAATATCATGGATTCTAAAGAAAAATGCAGATTGCATAAATAAACACATTTTTGCATGCAATTTGCACTCTGCATCAGGGATGTATCAGGGATGTAAATAAGCACAATAACCCATTTTAACTGAGGAAACAGTACTGTAATGGCAGCAGTCTCTACAGAGTTAAAATTTCTGAGTGGAATGAAATTAAAAAACAATTATTACTGATGCTGAATCCATAGAGCAGGAGGGATGAGTTTTTAAATTGACTTTGGGTTAAACTAATTCACAGCAATTAATGGAATAATATAATAGAATGCTTGTTTTTAAGAAAATTTAAAAATATTACAGGTAATTTACTCATTTACCAAGAAGCAATTATTATTTGTGAGCTACATATTGACCACTGTAACTCTTATGACACATTATAAAAGATTCAAAATGAGAAATAGCTTCAACTGCAATCCCAATTATAAAGAAGTCACATTCCCATAGCAACTGCTACTACTTACTAAGCATTGACACATTTTAGATAATGCTGGTTTTTAAATACTTAACTGAAATTAAGGCTGGTTAATAATTCTAAAAAATTACTAATGGTTTCTTGATTTATTCTTTCACTGAAAATGTTATGGAAAGGTTTCCCTTAGCAAGTCAGTTTCATCCTTAAGACCTACTAGTAGCCAAAACTGGTTTGGCTCAGTGAATGGAGCTTTGATCTGAGGACTGAAAGGTCCCAGGTTCAATTCCAATTAAGGGCATGTACCTTGGTTGCGGGCATATCCTCATTAGGGGGTGTGCAGGAGGCAGCTGATCGGTGACTCTCTATCATCGATGTTTCTAACTCTCTATCCCTCTCTCTTCCTCTCTGTAAAAGATCAATAAAAAATATATTTTAAAAAAATACCTACTAGTAAATAACATGTAACTTTCCTTGTGAATTCTTCCAAAGCTTCAGGTAGATAATAAAGTTTTGTTCTCTGTCCTTCCAGACTCAAGGCACGCAATCATATCAAAATCCATGCTCTTGACTTCTGTGGTCAGTATCTTGAAGAGATACTTTCTTAGTCCTTTAGAGTAGAAACTAAGTTTTATTCACATATGTTACTCCAACCACAGTGTTGGTCAAGGAGGTAAATACTCATATTGGTTTTGAATCAAAACACATTGCTTAATTTAATGACTTTCCCCTCCAAATTTAAGCATATCAAGTAACTGTTGAGGATATGTAGCCTTTCATATTAAATTCTAAGAAGCTTTATCAGTAAAGGAACCATGTTTATCTTATCCATTATTGAAAACCCAACATTGGCCCTGCCATGGTGACACAGTGGTTGAGTGTAGGTGGATGAACCAAAAGGTCACAGTTCAATTCCTGGTCGGGGCACACGCCTGGGTTGTGGGCTCAATCCCCAGTGGGAGGCATGCAAGAGGCAGCCAGTCAATGATTCTCTCTCATCATCGATGTTTCTATCTCTCTGTCCCTCTCTCTTCCTCTCTGAAATCCATAAAATATATTTTTAAAACAGAAAACCCAATATTGGCCATGGTGCCTGGTACATTACAGTTGATCAATAAGTAATTGCTGAATAAATATTGAACAAGTTAATTCAAAGGCACATGAATAAGTGATATATTGCTCCAAACATTTTTTAATGCTGTAAATGAGAGGAGGGTTTTTCTTTCAATCCACAGGGCTCTACAGTCATTTACTTGTCCGTAGGCTGAGTGTGGGAATGCAGGAGGTCTAGCACATAGTCCTCTGCATCACAGCCATTACCGGGCAGTAAGGATGGAAGAAAGATCTTTAAGTAAATTGTGATGAGGGTGATAAAAGAGAAGTTCAAGGTCTAAGGCCAGTGCATTGATCAAGCAAATGTTATAGTCTAAAAGACAGGAAAGATGTGCTAGAGTAAATGGTATTCAAAATGGTAACTGAAGTGCTGATGACTTAGGCTGGGAAGAAAACATGGGATGAAGGTGAAATCTGGAAGAACATTTTTCCTTAAGGACCAGAAGTGAAAAATGCAGAGGAATTCCAAAATAACCAAGTAGCCGCAACCACCACTTACTGCTACCCTCTCGCACAGGACACTTTAAAGTACAGTATCTTTCAGTATTTCTCAGCTTAAAAGTGAAATTCAATAACATTTAACTTTCCCTTTTCCCCAGTCTTTTTTTCACTGTCATCTTCTTCCAGTCCTTACAGAAATGTTATCTGCCTGGCCTTTCTTAACTACCCTGCCCTCCTATAATTTCTATTCCCTTTCCCTGCTTCCACAGAACTCACAGGCATATGTAAAGCTATATCACTTGTTTAGTGTTTACTCTCTTTTCCCAGTTAAATAAAAGCTATTTGAAGGCAGGAACATTTTTCTAGACCTGACTGACTGGCTTACTGCCTGAATGAATGAATGAATGAATGAAGGCAGTATGAAGCTCTCATTCTTCTCACCCCTTTCAATCCACAGAGCAGCCTTCTAGACAGTTTAAAAATGCAAGCCTTTTCAGGTCACTTGTTTATTTAACGGACTATGTCTTTCCAGTGCATTAAATATAAGGTTTAAAATCCAAAAGCTGAGCTAATAAAATGTCTATAAAATCTGGCTTCAGGTCTTCTTACAAGCATAAGCTCAAAGTTCTCCATTTTGCTCCCTAGCACCAAGCGTTTTTTACAGTTTCTGAAACAAATCTTTCCTTTTTCCTCTCCCTAGTCTTTCCTAAAGAAACACTCCTTCCTCCTTCACAGAGTCCATTCAGATTTCAGGTCTCCAATTAAGCAATTGGAAAATGTGTTGAGATTTAGAGCACATGTGTGCACATATTTATTAGATGTTTCAAAGTTTTCTTCAAAAAGAATTTGCAATCCTAAAAGCAATGTTTTTCCAAGGATTTCTACAAGTATTGTCAGATTTATTTCTTTCTACTTTGTATTTTCTGGAAGTGTTGTAAATAATGGATTCTTTTAAAATTACATTTTAGCCTCACCTGCCTGGGTCGGTAGTTGAACATCGACCAATCCCTGGTCAGGGCGCATGCCTGGGTTTAGGCTCAATCCCCAGTGTGGGGCATGTGGGAGGCAGCTTACCAATGATTCTCTCACATCATTGATGTTTCTATCTCTCTCCCTTCCTCTCTGAAGTCAATAAAAATATACATTTAAAAATATATTTTATTTTTTTAATTACAGTTGAGATATATATTTTATTAGTTTCAGGTGTATAATGCAGTGGTTAGATATTTATAGACCTCATGAAATGATCACCCTAAGTCCAGTACCTACCTGACACCATACTCAGACATAATAATATGATTGACTGCATTCCCCGCTGTAATTTGTATCCTTGTGACTGTTATTATAACTGGAAATTTGTGCTTTAGCCTTTATTCCCATCCCCCAACATCCTCCCACCTGATGATCACCAATTACTTCTCTGTGTCTACGAGTCTGTTTCTGTTTCACTTGTTCATTTATTTTGTGTTTTTAGATTTTACATGTAAGTGAAATCATATGGTATTATCTTTCTCTGTATTCCTTATGTCTTACACCATATATAAAAATGAACACAGAAAGAATTAAAGAGTTAAATGTAAAACCTGAAATCTAAAACTCCCAGAAGAAAGGATAGACAGTAAACTCCTTAAAACTGATCTTAGCAATATGTTTTTGGATATGTCTTCCCATGCAATGGAAAAAAAATAAAAAAATAAACGGACAACATCAAACTAAAAAAAAATTTACATAGTGAAAGAAATCATAAACAAATGAAAAGAAACCTATTAAATGGGCAAAGTTATCTCCCAATGGTACATACAATAAGGGGTTAACATACAAAGTATGTAAGAAAATCATACAACTTAACACTCCCCCCCAAAAATATCAATCTAATTAAACAATGGACAGAGGACCTAAATAGGCATTCTACAAAGAAGAAATACAAAATGGCCAATAAACATGAAAAGGTGTTCAATATTACAAATCATTTGGGAAATTCAAATTAAAACCACAATGAGATATCTCCTCACACATGTCAGAATGGTTATCATCAATAAATTAATAACCAACAAGTGAAGGTAACAATGAGGACAAAAGGAGAGAATCTACATTTGGAAGGATTATAAATTTGTGTGGAAAACAGTATGGAAGTTCTTTAAAACAATTAATAAAAGAACTTTCATATAATCCAACAAATTTGCTTCTCTATATTTATCCAAAGAAATTCAAAACACCAATCTAAAAAGATATATGCACCCTTATGTTCATAATAGCATTCTATATAATAAAAGCCCAGCAACCATAACAACAGAACAACCAGAATGACCTGTTGATCAATCACTATGTGATGCACACTGACCACCAGGGGCCAGACACTCAATGCAGGAGAATTCACACTGGAGAAAAACCTTATGGGTATACAGATTTTGGGAATCATTTACCCAAAAATGTAGCCTTATAAAGAATTCACAGTAGATAAAAGCCTTAAATGTTTAGGGAATGTTCCCTTTTCCTTACCCACCATAACAACACTGAAGGGGACTTTATAATACACATTTGCCTAAATATATCCCTTTTTATTAAGACACACACTGCTAGATTCCTCATAAGTTTCAGGTACAAGTGGGGCTTTCAGGAACTGCTACACTGGCTATCTTGCCCAGGTGTACTATGTGCTTGATGTCACTGTGAAGGTTTATGGCTGAAGTGATTTCTCCTCTACCATCTGGCTCACTGAAGAGTCTGGAAGCACTGAGAGTGGCCACCCTCTCTCTACATCTCTGATATACCCAGGAGGTATATACATGGTAGCTTCTCTTTTTTTAAAAATACATTTTATTGATTTTTTACAGAGAGGAAGAGAGAGGGATAGAGAGAAACATCGATGATAGAGAAACATCAATCAGCTGCCTCTTGCACATACCCTACTGGGGATGAGCCTGCAACCAAGGTACATGCCCTTGACTGGAATCAAACCTGGGACCTTTCAGTCCACAGGTCCACCTTTCATTCCACTGAGCCAAACCTGTTTCAGCCATGGTAGCTTCTCTTTATACAAGTCCCAGGAGAATCAAAGAGAACATGTGGCCTGAATAAGAAAGATGCCTTATCTATAATAATAAAAGCATAATATGCTAATTAGACCAGATATCCTTCCAGATGACCTTGTAGATAAAGCTAAGCTATGAGGGAAGTCTAGGTCCCAGGTGCCAGAGAGAAGCTGGTGCTCACAGCTGGGGGAAGGAAGGCCTCCTCTTACACAAATTTCGTGCATTGGGCCTCTATTTTAAATGTAGCCAATAAATTTTTGGGTCTGTCTGTAATCCACAGTAACTTTCAGCCAATCCTAATGCTTATGCAGTACCCAGTCTATTCTCTAGGACCTAGAGTCTAGGTGGACACAGACCTTTACAGTGGAAGCCAGAGCTTTGTTATTACAGACACATGGGTTTGACTTCCAGGCCTGCTTTTAATTAACTCTATATCCATGCAATTTATGTTAAAATAATCATTCCTTTAAGCATTGAATCCGGGGCTTGGTACATGTAGTAAATATTCAATAACTCTGAGCTCCATAGCTTCACAATGTGTAATGACTATAAACATGCAGACAATGTAGGAAATGTCAACTTGTTAGCTTATGTATCCTTTACATTTTTGGTCTTAAACAATGAGGAAAGAATTATGTGTATTTCCTCCTATCCTGACTTTTTTCTCTTAATAATATGTTTTTGATAAAAATATAATATCGGATGGATGGAGTGGGTCTGTTGGTTGAGTGTAGTTCCATGCACAGAAAGGTTATCAGTTATATTTTTGGTGAGGCATAGGCCAGGTTTTCTGAGTGAAAGCCCAGTGGATTGGTGGGGGCCATGCAGGAGGCACCAATCAGTGTTTTTTCTCTTTTCCTTTCCCTCATTCTCTCTATAAAAATCAAATAAAGAAACTTAAAAACAATATATCCATTTAGATTTGTGGTCTTCTGGAATAATTGAAAAAATGCTTTTTCACCTCAAGGACCATTCTGAATTTCATAAAATCTGAAATTCTATCTCAATACAAGAGATCAGTTGCAGAGAACACTTCCAAGCAACCTGCGACCAGCCCCCAAATCTTAAATGTGTCATTTTACAGTACCTCTGAGAGGCTCCAACACAAGTATTTGCAATGATCAATCAGTGTTTGAGATCCTAATTCCACCTGTTGGGCCTGTAAATTACCCAGAGTGCACCACACCTAATTATGGCTTCATTTAGCCAATGAAAGCTCAGGGCAGGAGTATTAATCCAGTGCTGATGGGTTTAGATGTTGCTTCCAGGTTCTCATTGTGACCTTTTTGTTCTGTTAACCTATAGGCTCCAGCCCTGGGTCACAACTAGGACCAGGCTTCAGAGGCACTGTCTCCACAGTGCAGTGTTTGTCTGAAGCTTGTTGAGCAGCAACAGTCAGCATTGAGGCCTATGTGCCTCCCAGACTCAGTTTTGCTTGAAGAGTTCTCCTCAGTCTCACTCCGTTTACCTTTCAACCTTCTGTGCCAAAGCCTGTTGGGTCCTGCAACCCAGGTCACAGAGTCCAGAGCAGTAAGTCCTTTTAGGTGATAATATGTTGTGATGGGTGAAAGAGGATGAGAGGCTGCAGTGCCACCCTGTAAGGTTTTGGTTGGTGTGGCTGATCTGAGGCAAAGTATTTGGTGAGAAGTTTCAGTTTCACCCTCAGAATCCTAGGACCATCTATGTTGGAGAATAAATAGGGGTCTAAACTCTTCCCAACTCCTGGGAATGAAACTCGAAGGCAAAGGATGCCAGTTGGGGACAGGAAGGAGAAGTCCTTTGAAAGACAGCAAACTAGGCAAGGTTGTGCCTTTAGGACTGAGGCCCTGATGTAATGTCATCTCCAGGGGCTGGGGAAAGGTCCTGAGCAGCACAGCCCATGAATCGTGGTGGTGGTTGGCAGGTTATCAGCAGGCCTTAAGTTTCCACAGATTCCTGCAAATGCAGAATCACATAGTGGTACTGGTTTGTGGAGCTTATATCAGGGACTCACACTCTTGTGGCCTCTGAGATGTCGAGTCCTGGGATTGTCCTGCCACTCTTCCAGCCCTTGTGCCTGGGAACCTTTAGCAAACACTAAACCCAGACTCCTAAGTCCAGGTTTAGGGTTGTATGAACTGCTCCCTGATTTTGGCAATTAGAAAAATGAGATGTGGGAGGTCCTCCCAGAATGTGTAAACACCTGGAGCAAAGACCGAACCAGTTCAGGAACCTGCAAGTATCTTCTCTTTTTTTAAAAATGTAAGCAGTAAAAATGGGTTAAAATCAGATCTAGAGGAACTTTGTGGCAACTTGGAAGTCTGTTCTGCAGGTGATGGGAACATTAGGAGATTTGCAGCAGTGGTGGCAGGTGATCTGAACCAGGTCTCATTAGACACCTGGTGGATGCAGCATGATGGACATATATGCCTGTAAGGGAGGAGGTAGAAAGACTAGGAAAGAAACTTCGGTGATAGTTTGGGTAAGTGTGTTGGTAACTAGCCCATAATAATGGCTGTAGAGATGGAAGTAGCAGTGGCATTCTGGACCCGTGATTTAGGTATGGCCACCTGGATTTTCTAATGTTGAGGTTGAGAGCCAGAGAGGAAAGAGTCAGAGTTGACATTAAGTCTTGGATTTAGCATCTGATTGTACGAAAACACCAACTCAGATGTAGAAATTCATAGTAGGAAGTGTTATGTTCATAGGAGATACAAAAACTTTTACTTTTTGGCCTGTTAGGGTATTTCAGAGAGCAGTTCAAGAGCGTATAGAATTCTGATAAGCAGTTCAATAGGTAGACTTTCTTAAATGTAGTGGAAAATGTATAGTCCATATAGGAATTGTAGGTCACCTTTTTTTGTTTTAGGAATTGTAGGTCACCTTTTTTTGTTTTGAATTGGATGCCAAGGGTATTCTAAAAAAGATGAGACTATGGCTGGTGGTAATTTTCTTATCTAAACTGGGGTTTTGATTATGATTGCTGTGACTGGATTGTTGCTGTCAGTTTAGTGGGATTGCTTAGGGGCATGAGTGTTCATCTCTGAGATTCCCTGGGCATGGTGTGGGCAATAAGTGATGGGACTTGAGTGATGAAAGGCTGTGATTGATGAAGAGACATCAAGTGCAGTAACAGTGAAGGTGGGCTCTGAATATCTGCTATCTCATGTGGTTCACATTAGGCAAGGTGGAAGGAAACAAAACCATCAGGGACGGAGACCTTCAGAGAAGGACACGACACTTCCTTTATAGTTGTGAACTATGAGATTATAGGTAGTGCATCACCCATTTTGAATTTTCTAGGTATTCTCTGGGTTACACATGCTCAATAATGAGTATGAGGCCAAGGAGATGACTATGGGTGCTTAGGATTTGATTTGGGAGTTTATATGTGAGACAGGTGTGGTAGAAGAAAAAAAAAAAGATGTCACTTGGAGAGGATATGTGAATTCATGGTGGCAGGACCCTGTTATTAACATAACAATGAAAGAAGGGTGAGTCCATTTTAGGGTAATTATTGAAAAGGAAGTTTGTTGTGGTTCTAGATGAAGAGCTTAAATGCCATTTATATGCTTACCTGGTGTTTCTTGTTGAGGGTTGCCCCAGTGATCAAGAGGAATGAGATGGCAGACATCCCTGTCACCTGTGCTTGAAAACCTCCACTAGCATGAGGAAGGGAGATGATAAGAGAGAAATACATGATAGAAGTGATAAATTAGAATTTTGAAAAAGAAGTTAATTAGGAAAGAACTTGTCCTTGTCACAGCATATTTATGATACCAGTGAGGTTGTGCCTATTGGAATGAAGCTGTGTGAGAGGAGTGTGGTTCAAAGAATTATGTGACAAAAAATGTTGTAGTGAGTAATGGCCTCAACAATCTGGATTTGGAGTCAGAAAGGTAAAGTGTGAGATCATGTTTTTGGTGTCTTGGAAGGGAAAATTGAGAGAAAACAAGCATATTACCTAACAAGACCAGTGCCAAATCATTCACACTCCCTTTATGTGCAACAGCTCTCATTGCCCTAACACCTGACACCCCCTGTTATTGAGATTTGGTGGTGTGACATTGAGGCCCAGAGCACAGGTATCTATCTGCTCAGCTCCTTATTGTTGTTGGAATATACAGCATCAGTAGGAATATAAGGAAAGATTGACTTTGATGGAACCAAGGCCTGGTATCTTATCTGATGTGGGGAGTAGAGGGAGCAGATGGATATGGTGGTGTAAGAGTATGACAGACTTGGAATATTAACAGAGAATCTGATCATGGCCTGTACTGTCCCCATTATGACAGGATATGAACTTCAAGGATGTGGTCATTGTCTTCTCTCAGGAGGAGTGGGATCTTCTTGATGAGGCTCAGAGACTTCAGTACTGGGATGTGATGCTGGAAGTTTTTACACTTGTAGCCTCTATAGGTAAGAACTTCACATCTCTCCAAGTGTCCCAAGGTGATGTTCTCTCTTACTTTATTCCCTAGGCATAGCTGTCTCTCACAAAGCCAGACTATGGGTTCTGCAAATATTCCTCACTGTCTTTTTAAATGTGTGATGGCTGCCAGTGATGATCACTGTGGAGAGCCTTGAGCAATAAACTCCACAAACTTCTCTTAAAATATTTGCCTCAGCAAGTGCAGGGAGTTTCTGGGAGTCAGGTGCCTTACAGATAGCTCAATTGATCCCACCTGCTGTTTCTCTTCCTGGGAGGGTGACTATTTTCAGATTCTACTTCTGCCACTTTCATATAGATAAATTCCTAGGTGACTGTCTGTGCCAGTTGATGGTCTTTACTTGGATGAACTATGGGATGTTCTTGTAAAACCCTCCTTCATACAGGAACCAGCTCTTTTCCATCAGTTTTCAGTTGTAAATGCCACTGGCTATACCACATTTCTATCTTATCTTTTACCTACTTCATTTTTTCTGACATGTTATTTCCCCATAGCTTTTGGCTATGTTCACCTTTGTGGCATTTTTGCATCACCTGTTCCTCTGCATTACTGCCTCTGCAGTATTCTTTAACACTGACTTACACATACATGCACATACATGCTTAAGTAGGTTTCAAACACCAACTACTCGTTTATTGAATAAGACATAAGTAAAATTCTGCAGAGTTGGCCAATGCCTCTGCAGAATTTTGCTTATGAACACTGTTAGCCTAAGGAAGGGCTGGAAGTCTTAACCACTCTTCCCCATGGTGTTTTCCATCTTTGTGTCATATTCCCAGTGTAGTCTTCCTTCTTTTCTGAACTGAAAAGGCCCAGAAATTCACAGATGCCTCTTATAAATCCTTCCTTTACATTTTCTCTTTTCTGAAAATTGCATAGAGCCCAGGTGTCAAGGGCCACACACTTTGTAAGGGAACTTCCCCCTGTCACCACAGTCATCATTCACTTCCTCACCTTTTTTCTATTTTCAGGTTGTTGGCATGAAAAGGATGATGATCCTAGTGTTTATGTACAAGGAGAACCACATGTCGTGGCTTCTAAGACAGCTCCAGCAACCCAGCAGTCACATCCCTGTAAGTGGTGTTTCTCACTGTTAAAATATATTTTGCACCTGATGGAGTCACAAGCAGAATACTTGGAGCACAATCGTTTCTTTAGGGCCGCATGTGTGAGAGACTTCTGTTTCAGTGCAAACCCTCACCAGCAACAGAAAGATGTCACTGGAGAGGCATACAGGAAAGATGCTATGGACAGTCCCTCATTTGTGACCAGATGCAGCTTCTACTTATCAGTGGTGCCTTCAAAAAGCAGGGAGGTTGGAAAAGATGTCCATGCTACCTCAGAGGTTCTACAGCCCCAGGCCTCTCAGAGTACAGAAGAGCCACACAGTGGCAGTGATATCTCACAAGAATATCTTAGTGGAAAAAGTCACCACCAGTGGACTGAATGTGAAATAGCTGCCAGCCAGACACAGAAAGTTGTTGAATGTCAGGGTGTCTATTCTGGAGAACTGATTTATGAGTGTGACACATGTATTATAAGAAAGGTTTCAAACGAATCTTTAACCTCATTCAACATAAAAGAATTCACACTGGAGAAAAGCCATATGAGTGTACAGATTGTAGGAAGTCCTTTAGTCAGAGTTCCTCCCTTACTCAACATCAGAGAATTCACACTGGAGAAAAGCCTTATAAGTGTAGTGAATGTGGGAAGTCCTTCAGATGTAAATATTATGTCAATAAACACCAGCAAATTCACACTGGAGAAAAGCCATATGAGTGTATGGATTGTAGGAAGTCCTTTAGTCGGAGTTTCTCCCTTACTGGACATCAGAAAATTCACTCTCGAGAAAAGCCTTATAAGTGTAGTGAATGTGGGAAGTCCTTCAGTTTTAAGTCTAATGTCAATAAGCACCAGCGAGTGCACACTAGAGAAAAGACATATGAATGTACATATTGTGGGAAATCATTTACCCAAAAATATAACCTTATAAGACACCTGAGAATTCACAGTGGATAAAAGCCTTGAATGTTTAGGGAATGTTTCCTTTTCCTTACCCACCATAACAACACTGAAGGAGACTCTAATACACATTTGCATAAATATGATCCCATTTATTAGGACACACACACTGTTAGATTCCTCATAAGTTTCAGGTACAAGTGAGGCTTTCAGGAGCTGCTACAATGGCTATCTTGCCCAGGTGTGCTACGTGCTGGATGTCACTGTGAAGGTTTATGGCTGAAGTGATTTCTCCTCTACCATCTGGCTCACTTGAACAGTGTGAATCAGTAAAAACAAAACAAAACAAAACAAAAAACAAACAAACAAAAAAACCTGAATGCTATATTGTGCTTGAATGAATTCTAAATATTCTGAACACACTCTAGCCAGTTTGGCACAGTAGATAAAGTGTTGGCCTCCAGACAGAAGGGTCCTGGATTTAATTTCAGTCAAGGGCACATGCTGGGCTTGTGGGCTTGATACTCTGGCATGCATGCAGGTGGCAGCTGATCAATGATTCCCTCTCATCAGTGATGTTCCTATTTCTCTATCCCTCTCCCTTTCTCTCTGAAATAAATAAAAATTTATTTTTTATAAAGGGATAATTGGCAACATTTAAATAAAGTCTCGTATATAAAAATAAATAGTCCTAATTCTTGGCAGGATCTTCATTCCTTCCTTTCTGACTAGGAAATGGGCCTAATTCATGGTTTTTCCAGAATACCCATCTGCAGAAAAGAGGTAGTACCTCTCAAGATGGTTCTCACATTATGCTGTGGTGATTGGCTTAGATTCTATTTCACCAATCTCAACCCCACTGGCTCTGGTTTATGATATCTCAGTAAAGGTTTTTTGCTGATGTACCTTTTATTTTGTTGGTTTTATTCACTTCCTTCCATGTTTTGAAAGCACCATTGTGATCTGTCAGTTTGTGGATGTGAACAGATACTGTGGGACCGTCAAACTTTCAGTGATTCAGAAGGGAGGGCATAATGTCAAAAATTATGCCCTCCCTTCTGAATCACTGAAGCTACCCTTGTCCAAATACCGGCTTATTTTGTATTGCTGCCCAAGGTCTTAAAAGAAAAGTGGCATGTGTTTGGGGTTTTAATTTACATCCTGTACCATGGTTATTGCTGAGTTTAGTGATCACTCTGAAGAGGAGGATTTTGTTGTCTTTCTGTGAACAATATGATTTATGTTCTGTTCACAGTATATATTACCCAAGTCTCAGTAATGTTTAGGAAAACTCCTTTCCACATACTGCAAACAAGCCATTTCCCATCAAGTATGAAATTTCATGGTCTTGTGACATTTGTTATAAAATGCTGAGTTTAAATTACTATGAAGACAGAAACACTGTATTCATTGTGATGGGAGAGACTGCAGTAAATTAGATGGAATTTGTCTCTTTTGAACGTATAATCGAAAAATGTTCCTGGGCTTGTGGCTTGTGTGACCTTTGTGTACAGACATTCTCAGGACCTCCAAAACTTTTTGAGGTTGCTGAAGTCATTGGTAGAGAAAACAATTTAATGGTTTTGTGGATCCCCTGGTCTCTCTAAAGTGTTTACCTCAGGTCATTTCTCAATATGTAAGAACTCAGGCTGGATGAAGGCTAATCCTGTACTTCATACCTGACTGTGTATTTTGTGACTGTTAATCCTTCCTATTGATTCCCAGGGCAGTAGTATTCACTGCTTGCCAATGAAAACTGACATGTAAGAAATGAGAACTGACATGCAAGAAAGTGCATTTTTCTAATGTGTGTTACTTTGTGAGACTTGACCTAGAGACAAAGCTGTAAAACCACCACAGGTGAAATCTTATCTGTCACTATATTCAAGGTGTGGCAAAAGTAGGCTTTCAGTTGTGAGTACACAAACCGCACCACTTGTGGATTTTTTTTTAATTATTAAAAATACGTTTATTTTATTTAATTTTTTTAAAAGAGGAGGGAAAGGGGAGAGAGAGAGAGAGAGAGAGAGAAACATTCATGAGTTCTCTCCTGTACACCCCTTATGGGGTACCTGTGAGGAGCTGACATGCACTGACATGGGAATTAAACCAGAATGTTTCAATACACTGGATGACACCCACCCAGCTGAGGTACACGGTGAAAACAAAGTTTATTTTGGTATATTTATGTATTATTTCCTTTACCCACAACTCTAATCCTTATCCACACTCTACATTTTCTTCCTGCCCTTTTATTATCTCTCTTTCTGACTTTCCCTGTCTTCCATGCAATCATTAATTTTCCATCCTTTACATTAGATTAGTTCATATTTTTCATAATTTTATATACACTATAAGGTGTGTATTTTTTTTACATATACTGATTTCCTTAATGCCACAGATATTTTGAGATCCAATACAAATGTTTATATGAATATTGAATTTGTGTTATTGCAGAGTCATATGTTCTATTGGTAGCAACTTCATCTATCGATCGCTCTATAAGGTTGGTTATTTCCAGATTTGGGGTATTATAAATAAATCTGTTTGAAATATTTGCATTCAGTTATTTTTATATATAGATCTGTTAGTTGTCAAACATTTGTAGTCTAGGTTAATGTTTTACATTTATAGAACTGTCATCTAAAGTGGTCATGCACTTTGCCTTCCCACCTAGAAACAATATATAAAAATCCCAGTTTTGTTCAAACCTGGCATCACATTTGATGGTTAATCTAATGTTGGCTCAGAATGTTTGCCATTAAAAAAAAAGTACTATTTTAACCAATACAAAGATAGATAACAATCTGAGATATATATTTGAATTTCACTAATTCCTCTATAAATCAACTGACTTATTTACTATACGAAACTAACGGTTTTGAATACTGTAAGAAAAGCTGATTTTCTCAATTTTTTTTCTATGTACAATTTAAACCCATGTGTACCTTATATTTACTGGTATTATCTACATGATTAACATTCTCCACCACTCTTTTATAAGTCTAAGCATTCAATAATACATTAAATGAAGTTTGAGTTCATAATTTTTGTTCATTTCCCTTATGTAAATATCCTCATTGTGGTTATTTCCAAACTGCCAAAATGATGGCACTGCACAAGGAAATAAGAAAATATTTTAGCAGTAAATCATATTTTACTAGAGGTCCATTTCATTAAATATGTGCATGGGGAGTGGGGCATTGTGAGGGTTCCTCTTAGCCCCACCTGCACCCTTTAGCAATCTGGGACCCACTGGTGTATATCTGACTGACAGTAAGGCCTGATTGGGCTTATACTGGCATTTGGGCATCCCTATTGCAATGTGGGACTGCTGGCTCCTACGTGTTCACCTGCCTGCCTGTGTGATTGCCCCTAACCCCTCTGCCTGCCTGCCTGATGCCCCTAACTGCTCGTCTGCCTGCCTGATCAGATGACTTCTGAAATAGCATCTTGGGACTAGTACTTGGACCTGCAAATACTGGAATCTCTTTTTAATCTTTCCTGCATGCCACTTACCTTCAGACAATTGTGTGAAAACAGTCTATTATAAAGAATACAAATTTGTATCAAATCATCCCCATGGTACCTGAGTCAACATTATTTTCCTTATCATTCTGTGTTTTTATATTTTTGTCATAAAATGGAATATAAGGTGGCAACTTCTGAGAAAGGAGAGTCACAGATCAGGGCTTCTAAGACAGCTCCAGCAAATGAGAATGCCCTTCTGTGTAAGTGTTGTTTCTCAGTGTTAAAATCTACCCTCAACATGACTTATTTAGAAGCAGCATTTGTTGCACAGAAAGCATTCTCTGGGGATTCATATGTAAAAGACTTCTCTTTGAGTGAGAATCCTCATCAGCAATAGAGGGATTCTAGTGAAAGGAAGCCCTGGAAAGAATATCTGGGCAGAGCTTCATGTGAGACCAAAATTACCTTCTACTTATCTTGAATGCCTTCAACCAGTAAGGAGATTTAGGAAGACATCTCAATCATGTCATGCCATCCCCAGCACCAGACAACACTTAACACTGATGCTCCACACTGGAGCAGTGAGATTTCCCAAAAACTTATCAATAACATAGTATTCTCCAGAGTGGTAAATGTGAACATAGTGCCAGTGAAAACCAGAAAGGTGTCTGCTCTGGAGAAGTGAATTATGAGTATAAAAATGTGGGAAAGTGTTTAGAAGAATCATTAGACTAATTTGAGATAAGAAAATTCACACTGACTAAAAGCCCAATAAGTGGACTGGATATAAGAATTTCTTTAGTGAGAGCATTGCTCACATGAAACACTGAAGAAATCACACCGGAGTAGAGCCATATGAATATATTGATTGGGGGAAGGCCTCCAGTCAAGGTCTACCCTCATTCAACAACACACCATTCCCAGTGGAAAAAAGAGGTATGTGTGTACTTAATGTTGGAATTCCTTCTCCCTAAGGTCTGATTTTACTGATCACCAGACTTCACCATAGAGAAAAGCCATATGAGTGTGGAGTATGTGGGGTGTCCTTTCATCAAAGGTCTCTCCTCACTATCCACCTCAGATTTCACCTTGGAGAGAAGCCATATGAGTGTAGTGATGTGACAAGTCCTTTAATTAAAGGTCTACCTTCATACAATACCACAGAATTCACACTAAAGAAAAGTATGAGTGTAGTAAATATGGAAAATCTTTCACCCAATGGTCTGATTTCAATAATCACCAGTGAGTTCATACTGAAAAAAATCCATCTGTGAGTACAGATTGTGGAAATTCCTTTAATCAAAGCTCTATCCTGATTCAATATAAGAGAATTCACACTGGAGAAAAGCCATATGAGTGTAGAAAATGTGAGATTTCCTTTAATTAAAGCTCTAACCTCACTAAACACAGAATTCACATTGGAGATAATATAGATGAATATGTGATTATGGGAAGTTGTGCAATTGGGGGTCTCACCTTAGTGAACATCTCAGATTTCACACCAGAGACAAACTATTGAAATAGTGTGTGTGTGGGAATTCTTTTTGGTGCCATATTCAGCCCCTTAACCTCACAAGATAGTTTACACTGCAGAAAGGCAATGTGAGATAGTGATTGTGGGGAATTCTTTAAACATGGATCTAAGCTCATAGAACACCACACAGGTCACACGGGAAAGATCTCATGAGTGTGGTGAATGTAAGAAATCTTGTAGCCACAAACCTAGCCCAGTTATACACCTGAGAGTTCACACAGTAGAAAATCTTAAATGTGCAGGGAATGCTTTATTTTTCTCACTGAGAACAACACTGAAGGAGATTCTTTGTGACACATTTACATAACTTTAAATTCCTTTTAATGGAACATATACTCTGTTAGATTCATTATAAGTTTCAGATGTAAGTGAGGCTTGAAGGAGCTGCATTGCACTTGCTAACATGCACAGACCTCCTACCCGATTGATGTCAGAGTGAGTACTTGTGAGTGAAGCGATTTCACCTCTTCACACCTGGCTCACCTCAAGACTGTGCATCAGTCACAACCCCTGTGTGCTCAGGGGAAATATATTCTGTGTTCTCACTTGTTCTTGAGAAAATCGTGATTACTTCAAGTTCTTGGCAGTATGTTCATTCCTTTATCTCTGACTAGGGAATGCACCTGATGCAGGCTTCATTCAGAGCACTTATCCTCAGGTAAAAAGTGCTACCTTTTTGGGGGACATTGTGGTTTGCACATTATGCTGTGATGAATTGTTTCAGGTTCTAATTCATCAACTTAAAAACTACTTGCTGTCCTCTGTTCTTGTTCATGGTTTTTCAGTAAAGGTGTTTTCTCTTCTGAACCTTCAATTTTGGGACTTATATTCACTGTCTGGGATGACTAGAAAGGAAAGTTGTGATCTTTCAGCATGGAGAGGTGAAAAGATACATTGGGGTCTCAAACTTTCTGTGCTTTGAAAGGCACATAATAATGGCAGAAAAATCACTGTTGGTTTAATATTGCCTTTATTTAAATTGCTGACCAAGGCCATGGCAATTTGTCTGCATAACTTTCTGGTTCTAATTTGCAGCCGGGAGCCTCTATTGGTGAGGTCAAATGTCACCTTAGAAAGAAGGCCTTTGTTGAGTTTCTGTGGGCAATATCAATTATAGTCGCTGGTCACAATATCCTATCTAATAAAAGAGTAATATGCAAATTGTTCATCACTCCAACACAAAAGATGACTCCCACCATGTGGTTAAAGATTGCAGTCCCCATGTGGACACAAGAAGGTCACCACAAGATAGCCTGCAGGGGAGAAAAGTCGGGAGGGACCAGGCCTGCTAGGGAGAGCAGTTGGGAGTGATCAGGCCTGCAAAGGAGGGCAGTTGTAGTGGGACCCAGGTCTGCAGGGGAGGACAGTTGAGGGGGACCCAGGCCTCAGGGGAGAACAGTTGGGGGGGACTTGACCTGCAGGGGAGGGCAGTTGGGGGGGGAGGGGCAGGCCTGTTGGAGAGGGCAGTTAGGCATGACCACGTTGCCAAGGGAGGGCAGTTTGGGGTGACCAGGCTGGCAAGGGAGGGTAGTTAGGAGTCACCAGGCCAGCAGTGGAGGTAGTTTGGGTTGACCAGGCCAGCAGGGGAGGGAAGTTGGGGGTGACTAAGCAGGTAAGGGAGGGTAGTTAGGGATGACTGGACCAGCAGGGAGGGGCAGTTCCAGTGACCAGTCCAGCATGGAAGGGCAATTAGAGGTGACCAGACATCAGGAGAGGACAGTTAGGGGCAATTGGGCTGGCAGGGGAGCAGTTAGGTGTTGATCAGGCTGGCAGGCAGAAGCAATTAGGGGCAATCAGGCAGGCAGGCAGGTGAGCAGATGGGAGCCAGCAGTTCTGGATTCTGAGAAAAATATCCACTGCCTGTTTAGGCCCAATCCCAGTAGGGGAGACCTGTCCTGCAGGGGAGGGCAGTTGGGGGTGACCGGGATGGCAAGGGAGGACAGTTAGAAGTCACCAGGCCAGCAGTGGAGATAGTTTGGGTTGACCAGGCCATCAGACATCCCTCAAGGGGTCCCAGATTGGAGAGGGTGCAGGCCGGGCTGAGGGATACATCCCCTCCCCACCCCTGTGCACTAATTTTGTGCACTGGGCTTCTAGTATATTATATAATTTTCAAGAATGTATAGAGCAATTCTTCCCTACATACTATGAAGGAGACATGTGAGACGTTGTACAAAAATTCATACCCTGGTGTCATTTTTTTTTTGTATTTGTGTGTATAAATCTGAGGATTAAATGTAACCACCACCAGGACATAAACACTGTACTCATAGTGAGTGAGAAAGATTGCATTAGATGAAAAATGCCTTTTATGAATGTATTCCACAAATGATCAATGGTATGAGGCTTTGTGATCTTTGCATACAGATATTCTCAGGGCTTCCAAAACATTCCTGTGGCTGACGTCATTTCAGAAAAAAAAAAAAAATCTCACAGTGTTTTGGATTCCCCTAGACCAGTGGTCAGCAAACTGCAGCTCATGAGCCACTTGAGTTTTAAACAAAGGCCAGCCAAGGAGTACCCTAATTAATGTACTTATCTATATAGTTTAAGTTTAAAAATTTGGCTCTCAAAAGAAATTTCAATCTTTGTACTATTGATATTTGGCTCTGTTGACTAATAAGTTTTCCGACTACTGCCCTGAACAATCTTCTAGCATTCATTTCAAGATTTCCTGATCAGGCAAGATCTCAAAGCTAGAGGAATGATAATACTGTAGTCACTCTAAGGATGTGTCTTTTGTAAAGTCAACATCCTTGTTGATTCCGATGGCAATAGTCTTCACTGTTTGCAATATTTGCTGCCAATGAGGCAAGGGTAGTCCTCCCAGGAAATTATGATAGAGATGGTAGAGCACATATAGGGGTGCTAATTTAATTTTCTAGCAAGACAGAGATATCTAGGACTTCATTTGGAAGCACTTTTTAAGACATTTTTAAAAGATAAATTTCTAACTGTCATGCAACAAAATGTATTTTTCTAATGAGTACTATTTGCTGCAGTTGGACCAATTAAAGAGGCTTATTCTGTATTTTAAAAAAGTATTTTATATTTTTAAAAATATATTAATTGACTTTTTAAAAAAGAGAAAGGGAGAGGTGAGAGAGAGAGAAGAAGAAGAAAGAGAGAGAGAGAGAGAGAGAGAGAGAGAGAGAGAGAGAGGATAAACATCAAATAGCTGCCTCCTGTATACCACCTATAGGGCATCCAGGCAAGTATGAATAGAACTAATGACTTTTAAGGGCAAGAAATGGTGCCAATCATCTAAAGTATAATGGCCAGAGAAGAGTTTATATTTGTATTAGTACTTATTAATTATTGAATTAATTCCCATACAACTCTAAAGCTACTTTATCATGCTGTATATTTACCTCTTGCCTTTTATAATCTGTCTTCTGCTTTTCCCATCTCTAAATGCATTCATTCATTTTATGTCCTTTACAAGACTAGTTCATAATTTTCATAAAATTGTAAGTACTAAAGGACTATAGGGTATGTTTTCTTTAACAAATATTGGCCTCTTTCATGCTGCAGAATTATTTTGAGATTCAACACTAATGCCTATGTGGAATGTTAATTATTTTTTATTCCTGAGTAGTATTGTGTTCTGTGTATAAACACTTATCTATTGATCTGTGTATTTTGTTTTTATTTCCAGGTTTTCGGAATTATAGAGCCCTGGTGCACAAAATTCGTGCATGGGGAGTGGGGGGTGGGGGAGGCTCACCTCAGCCCAGCCTTCACCCTCTTCAATCCAGAACCACTTGGGGGATGTACGATTGCCAATTTATGCTAGATCCCAGGGATTGTGCCTAAAATGGCAGTCAGACATCTCTCTCACAATCCGGTACCACTAGCTCCTAACCGCTCACCTGCCTGCCTGCCTGATCACCCCTAACCCCTCTGGCTGTCAGCCTAATCGCCTTTAAGTGCCTCCTCCGCCAGCCTGATCATCCCTAACCACCTCTGCCTGCCAGTTTGTCTCCTCCAACTTAACCCCTCTGCCAGCCTGGTCAACCCTAAATGCCCCCCTGCCAGCCTGGTCAACCCTAACTACCCTCCCCGCCCCCCTGGCCTGGTTGTCCCCAATTACCCCCTCTGTTTCCCTAGTCGCTCCTAACTGTCACCCCTGTTGGTCTGGTCACCCTTTACTGCTCCCCTGCAAGCCTGTCACTTCCAACTGCCCCCTCCAGGCCTGGTCACCCTATCTTCCCCCTTCCCCATGCCAACCTGTTTGCCCCACACAGCCTACTGTTTGGTCATTCCTGTTACTGTGATGGTGTTCAGGATAATTTGCATATTCCTTTTTCATTATTATAGATTTGATGGAAATTTTGCATTCAGTTCTTTATATAAATGTGTTTTATTTATCTAACTGTTACAGTGTAGGTGTGTGTTTTACTTTTGAAGATATGCAGAATTCTGATCTAAAAAGGGCATTCCCTTTTTCTTTCCAGACATACTCAATAACGAAAATTCTAGTGTTTGTTTGTTTGTTTTTATCCATGTGAACTCATGCAATGTTTAATATTTTTAAATTGTAGGCTCAAAATTCAGCATATAGTAGGTCTTAAGGTTACATCAGAGGTTTGTTCCTCTGGTGCAACATAACACAATTTTGCCGTAAGTTGGAACCCACCTACATAAGTGTCTATGTCACTCACATGGAGTACATACCCAACAGTAATGAAACAGAAAATAAATAAATAAAAGAAAGATAATAATTTCTGACCTTTCCTTGTGGTAAATAAATAATAAAAAACATAAACCACATATGTACTTACGTCAAAATGACAGAACTTTTTTTAATAAATAAATGAAAGATGGCTATGTAACCACATTATCCGGGGACTTCCTGTAGTGTTAACTTGTTTTAAACCCATTTCCATAAGATATTTTTATGATGATCATTTATAAACCTTGTCTTTATCGCTTTGTTTAAAAATATGGTCAGAAACTTTTGCAATTTTTAAAATGAAGTTAGGAAATAATCAATAGGAGGACAGTTCAACATCTAAGACATTGGTATTAACTTCACTCATTCCTTAAAGATCCAACTGATTTCTTTGACATTTGGAATTATATATTTTAAATACTGGAAGCAAAGTTGTTTTTCTCAAATTTCATCTTATACACAATTTAATGCCCACTTGCATGATATACTTTTAAGTTTAATCTACATTTCTAACACTCTCCACCATTCATTTTAAGTCAAAGCATTCAATAGGACATTAAGTGAAGTTAAGTATTGTATTATTTGTCAATTTTACTGGTGGTAAATACTCTCAGCATGATCAGTTTCATATCGGCAAAATGATGGCACTGAACATGGGCCTGATAAGATATTTCAGTAGCAAAGATTACATATTATTTCCAACATGCTGATATAGTAGGTACAAATATACTCAAGAACATTCATGATAAAATAGTAAAATAATTGGAAGTGGCAAGTTTTATTTGTTTTTTAAACTTTGATGTAAGCAATTTTTATTTAAAACATGCATTCAAAAGTATATTTTTATTGATTTCAGGGTGGAAGGGAGAGGGAGAGAGAAACATCAATGATGAGAAAGAATCACTGTTAGACTGCTTTCCTCATGCAGCACAATATGAATTCAGCCCACCACCTGGGCATTTGCCCTTACCAGAAATCGGTCAGTGACCTGCAGTGTCATAGGTTAACACCCAACCACTGAACCACACCAGCTGGGCTCTTCTAAGATCTTCAGGGATCCCACTCAACCTGTAACACAGGGGCAGCTCATTTTGTGCAAACCCCCTGAATCTGCACTCAAGACCTGACATTCTCTGAATGCCCAGTGAGGTAACATCAGCCTCACTTTGGCTCTTTTATTTCCACAGTCGAGTCAAAGGAGGCCAGCCTATTCTCTCTGCTGTTGCTTATTCTATCATAAGGCATACATTTTTTTTCATTATCCCCAGCTTTAATTAATATACTCTTAAATCTTCTGAACTCATGTTGTAAAATCTTTTCTAACATGAAGTAATGAACTTAAACACTACAGACCAAGCTGACGCAGACCCACTGCAGGCTGCTTCCTGTTCCCAAACACAGTTATGCCTGGGACACCCTCTATAAAGACAAACCAAGGCATGCTTTTGCTTAGAGAACATGGCAGAAAACATGATGGCAAACATTCACCTCAGTGTTGTTGACTCAAATCAATCTTAACACTGTTATTTTCTATTGACTTTTTAGAGAGAGAGGGAGATGAAGAAACATCAATGATAATAGAGAATCATTGATTCACAGCCACATGCATACCCACTTCAGGGATGGAGCCCCCAACCTGGTCATGTGCCCTGACTTGGAATTCAACCAGCAATACCTTGGTTCATGGGTCCACACCCAACCACTGAGCCATGGCATGTCGGCAAACTATCTTTTTTATTGTTGACTTTATTAAAAATAGTCCAAATTTCCTCCATCCTCATCCCCCTTTCCTTACCTCCATCCTGCCCCCACCATTTCTAGGCCTTCACCATATTACTGTCTATGTCCATGGACTATGCATATATGTATATACTTATAAAATTATTTTTATATACTTTTAAAAATATATTTTTATTGATTTTAGAGAGAAGAATTCTTTCGTTTTTACCACAGGGTAGTATTCCATTGTATAGATGTACCACAAGTTTTTAATCCACTCATCTGCTGATGGGCACTTAGGCTGTTTCCAAATCTTAGCTATGGTAAATTGTGCCATTATGAACATAGGGGTGCATATATCCTTTCTGATATTCTTAGAAGTGGGATTACTGGATCAAATGGGAGTTCCATTTTTAGTTTTTGGAGGATACTCAACTTCCCTTCTCTACTGGCCCAGTCAATACTAACTGCCGTCTCTGCTGGCCCAATCACCCACAATTACCCTCCCCTGCTGGCCTGGTCTCCCCCAACTGCCCTCTCTGCTGGCTGATCGTCCCACAATTGCCCTCCCCTGCAGGTCTAGTTCCTCCCGCAGCCCCCAACTCCCCTCCACTGCAGGCATGGTCCCCCTCCTAACTACTCTACCCTACAGGCCTGCCCCCACAACTGCCCTTCCCTGCAGTCCTGACCCACCAACTGCCCTCCCCTGCTGACCTGGTCCCTCCCAACTGCCCTCCCCTGCAGGCCATTTTATGGTGGCCATCTTGTGTCCACATGGGGGCAGGATCTTTGACCACATGGGGGCAGCCATCTTGTGTCTTGCAGTGATGGTCAATTTGTATATTACTATTTTATTAGATAGTATTTAAAATGTGTTTTTTATTTGAGAGGGGAATGGAGAGTGAGAATCACCAATCATGTGAGAGAATCATTGATAAGCTGCCTTCTGAAGACCCACACTGGGGAGCACACCTGTAACATATGTATTTGTCCTGACAGTATTCCAACTGTAACCTTCTGATTTATAGCTTGATTCTGAACCACTGAGCACCACCAGCCAGATAAGACACATTGTTTAACATCCACTTTTATGTTCCCATACATCCCTGCATCCCTGAAAGCAAGTGCTCCTCCCCTTTTCAGTGCTTTCTAATTATCATGTGAAGTTACTAATGCAAAGGCATAATCTACCTTTGTAATAGCTTAGTTCAAATATATATCCATATAGAGAAAACACTTATGAAACTTCATGAATCCTAGTCTAGCCTTCCATCACTATCTCTTGTCACAGTGGTTCTGATATCTATCTTTTCTCAGACACATTTGGGACTTATTTTTGATAAGTTTGGCCCTGGCCAGATAGCTCAGTTGATTAAAGCATCATCTCAATAAGGCCATGGTTGCAGGTTCCATCCTCAATCAGGACCCATGCAAGAATCAGACAATGAATGTATAAAATTAGTGCAACACCAAATGGGTGTTCCTCTCTCCCTATTCTTCTCTCTCTCTAATAAATATATTTGTATGTTTTTTCACCAAATGATTCAACTCATGTGAACACCACCCCAGTCCAGGGACCCTGTGGGGAACCAGCCATAAGGGTTCTAATGAGGGCAGAGCACACAGTGAGGGAGTGAACGGGAGGGGAGGGGCCCCTGGTGTCTATGGAGGGTGGGGAACCGAGGCTGAGCTGCACAGTCACCCACAGGTTATTATGACATCTGTGCTCCCTGAGACTAAACTCTAAGGGGCTAGGGAAAGCTCTAGGCCTGGACATGGGCCTTGTGGTCCAATAAAACAGCTGGGAATGGTGTGTCCGGTTCTTTCTGCAGGTGTATGTCTTATTTATCAAACTGTTCCAGTGTAAGTGAATGTGTTACATTTTAATATATGTGGAACTGTGATCTAAACTAGTCAATCACTTTGCCACCCACAAATGAAAATTCCATTTTTTCTGCAACCCTGCCAGCACATGCAATGGTTAAACTTTTTAAATACTAGCCCCATCAGTGAGTATATTGTTAACTTGCTTTTGTTTTAATTCCATTTCCCTAAAACTATTTGATGGTGATAGTTACTTCATGCATTTCTTTACATTGTCTTTACCTCTTTTGTTAAAATGTCTGTTCAGTATTTTTTGTCTACTTTTAAAGGTAATTTATTATTCTAACAAATAGGAAGATAGTGCCACCTCTAAAATGCAAGTTTGAATATTACTCATTCCTCAATTACTGGAGTGACTTCTTTGCCATTCTTGGTTTTGAATTCTACAAACAAAATAGTTTTTTTAACCAATTTTCACCTTATGTATGATTTATAGCCCACTTGTAGCATACATTTATAAGTTTTATTTGCAGTTCACATTCTCCACTGGTGGTCATTAAGTCTAAGCGTTTAATAATACATTAAGTGAAGTCTTGGTTTGTAGTATTTTACAATTTTGCTCTTGTAAATACTCTCATCATCACCACAATTTGGCATGTCAAACTACCAAAATGATGCCATTGAACATGGACATAAGATATTTCAGTAGAACATCATTATATTTTACTAGAAGCCTGGTGCACAAAATTGGTGCACAGGCCCAGCCTGTACCCTCTCTAACCGAAGGACTTGTAAGCATGCAGATAAGCCTAACCAATAGACACAGAGAGCAGGGAGGTGAGGGCATTACTGGGGGGATGGGGAGGGCAATGGAGTGATAAGAACACATATGTAATACTTTAATCAATAAAAAAATTAAATAAAAAAGAAAATAATTGAAATATTTTAATCATATAAATTATATAAATGTCATGATCAAATTTTCTATTTTAGAAAGTTAAAATTACTTTCAATGAAAACATGGACATAAGTTAAGAGGCTACTATAATATTGTATTTATCACATATGCATGATACTTTCTGTGGACTATAATTTCTTAATGGTAGACTCAGCATTTATATGTATACTAGCGTCCTGGTGCATGAAATTCATGCATAGGGGAGGGTTTCCTCAGTCTGGCCTGCATTGTCTCCAATCTGGGACCCCTTGAGGGATGTCCTACTGCCTCTAGCCATTTGGACTGCTGGCTCCTAACCACTTGCCTGCCTACCTGCCTGATCGCCCCTACCACTTTTGCCTGCCTGATCGCCCTGTAACCTCTGAAACATAATTCAGTGACTGGAATACAATATTTATTTTTTAAGAGGCAGTTGAATTGAGCTGAAAATAGTGAAATTAAAGTTTTTACAGTGCAATTTCTGGAAAATGTAATAAAATTTTAAGATGGCAAATTCTTATATGTACTTCATGTATGTGGTTTAATATTAAAACATAAAACCATATCTTATGTCCATGTTCAATAGCATCATTTTGGTAGTTTGACATGCCAAACTGTGGTGATTATGAGAGTATTTACAACAGCAAAATTGTAAAATACTACAAACCAAGACTTCACTTAATGTATTATTAAATGCTTAGACTTAATGACCACCAGTGGAGAATGTGAACTGCAAATTAAACTTATAAATGTATGGTACAAGTGGGCTATAAATCATACATCAGGTACAAATTGATATAAAAAAAAGCTATAATCAAATAAGTGACTAAATATTGATAGATTTTTCTAAAATTTTTAAAAGTACTCAGGAAACAACATCATAGGCAGAGACAATATAATGCAACAATATCAGTTCATTGATTGATTAATTGTGTCATCATATTGATGTAAGAGATAAGAGAAACTGAATGTAGGCCATGTAGAAATTCTCTGTACTCTCTCACAAATTTTATGTAAATCTAAACTATTTTACAATTTAAAAGTTTATTTCAAAAAAAAAAGGAAAAAAAAGTTAACTGAAGCATACTACAGGCACCAAATTTGTTCTTCATAACTCCTCTCCTTTTTCAGGCCTGTCTTCTGCATTATTTCTTTCATTTTTCCAACTTCCTATGGACTCCATCCAATGAGTGAATAAAATAACTCCACATGAAGCACTCATTTCAATATTTTCTTTTTTTACAAGTATTTTTTTTTAAGTAATGTAGACCTGACTGGTTATTTTAGTAATTCATTTTTTAAAATATGTTTTCATGGATTTATAAAGAGAAGATAAGGAAGAGGGAAACATAAACATCAATAATGAGAAAGAATCATGGATTGGCTGCCTCCTACATGCCCTACAATGGGGATCAAGCCTGCAACCAGGGCATGTGCCCTAACCACTGAGCTTAGGAACCAGGCACATCTATTCTTAAAATAATTTTTTTTCTCATTTTTGAGTATAAAAACAGATACTAAAATTGAAAATGAAAAAGTTGTCCAGTGGAAAAATGTGGGTGGTGCTTCTCTAAGTGTCTTAAAAGCAGTGGTTAGAAAATCAAACTCTAGAGTTTTCAATACCAGCAGTGGCACATTTAGCAGTGGGACATTTAGCGATTGCTTAAGCATCAGTAAGAAAAAGAATAGTAGTTAGCACACAGAATGTAAGCTTGAAAAGGCTTAATTTATACAAGATATTTGCAACTCTATAACATTAGTCACTATTACTATTCCCGCCCTTCAACTGTTTCACAGAGTGATAAACTCTTAAAGCAGCCACAGCTCTACATATTTTCTCTTTAACATTTTCAATGTTAACCCTCTTTATGCAGTTACATCCCAATTATTTTTCTTGGAAAGAAAGTGGAATGCTTCTGGAGACTGAATTCAGACCTCACGTTAATTATCTGAAATCCAATTTGTTGTCTACATCCCTTTAGAAATGTGAGCTCTGTAGTATGCAATATTCATAATATGGTTAAATAACTCATATGAGAGTAATTTAATTGTCAGTACTGCTCAACCATTGTTTAATGAATTCCTAACAATTTGAAAGGCAGGCTGCTGGAAAGCTATTATTAAATTTCATATTTGTTCTGCAGTTTTCTTCACCATTGCTTCATCTATTTAGGATTAGGCTAACATTAACTTTTGAATTCCTTTAAAAAATAGAACTTTTTTGCATAATGCAATATTTGAACTGTGTAGCTACTAGATAAATGGAGAAAATGCATTTTAAGGCAGGCTTGCAATTAAATCAGAGAGTAATGATTATGCCAGTCTATACAATATAAATCAAATTCATAAAATAAAAGACTCTTTGTTTACCATCTTACCCGATAGTAACAATAATGGATATATGGCAGCCTGGCTGGTATTGCTCACTGGTTGAGCATCATCCTATGAACCAGGAGGTCACAGTTCGATTCCAGGTCAGGTCACATGCCTGGGCTGTGGGCTTGATCCCCATTGTAGGGAGTGCAGGAGGTAGCTCATCAATGATTCTCTCTCATCAGTGATGTTTCCATCTCTTTCTCACTCTCCCTTTCTCTCTGAAATAAATAAAATTATATTTTAAAAAGAATATATGGTAAACACAAGGGGAAAATGCAGGTAATCACAGCAAAATTTAATCTTATAAAAACAAGCAAATTATATGAAGACACATTTTATTTATATTATTGATCATGTCTCAAAGAATAATACGCTGTGTATTACTGGTTACTTTGCTGTTATATCTCAAGAGGCACATAAGAAAGAAAACATGTTAAGGGGTTCATATGAAAATCAAATAACCAGGTTAAATTTAGAGAAGAAAGTTGATAAATCAATGATTTTATGGGTAAAAAAATGAAAGTAATGAAGCTATAAAATAGATATATTCACAGACTCTTCAGTATTATTAACTTTAGATCTTATAATCCAGTAAATTGAAAAAAAAAATTTTTGTATGTATTTGGATCTCCAAAACAGTTAAGAAAAAAAAACGCCATACTTATTACTTAATCATGGAGAAGGATGATGAGGTAACAGATAATTGTGATAGAATTATATTATATACTGAGTGGGGCAAAATAGGTCTACAGTTGTGAGTATATAAAACACAGTTTATTCTTATATTCTTATTTATTAATTATTACATTATTTCTGCACAAATAACTATAAATATATTTCCATATATTTCCCCTCCCTGTATGTTTGTATATATCCTGAGGATATATATATATATATATCCTCAGGGGCTCAATGAGACCTAAAACAATAGGAAAGATAATGAAAATATTTTGCCAGATTTTGGAGAGGCATAACTAATGAGAAGGTGTGCTAAGAATGCTGTTATTGTTGAAAATTGATAAACTAAAAAAACACACACACAAAAAAATAGAAATTGAACTGTTTACTGAATGAATATAATCTGGTATAGTTAAGAAAACATCAGTTCAGAGTGGATTTCATGAAGCTTTAGTGAAGTTTTTAAGCACTAAGAAAAACTGCCAATTATCAAGAGAATTGATATTACTTGGTGCTTACACTTCAGGATCCAGTATGGACTCCCTGACCTATTCAATGCCTACTACTCAAACTCATTATATAAATACTAGAGGCCCCTTGCAGGAAGATTCCTGCAATAAGGCTTCCTGCTGCGGTCTCTGCCGCCCCTCCTGCTTCCCTTCCTTCTCCACTGCCCCACTTGCTTGCTTCTCTGCAGCTTCTCTCTTTTCTGCAGCACTTGGCTTCTTTCTACTCTGTCTTCACTCTGGCTGGATATGCAAATTATCAGCCATCTTGTTTGGGTTAATTTACATACTCATCCTGATTGGCTGGTGGGTGTGGCTAGTGGGTGTAGCAAAGGTATGGCAAATTTGCATGTTTCTCTTTTATTAGAGAGGACTAAAGGCCGGTGCATGAAATTCATGCATAGGGGAGGGGTCCCTCAACCTGACCTGCACCCTCTCCAATCTGGGAACCCTCAGGGAATGTCCTACGATGGCTTAATTCTGCTCCCCATGGTTCTTTGCTCTCTGTGGGGCCTGTCTTTTCCTCACCATGGAAATGGGCAAGCAGGCCCTGCTGGGTGTTCCCTGCAGGCCAGGCTTGCCTGCTCCTGGGTTGCCACAGTGATGGCCAAGCAGGCCCTGCTGGGTGCTGTCTGTGGACCTACTTGCCTGCTTGCAGATCAGGTCCTGGTATCTACCGTCAAACTGCATGGCTGCCCTCACCTCCCAGGATCGACAATGGTCCCAGGAGCCTGTGGGCATGGCTTGGCACTGCCACCCTCGCCTCCCTGGGCAGCGATGGTACTGAGAGGCTGCAGGCTTGGCGCCCATCTCTGGGACCCAAGCTACTTGGCATCATCCCATCCCTGGCCACTTGGTGGCTGCATATGCAAATCTACCCACCATCTTTGTTGGGTTAATTTGCATTCTCACTCCTGATTGCCTGATGGGGATTGTGTAGGTACAGAAAATTTGCATATTTCTCTTTTATTAGTGTAGACTCTCTGTGAAACAGCAGTGTGGCAATGTGAGCAGACTATTTGCTTTGCAGTGAAAGAGACACACATTTGAATTCTCACTATAACTCTGAAGGTTTTAGATTACTCACTGTGTCAGAACCCTGATTTCCCACCTATAAATAAGAAGCTCTGATTACTTGCTATAGTTGCTGTCTTACTTGGTACTTAATAATCCTTCTTAAATTCTTCACTTTGCAGATCTCATCATCCTGGACACAGGATGGTCATGTCATAAAAAGCAGGCTAATCAACCCTCAACCCTACTTTCAACTTCCAGGAGTGATTATTGTCAAGGGTGAAAACATAATTAAAACTGAGACAAGCTGAATTTATCTGCTGTTTTATTCAAACTAGAGACGAGGGAGACTAGGCTCCTTTTCCTATTGGTCAGGAGTCTTCAAAACACTGAACCAGAGCTGACTGCAGACTTGCCTTGATGAAGAGAAGCACATCCACATAGCAAAGAATAAAGCCTAGACATGGAATCAGGAGACATGCTGAGGTCACTTCCATCCCTGATAGTCCCCTGGCTTCCAAGGTAAATTGAGCAATCCAACTTTTAAAATGAAACCAGGTGCACATATGCTAGCTACTAATTACTAGAGTTCTACTAATGTTCTTTCATTGGAGGTTGTTTTTGGAGATAAGAGAGAGTGCACATAGTGTACCAGTCATAGATTTAAAACATTGTAAATTGAGGTCATTTTTATTATGATATGCTTTTCTTACTTCACATATAAAGATTGTCATTTATTATTTGACTCAGCCTGAGGTTCAAGAATAAAAGTAAAAGGAACTTAAAAAAAAAAGAATTCAAGCCAAGTTTGATACTACTATTATGACTAGTTCCCCACTACTACTAATACTGTTACCACTACTACTAATACTGCATAACTATGACTACTGTATCTGCTAAATGGTTACTGTTCCTTGTACTATGCTAGGAGCCTTCCATACAATATCTCATTTTGTCTTAGAAAAATTATTATTATTATTATATAAACTTTATTATTATTACATCTATAAAGGAAACTAAAACATTAATGAGGTTAAGCAGCATAAACTAGATTCATGCCCAGATACATTTAATTCCAAACCAGAGAACCTAATCATTAAGTCATGCTTACTGACATTCATAATATTCAGATGAAAAATGGGTATTTGTTCAAATAACTTCCTCATTTCTCCATGTTTCTCTATGTGTATGTGGAATGAGCCCAACTGGCAAGACTGCTGAACATTTCAAAATGAAACAAACAAACAAAAAAAAATCTCCAAACCGTAGCATGAATGACAACTCTGTTTGATCACAGCTGTGTGAGATGAAAAGCAAATAATCATTTTATTGATTCATCTTTAATACATTTTACAAAATATATACAGCAAATCTGATAGATAATATTTACATGTTCAAGATTTATAAAACGAGAAATAAAGAATGGCTCAAAGCATGTTTAGGTGTTGCTGTTGCTTTTACTATCTAAATTTTGAGAGAATTTGTCATAAAGCAATATACCTAATAAATGCCTCTGCTAAGAAAAGATGGAAGTTGTCATAAACCCAGATCATGCTGGGAAAAATAAGATTAAATTTAAACTGAGTGGAAGAGGAGAATATTGCTGGAGGGAGAGTTAGTTTCCAAAGGAGCCAGAGAACGCCACATTGCTGAGTTGTTCCCTTTATCTGTTCTGTATCCCATTTATAGATGCTCTTTGTCTGAGCTCGGTCCTATGTTGGTCATATCTTCTGCAACTAAATCTCTTAGTAATTTCTGGGTTAGCTTTATACATTGTAGTTGTGTTTTTTTTTTTTTTAATTTTGAAAACTATCTTCTGGGAAACTATATTATTTTTCCTTTTCAGCTGTCAAAATGATTTAAAGTGTGACCTCCCAATCAATGGACAGCGGCCACTTTGTCTTTAAATGCTTTTTTCTTTCTGATTCTCTTTTTTCTGTTTGTTCGCTAAATGTGTCATTGAAAGCTGTACCTTTGAGTTGTTCAAATTAGTCCATTTCTTGAATTGTTTTCCCCTTTCAGTCTTTCATTTAATGTTTCTTTAATGGCTAGTTACTGTCAGAAGCCTTTCAAAAAGGTATGTCTTTGAGTTTACGTCCGAGCTAATGCACATAATCTTGAATATTTAATAATACAATACTTTGAAAAGATGCAGTTTTCTCTAATTGCATGCTCATTTTCTTGTCCTTCTTGTAGGATGTCTACTAGGAAATTTATGTTTGTAATTTTTATTTTAATTTAGTCTACATAGTATAGAGAAAAAAAACAATTTTAGAGAAAATATTCTACATGGAAAGCATTTATTTTCTTTTAATAAATACTAAATGTGAATGATAAGAAGAAAACAAAAAAAATAACACCTGTTGAGTAACAATTATATTTGCCAATTTTTTGAAAAAGTTAAAAATTACCCCATTTAATGCTCACCACAACTTTATACAATCTGGGGAAAGTTCAGCAAAAGTTAATAAATAGATGTATTTTTACTTATCATTTGTTTGCTTCACTGTAAAACTGTAAACCATGACTTTGCAGATTTCTGCCTATTATATACATCACAGGAAACACTTATTAAAATTCTAAATATAAAAAGGAACTTATATATAATTATTTATCAAAAATATTGCTTAAAATTAAATGCATTGCTTCCTGTGCATTTTTTCCAAATTCTCTTCTTCTTCTCCTCCTCCTTCTCCTCCTCCTTCTCCTCCTCCTCCTCCTCCTCCTCCTCCTCCTCCTCCTCCTCCTCCTCCTCCTCCTCCTTCTTCTTCTTCTTCTTCTTCTTCTTTAAATCTTTCACTTGTGTGAGCACCCTCTCCCCCCTCAAATAGTCCTGAGAGGGGATGGACTCTGAATAGCACATCTTTTTTTTTTTTTTTTTTTTTTTTTGGCTTGCTAGACATAAGGTATATGTTTATCCCCAAGTTTACCGGGAAAGCATAATTGTCCCTCCTACTGTTTCTGTCCATGTCCTCCTCAAAACTCATCCTTGGCCAATTTTTTTATTATTTTGCACAGATCTGCATTTCTCAGACTTCTTTCTTCTAGCTTTAAATTCTCTTCACTACTAGTTGAGCCATTTTTCTCTATAAGTCAAAATTTAAATGCAAACTATCTAAAAATCTAATTGTAGCATATCCTTCAAAATACCCTCTGATACTTAAGACAAAACTCTGTACTCTTCCCACTGCCCCATGTCTTATTCAAACCCCTTTTATAAGTATGCATGACTTCTGAAAATAAAGTTAAGGAAAGCAATTTTATTCAGACTAGCATAAATAAGAACAAGGAATGATGTCAGAGGAATGGTAATGTGAGAGATTCCCATGGCTTGTCCCTTTGAAGTTGTAATAATTTGAACAGCTATAATTCAACAAAGGATTGCTTGCTTAACACACAAGCATGTCTGAGAGATGCACACATAAGTGCATGAAGGTGGGTAAGTTAGTATTGTATGAGGGGGGTGGGGCAGAAGAGCAGATAGGATGCCATGAACTGATATAGCCTGGAACTCACTGAACATCTTAAGAGGGGGAAGTAATCAGGGTGCAGCTTGCACTCCTTGGGGCTTGAAGAGGCAGAGACAGAGTTGGTGTTGCTGCTGTGCTGGTCTTCTGCGGTCAACCCCAGGTACAGTGACCCGGGCACACTGGGCTAGCAGCGGGCCCAGGAGAAGTAGTAGCCATTGTCACCCTACAGAGCACATTATCTGTAGCCCAGAGAGCTTGAAAGACTCACATTTTTCATGAGGAGCAGACACACACCATGGCTAATCCCAGTGATGGGTAGAGATACAGAGGTGAGGCAACTGAGGTCTGGCTGTTGCCTTTACTTGGAGGAGAACAAAGCCAAAAATGTGCCAGGTGGCTTCTCTAAGCTGCCCTCACCCACATCTCTGATGACTGCACTCCTGGCAGTGTCTAATTGCAGGGGACAGTGCTAGAATTTCATAGACTTGGAAACCCATCGCCCACCATATTCCACCATGGGAATGTTAACCTAAGATCCACTCAACCTGGTCTAGGAATTGACCTCCCCCCTCCCCAGGGAATACAGGGCATTATTTCCTCCACTCAGCAGAGATAAGAAAAGCCATAGCAGTGCAAGGGAAACTAAAAAGCAAAAAAAAAAAAAGAAGAAAAAATACCACCACCACCAATAACAATAAACCTGTGCTTTTGTATTAGAAAATGAGAGTTTTCTTTTCAACCTATTAACTAGTGTGGGTGAAAAGGGGACCCATGCTAACCTGACTAACTCAGGAAAGGCCTGTGTGGCAACCTTGCAAACTCATAGACCTAACGTAACCACCAAGGATCATCTGAAATTAAAACCTTTTAATTAAAAAGCAGTCTATAGTGGATAGTCATGTCAAAGGCAAGTATCTTCCCTGACCAAGACTAACTTCCATCTTTACTGAGCCTAAGGCATCTAAAATAACAATATTTGTGGAATGTCAGTGTAACTTCCCTTTTCTGGACCCCTCAGAGCACATCAAATGGTGCCAGGGCAAAGACCACAAATTCTCTCATTGTTATTGTTATCTTATTAATTGCTGACTGCTAACTATTTTGTGCCCACCTATATAAAAGAAGCATGTGTCTATCATTTTACTTTTTTTAAATATATTTTATTGATATTTTACAGAGGGGAGGAAGGGAGAGAGATAGAGAGCTAGAAATGTCGATGACAGAGAAACATCGACCAGATGCCTCTTGCACACCCCTACCAGGGATGTGCCCGCAACCAACATACATGCCCTTGACCGGAATCGAACCTGAGACCTTTCAGTCCACAGACCGACGCTCTACCACTGAGCCAAACCGGTTTCTGCTCATTTTACTTTTTATCCAATCCCAAAGGTTTCCCTGCTTTGCTTTCCCCAACCTCCCTAATCTATAACCATCAGATTTCATGTAACCCACTTATCTCTCCTCCTTTGATGTCAATTTATAAAAATAGTTGAAAAACCACCATTATCTGGAACATTCTCTAAGTCGTTGAGATTCTGCTTCCCAGCAATTGTCGACAGTTTGGTTCAACTAACCTCACAAAAATGTTTTACAGGTTTGAATGTTTTCTTACATTGGCACTAGCAAATTATGACTCTAGAAAACAAGCAGATTTTATTCCATAGATCCCTAAGCAGAGAAGGAATCCATCAAATACCATGAATAACCAAGGCAAGAAGGAAGCTTTTAAAGATAATAAAAGTCTCTAAAAAATAAACTTAAAAGACATGAAAATATGTGATCTAAATGATAAAGAATTCAAAGATCAGAGTTCTGGGAAAAACTCAGTGAGATACAAGAAAACACAAATAGGCAATCTAACGAACTTAGAAATAAAATTAAAGAACAAAATAAGTATTTTACCAAAAGTATTGAAACTTTCTTAAATAAACAACCAATTGGAAATTCTGGAAATAAAGAATGCAAATAAAAGAGATGAATAATGACTAGTGAATTTAGGAAATAGAGCTGACCAGACAGAAGAAAAAAAATAGTGATATTAAAGACAGAAATCTAGAAATAATACAAATGGAAGAAGAGAGCTGAAAGTTTAAAAAAAAATTAAAAATAAATAAATATATAAAAGAGACCTTTGAGAACTATCTGACTCCATTAGAAAGAGTAATATAAAAATAACTGCTATGCCAGAAGGAAAATAGAGAGATAAGGGAGCAAAGAGCCTATTCAAACAAATAGTTGAGAATGAAAAGAGCTAGAGACTTGAATCCAAGAAGCAAACAAAACACCCAATTATCTTAATCCAACATGACCTTTCCAAGGCACATAATATTAAAACTGTCAAAAAGTAATAACAAAGAAAGAATTCTCAGGTAGCTAGGGAAATAAAGAGTAATATTAAGGGAATCTCATTATATTATCATATTTTTTAAGCAGAATTTATACTGTCTAGGGTAGTGCAGAATCAAATATTCAAATTTGAAAGATGAAAATGACCAGCCAAGAATAATATATCCAGCAAAGTTATCCTTAAATAAGAAGGGGAATAAAATATATTTCCAGGTTTACATAAGTTGTGGGAATGTATGGCCACCAGACCTCCATCACATGAACTATTAAAGGGAGTTACTCAATCTGAAACAAAAATTTTTTAAAAAAAGGATATGAAATTATGAGTAAAATGACTAACAGAAACAGGATATTCCACCTTTTTTCAGACTAGCATATTATATAGTTAAATATAATATGAAGGTCAAAGAATGTAAAAACATTAAAAAGAGAGAGAAGAAGACAATAATAACTTCAATTCAGAAATTAACTCATCATAAAAGGGGTAATTTATGACAGAAAAATCATAAAAGGAGAGGGCAGACATGTTTGAACTTGCAAAGGACAATGGAGATTAGATTTATTCAAAATTTTGCTGCCTGTGGATTCCTCTAATATTTTATAGTTTCTTTTCTTACGTTTAAGTTCTTTATTCATTTTGAGTATCTGTGGGGGGGGTTTTGTATGGTGTAAGTTGGTGGTCTAGTTTCATTTATTTTTATTGAGCATAGTGGTTTGGGTCAATTTCTGGGTTCTCTATTCTATTCCATTGGTCTATATGCCTGTTATTGTGCCATTAACAGCCAGTTTTGAGAACAGTAGCTTTGTAGTATAGCTTGAAGTCTGGTATTGAGACCCCACCTACTTTGTTCTTTCTCAGGATTGCTGCAGCTATTCAGAGTCTTTTTACAATAATTCCAGATAAATTTTTAGATAACTTGCTCTAGGTCTGTTCTAAGCATATATCCCAAGAAACTAGAAACACCAATCAGAAAGGATATATGCACCCCTATGTTCATAGCAGCACAATTAATAATAGCTAAGATTTGGGAACAGCCTAAGTGCCCATCAGGAGATGAGAGAATTGAAAAACTGTGGTACATCTACACGATGGAATACTACACTGCTGTAAAGAAGAAGAAATTCTTACCATTTGCAACTGCATGGGTGAAACTGGACAGCATTATGCTAAACAAAATAAGCCAGTCAGAGAAAGATAAGTTTCACATAATCTCACTCATATGTGGAATATAAGGAACAACATAAACTGATGAATAAAAACAGACCCAGAGACAGAGCAGTATAGATCAGCCATCAAACCTCAGAGGGAGGTAGGGGAGGGTGGCGGTAGAGGGAGAGATTAACCAAAGGACTTGTATGCATGCATGTAAGCCTAACCAATGGACACAGACACCAGGGGAGTGAGGGCATGAATGTGAGGATGAGGGGGCAATAAAGGATAAGGACACATATGTAATACCTTAATCAATAAAGAAAATAATAAATAAATAAATAAATAAATAAATAAATAGATTCATTCAGGGGGAAAAAGACTACTGTATATATGAATGTGTCTCCTGAAGGCAGTATATGGTTGGGTTTTGTGTTTTGATACCATCTGATATTATGTGCCCTTTTTATTGAGGAGTTTAGTCCCTTTACATTTAAGGTGATTATTGATGTATGAGGATTTCCTGTAGATTTGATCTTTTTTTCTGCTAATCTGTGTCTTCATTGTGTTTTTTTTCCTTGTGTTTCTGTCTGTTGTTTTAGTTGGTGGTATTCTATGCTTTTTACCCTGTTTACTAATTTTTTTTTAGTTTATGTTTCTCAGTTTTGGATTTTGTTGTTGTTAACATTAGATTTATGTAAAAACAAGCGAGGTCAGCGATGGGTTTCTGAGGTGGATGTCTGTTAAGGCAGCAATGCTGACCTTCCTCTGTATGTTTCTCAGCAGGGAATCCATCCTAGAGTGATTTCTGCTGGCAGTTCTAGGAGCCTGCACTCACTCCTTTGCCAGCTAGAATCTCAATGTCATGGAAAAGGAACTGTCAAATAAGAAACCTGGGCAGTCTCTGCAAGGCCTCCAAGGAACTGTCACCCACACTATACCAGAGCCAGCAGGTAAGTGCCTGCCACATGGAGCTGATGGCATCAGTGTTGGTCACAGAGGCAGTGAATTTGCAAGGAGAGGCCTAAAACCCAAATGCAGCAATAAAGTAAGTGAAACTTGCACTTTTGTCTTTACCACCTCTCTACTCAACATAGGAAGGACTTACAGCCTAGCCCCAGGAGGAGAGAAGGGATTGAACATAAAACATGGGGATCATTTTGTTCATTAACTCCATATAAGTTTGAAATTTTATGGTACTTATATTTCCCTGACTGGCTAATTTCACTTAGGATAATGTTCTCCTGGCCCATCCATGCTGTCTCAAAAGGTAAATCATTCTTCCTTTTTATGGCTGAGTAATATTCCATTGTGTAAATGGACTAGAGCTTTATTATCCACTCATCTACTAATGGACACTTGGGCAGCTTCCAAAAATGTTGTAATGAGTATAGTGGTGCATATATTCCTTCCAATTAGTATTTTAGGTTTCTTTGATTAAATTCCCAGAAGTGGAATTGCTGAGTCATAAGGCAGTTCCATTTTAAAATTTTGGAGTAATTCCATACTGGTTTCCACAGTGGCTGCACTAGTCTGCATTCCCACCAAAAGTGCATGAGTGTTCCCTTTTCTCCACATCCTCACCAAAACTTGATTTATTGATGATAGCCATTCTGACAGGTGTGAGATGATGATATCTCATTATATTTTAATTTCCATTTCTCTAGTGATTAGTGATGTTGAGCATCTTTTTATATGCCATCTGTATGTCCTCTTTGGAGAATTGTCTGTTCAGATCCTTTGCCCATTTTTTAATTGGATTGTTGTTGGTTTTTGTTTTTGTTTAGTGTTGCATTTTATAAGCTATTTAAAATAGAGACAGACTCATAGAGAGCGGATAGACAGCTCTGGTGTGTGTGTGTGTGTGTGTGTGTGTGTGTGTGTGTGTTGTTGTTGTTGTTGTTGTTGTTGTTGTTGTAGTAGAAGGATTCACCGAGAGAGAGAGAGAGAGAGAGAGAGAGAGAGAGAGAGAGAGAGAGAGAGAGAGAGAAAGATCTCATGGACACAGATAACAGTGTGGTGATTGGGATGGGGAGTGGGGTGGGTGGAGATGGAAGAGGGTATAGGGGAGACAAATGATGATAGAAAAAATAAAATAAAGACAAAAGAAAATAAAGAAAAACATGGGGTTCAAATATTAGACTAGACGTTTTCATTTAGACTGGACAAATTATTTAAAAATGTGATCAGAGCCGAAACTGGTTTGGCTCAATGGATAGAGCGTCGGCTTGGGGACTGAAAGGTCCCGGGTTCGATTCCGGTCAAGGGCATGTACCTTGGTTGCGGACATATCCCCAGTAGGGGGGTATGCAAGAGGCAGCTGATTGATGACTCTCTCTCATCGATGTTTCTAACTCTCTATCTCTCTCCCTTCCTCTCTGTACAAAATCAATAAAATATATTTTTTTAAAAATGTGATCAGAAAGACACTTCTCAGGAATAAAAAGGGAATGAATTTTCCAGAACATAGTTTAATACTGTTTGAAATTTCTTAATTAATTTGGTATAATATAATAGCTTCAAAGACTTAGGAGATTAGCTTCTATGTCATCACTCTTTTACCTCATTACTCTTGTCCTTTCACTAGAGTCCAACCTCAACTTCAGAGCTACTATTCGCAGCCTCTGGACCTTTGCACAGGCTGTCTGCAATGCTTGCTCCTAATCATCTTTCATGATTCCACTACCACATTTTCCAATAGGCCTTTCCTGAGCACTTTTTCTAAAGTTACCTCTCCCCTGACTCAATGGCCATATCCTTTTTATCACCAGGACATATTTTATTTTATTCACTAAATTTCCAGTTATAGAACACTCAGAATGGAAGAATGTTCTATAATTGGAACATTTAGAAGCTCCATCCAGGCATGGAAATGGACTCCAGTTTAGTGGAGTCAATTGGCTTTCCTTTCCCAGGGCAATATTTTTAGAAAGTCTCCCACATGAAAGCTGCACTATTGAAAGGCTGGCCCCACTGTCAATGTCCCTTTTAAGGGGCTTATCATCACTGCATAAAAGATCCAGAATTAAAAATCCCTGTGTCTGTCACCCCTGTCATACACTTTTCCACTTTCTCCCCAGTTCCATGTCTGTTCCTTTGAAATGTATAAGGTATGAATATTTAAAGACTCATTTGCAGACAAAAAAGTTACACAAATATTGACCATGGTTAAATTGTGACCTTGTTATTGGCATATTTGGTGGTAAAGAATTCTCTTCTACCATAAGAATTTAACCACACTATTTGAAAATATCTATTTTGCTATCTCCTTTCAAAATGCTGTTAACTGAAATTAGGAAAGGTAATTGAAAAAAAATTTGCATACTTATGTATGGTATAATAATAGTTTTCCACTAGATCTATATGAATGACCTAGGCAATTACTTCCACCATTTAATTATCTACTATTAGAAATGTGCTATTTTTATTTTGACTTGAATAAAAAAATGTGGATTTTAAAAAACCTTCACTAGTCCATTTTATTAAATAGGATGAGTGGTAAATATGGCAGTCTCTATTTTTTAATATGCTTTTATTTATTTCAGAGAGAAAGGAAGAGGAGAGAAAGATAGAAACATCAATGATGAGAGAGAACCATTGATTGGCTGCCTCCTGTATGCCCACCACTGGGGATTGAGCCCAAAACCCAGACATATGCCCTTTGACCAGAATGACACTTGGCCCTTTTGGTCTGTAGGCCAAAGTTCTATCCACTGAGCCAAACCAGCAAGGGCAGCAGTAAGTCTTTGTAAAGATTCACTCCTGCACGCTAAGCTCCTGGAAACATTGCAAATGTGAGTTAACATTCTAGAGACCAACCTCTCTTTCACAGATAGAGGAAATGCAGAGTTAAACATCATGGATTTGCTATAGACACAGCTATAATACATTCCTATCAAGCAAGAGAAAGACAGAATCGTCATTCTGCTGGCCATGGGAATGGCTAGAAAAGGAGCCTTGGTGTTCAGATCCAATCTGCGGTAGATACAGTTCTTCATAAACTAATCATTTCACACATATCTGTCTAAAGACCAGTCATTCTTATTAAAAACTAAAGAACCATGATTAGTCCTCTAATTCTATTTAGTTAGAAAATTAAATTATGTCATGCCTTACTTCTTCATTTGCCATTAAGGTTTCAGAACCAAAAGCAGACCTAAATAATACTATGGAAATGTATAGCTATGACAGAAATTACAATACTTAGTAGAAACAGTTAAGAATGAGGTGCAAATAAGTAATTAATGAATTCAATTTTCTATATAAGTTCCAAGATAGGCCCTGCTCATTGAGACTTTAAACGATGCTTTACTTGGTGATTCTTATAATTGAATATGCAAAGAAATAAAATAATCATGATGGTTTATAGTTCATGATGTGATTTAGGGGCCATTATCTAGATTATCTTTTCCATTCTCAGAGTAACCATGGAGAATGCTATTATCAATTGATAAATGTGGAAATTGAAGCTCAGAGAAACTTAGTGTTTACCCAAATCATCATAGTGAGTAAATATGATAATGGGCAAAATTATGATAATAGTAATGAACTCAAGTTGTCTTTGTCTAAGGTCAGAAACCTATCGATTTACCTATCGATTATGGTGTTTGTATCTTCCATGAATTATTTCTAATTGTGCGATGAATATAAACATGAATTTATTAGATGTTATAAAAATGAGATTCATAAAGATATTAGCTATCACTCTA
Source organism: Pipistrellus hanaki (assembly GCF_964339955.1). Taxonomy (NCBI): domain Eukaryota; kingdom Metazoa; phylum Chordata; class Mammalia; order Chiroptera; family Vespertilionidae; genus Pipistrellus; species Pipistrellus hanaki. The sequence continues at coordinate 71,688,275 of NC_140505.1, forward strand.
AGAAAAAAAGTGTTCTCATGTAGCTTCTGGATAATACTTACATAGAACAGTAAGAACTGATCATTCATTTTCCCCTGTAAATATTTATTAACTATCCATTTACAGTAGGCAAAAGAAGTGGTTTCTGAAACAGCAAAAGAATTCCTGTGTTCCAGAGCTCATAATCTAATGGAGAGAAAAGCCCAAATAATCAGAAATCAGTGTGACAATATAATGATAGCCCTAAGTGAGCAGATGTAGTTGGTGCTTAACCCTCCTGGGAAGGTCAAGAAAAATTCCTTTGAAGAAGTTGATAAAAGTCAAATTTGAGGATATTGAATTAGGGAACTAAGTTGCATGTGGAATCCAAGGGAAAGGATAAAGCAGACGGAATATCATTTGGAAAACATGGACATCCACTAACCCATAAAGTGTTAAGATCTTTTAGAAACATTTTGCCTAGACCAGTGGTTCTCAACCTTCCTAATGCCATGACGCTTTATTACAGTGTCTCATGTTGTGGTAACCCCACAACCATAAAATTGTTTTTTTGCTACTCCATAACTGTAATTTTGCTGTTGTTATGAATTGTAATGTAAATATCTGATGTGCAGGATGTATTTTCATTGTTATAAATTGAACATAATTAAAGTATAGTGATTAATTACAAAAACAATATGTAATTATATATTATGAAATATTTATTTCTAATTACAAATAAATTTTGTCTTGAAGCATAGTGTAGCATGGGGAACATGAACTACATTGCTACATTTTGTGACAATATGCATAAAAAGCCAATGTCAGTGCAAAGGTTGAGATTGCTTCTTTCTCACCAGGTCAGAAATTCTTGGGGCAGTCTTTGCAGGAGCACAATAAGATCATCTTCCACAACAAGTCTATTTCTGTATTTAGACTTGATAACCAACAACCTGGAAAAACATGTTTCACAAGGATATGTTATTAGTAATGGAAGAAGAAGGCACAGCACAATCTCAGACAGAACAGGATGTGACTGTAAACACTTTATCCAGAATTTTGTGACTGGCATTGTATAGAAAACAGTTCTCACTGCATCGCTCTTTTAATAAGTTCAAGAAACTCCTCTTGTGCTGTCTCAGGAACATCTTCAACTTTGACTGTGAATGTGCTTCTGGCAAATGCAAATGGGGTGTCAAGTAGATTTGGAAAGTACAATGAAATTTCATCTGTAAGCATGTGCAAGTGTTTTTTTTTTTACAGAAATTATCATTGTAATCCTTTTGTCTGTTTCAATGTCATGTTCCTCAAAGAAAGCATATAAGGTAGGCAACATGTAAATTTTATTTTCATCCAATTATTTATTTATTTTTTTTTTGCCAAAGCTGAAGTTTCACTTGCAATGATAGGATCTTTTCAGACAAACAGAGGCATTTTTCATTTGGTCCTTACAGTGATAAATTTAACTCATTCAAGATGGCACAGATATCAACCAAGTAAGTTATTTTTTGCAATTCACTTTTATTGCTGAAATGTGCTTCAAATTGTGGTTTTGCTTTCTGATAAAAAAAAAACACAAAAACGTTTTGAGTTCATTAAGAAGCTCAAAAAGCACGTTTTAAAACTTTTCCTCTCAACAACCATCTCGCTTCAGTGTGAAATAGCAGAGCATTGTTCGGCTCATGCAACTCGCCTTTACAAAATTGACAGAACTTATGATGATTTTCATTACTTTTTGTAACTCTTGTGGCAGCGTCTTCATTGTTAATATTTGCCGGTGAATCATACAGTAAGTTCCAATGACTTTTGGTGACTCATTCAGTACCAAATGTTGAAATCCAGATTGACATCCTAGTATAGCTGGAGCACCATCTGTACAAACACCACAAACCTTTTCGCAAGATACCTTATGCTCTTTCAGAATTGAACCAACTATGTCAAATACATCATGTAAGTAGTTGTCGTTTCAAGAGGATTGCAAAAAAGAAACACATCTTTAAAGTCGCCATCATTAATATACCTCATGTAAACTAGGAACTGTGAACAGTTTGCAACGTCTGTAGATTCATCAACCTGGATACTAAATATTGGAAGTGGAGCAGATTTAATTTCCTGGATTACCTGATCAAGAATATCATCAGTCATGTCATCTATTCTTTTGTGGACAGTGTCGTTAGATAAGGAAATTGCACTCAATTTTGTAACAATTTATCTCTGCTCATAACTCGGACAATGTCTTTGACCGCTGGCAACAGTAAATCCTCAGCAATGGTGTGAGATGTCATAGCTCTGGCGATTCTGAGTGCCACCAAATATGAAGCTTCAACGGCTGCTACGTTTTGTTTGTGGTACTTACCACCAGTGTCAAGTTTGACTTTCTTGATTTCATCATCAGCTTTGCTTCTAAAATAGTCGTGTCCTTGCCTGCAAAGTTCGGATGCTTGCTATCAAAATGGCGTTTTTGTTTGTTTGGCTTCATAGATTCGGCTGATATAATTTCACAACAAATAACACATTGCGATTTCTAAATTCCTGCTGTAATTATTGAAGTAAAACCATATTGTAAAAAATCCTCACTGTATTTTTCTTTTCTTAACCTTCTTCTCTACATGATCCATTGTCATGGGATGGTTTGCTAATGAAAATAATATATAACAATAGCTTTAATAATACAAAAGATGAGACATGTCATAGTTCAGTCAATACAATTCATTAGTTTCCAATGATTTACCATTCTCTCTGTTGTGTTTTTTTTTTTATTTTTTTTATATACATGTTACTATCACAAGGGGACAATATTCACATCCACCACAGCTGAATATAAAAAGATCCACCAGCATCCAGATTAATTTCCCATGGTTCAGATTTTTTTTTTTTTGCAGTAGTTGATGATTTTACAGTACATGATTTTACATTTACCCAGTAATTATAATTCATGAAGTGTCATTTTACCTCCAATGCTGCTGCTTTCAACACAGCAGCTGTTTTCTACACAGTACTGCTCTCTACACATGTCAACCCTGTCACATACACCTGTATTTTTACGGGGTTATATGATGGGGTTGGTGCAATGATGTCATTATGCTGGGTACTCTTATGTGGGTGTATCTGCATGTGGGCAGACCCCCTGGAGACAGAGAGGAGTGGTGTCTTGGTTTCTAAGGCCATCGGAAATATGTGTTTTCCGGTGGTCCTAGGCGCTCCTTGTGAAAGGGTTATTTGACCCCCAAAGGGGTCTCGACCCACAGGTTGAGAACCACTGGCCTAGACTGTTCCAAGCAAAACACAACTAGACAAGTACTTTAATTTAAAATGAATTTGATACTAAAAAAATGAATCATTTTTTAGCTGGTTATTAAATTAAAAACTTACCAAAAGAAGAACAGTAATGGTAAAGATCTTCAATTTTTATATTATAATTGGAAATCCTCAAAGACCTTAACGATCAATTTAAATTATTAACTCTTAATTATGGAGACTACAAAGAGTGTTATGGGAAAGAAAGTATATTCATATTAGTGAAGTATTCATAAATTCATCACTAATACATAAATTTTCCATGTACTTTTTCTATAGAGATGGAAATAGCCAACTCCAACACCATTAGTTTTTGTAATAACGTTGTCTCTATCCGTGGAAATGGCATGTTCCTAGTCATCTGGAGCTTCTGAAGAAGGTTTATGTGCTTCTTGACCATTATCCCTCTCTTAATCTCTGAGAAACTTTCTTATTTTTATTCTTCACATTATGGCCCGTTTTCTACCACTTTTATATACACACCCCTCATATTCCATTCCTTTTCTTCTTATTTGCTCTCATGAGCAAGTACAGAAATTTGTGCTTGCCAACAAGTACAAAACCAAGACCTGAGCTATACAGCAGTCAATTTGTGGTTGTCCATTAAGTGTTTAAACTTTGAGGGGCTAAGTATTTTCTAGCTTAAAACCAATAAACAAATAAATAAATAAATAAATAAATAAATAAAACCTAATGGAGAAAGAGTTGGGCTAGAGAAGATGGAGTAAAACTTGATGTGAATAGCAGAATTTGGGTTCAGATAAATGACTTTATGTAAAGTCAATAAGAAAATGTGGGATATAGTATATTATTATGCTGAAATTATATACAGTGGGTATGAATCTCTTTTTCTTCCTGTGTTTAAGATCTAGTGTACCTTCTCTCTGATCCTCTGTTGGGATTCTCCTCTTTTTACTGTTCCTGCACAAATTACTTTCTGCACCAGGACTTGAACCAGTATATCCTATGAACCAAATGCAAGCCACTATTTATTTTTATGAATAAAATTTTATTGATACAAGATTATAACCATTACTTTTCTTTTTGTTCATAGGCTACTTTTGTGTTATAAGGTAGAGTTGAGCAGATATAACAGAGACCATTTGGACCACAAAGCATATTTATTATCTGGCCCTTTTAATAAAAAAACTTTGAATAATCCATTAGGTTATGATTGTCACCTTTTATTATTTTGTTCATATGGTTCATACTTCTCCAGAGAAATTGTGACCCTTTATGAGCAGGTCTCAAGTATTGTATCCCTGACCAATACTTAGTAAAGTAGGATATAAACAACAAATACGCAAATTCCAGGAGCTCAGGAATTATAAACTTCTTATTCATTGTTGTATCTTTAGTTCCTTGCATTGTGTTATGTAGCTGGTAAATGTGTATCAAAAACTTAAGTAAATTAATGGATAAATGGTTATTAGTTCCAGGGCTTGGGAGGTATATAAAATATTTTGGATTTTAAGGAAAGCACACAACTATAAAAAGTGAGTTAAATCTAGTCACAAATGCTAACAGTACATTAATAAGTAAGATACAATAAAGTAATTAGCTTCAAGCATAGAGTCAAGGAATCACTAATTCAACCACTCACTTTTTTAAAAATACATTTTATTGATTTTGTACAGAGAAGAAGGGAGAGAGATAGAGTTAGAAACATCGATGAGAGAGAGTCATTGATCAGCTGCCTCTTGCACACCCCCTACTGGGGATATGCCTGCAACCAAGGTACATGCCCTTGACCAGAATCGAACCCGGGATCCTTCAGTCCCCAAGCCGACGCTCTATCCATTGAGCCAAACCAGTCTCGGCTCAAGCACTCATTCTTAACCTGTTGTATTTGATGATAATTGTATCCACAAAAATGGGTGCTCAGATACATACTAACTCTACAATAAACATTCTTCAGTGTATTTTTCCTACCAACATCATGCTTTTTCTTTTAGATAAAATCCTCAGTCTTAGCACCAACTTAAGACTAATTTAATCTCCAAAAATACACAAAGCCCTCCAGGAGAGAACGTAATTGTTGGGAAAGTATTGAATATTTTTGTAACTTCTTAATTGTTCTTTCATTTTTTATTACCTTGTCTCAGCTATTGCCTTTCATTTTCTCACGCAGATTTGTACAATTTGAAAAGGAGGTTAAAAAAACATATTCTTAAGACTGGAAATGTGGAGCCTGCTGATTTTATTGAGCAAAATCAAAACATTTTTATATCTGTCTGTTTACTGTTAAAGAAAGCGCATATCAAAATAAAAGTCAGTCCAAAGCTGCCATCTTAGACAAAGTTCTAATGAGTGACCTCCACCCCATGTCCCGGTAACATGGATTTAACAGTGGCCTTCGGAGACACCACCTTCACCTAGGAAAGTGACTTGATCAGTGGGAAGTTCAGATTTGCCATCCTATTGGTGGTATGACTGACATTGGGGCACAGCTTGGTTCAATGGGTAACCTGACCATGAAATCACAACTTCAGACCACTGTCATTTCAGCAAAACTTAAAGAAAATAAAAATAATTAGTTTGGAACAAGTCCTTATATGGAAGTTGCAGTAGGTGAACAGTCAAAGAAGACAAAAAAATGTAACAACAGGAACATTCCTAAATGGAATCAACCCCTTACAGTGTAGTAGGTTTGAGAGTATTCTCTATAATCTATTTTGTTTATCTGGTGAGCAGAAATTCAGCTTAAGAAAAATTTCTCTCTTTTTTTTTTTTTTTTTTTTACTTCTTTCCTCTCTTTCATCATTTCATTTCCCCCTATCCTAGAACTCCTTCCTCTAGTCCCCTTATTGTTTCTCCTTCTATATTTCTGTTTGTCTAGTCTAATCTTTTCTTTACCTTCTCCTGATTAGTTGGTGATGGTATCACTATTGTATCTGAACAACAGCTGAAAGAACCCATGGTCATGGGCTATTCTTAGCAGCTGTTCCCTTAGAGTTGAAACAGACAGCCATGAGTAATTCACTTTATTTATTAATTTAATTTTTAAAATATATTTTATTGATTGTTTACAGAGAGAAATTAAGAGAGAGAGAGTTAGAAACATTGATGAGAGAGAAACATCAATCAGCTGCCTCCTGAGCATCTCCCACTGGGGATGTGCCAGCAATCAAGGTATGTGCCCTTGACCGGAACCAAACCTGGGACCCTTCAGACGTCAGGCCAATGCTCCATCCACTGAGCCAAACCAGTTTTGGCTATTAATTTAATTTTTTAAAAATAGTGTTGTTTTTTAAATCCTTACCTGAAGATATTTTTAACTCATTTTTGAGAAAGAGAAACATCAATATGAAAGGAAAACATTGATTGGTTGCCTCTTGTATGTGCCCAGGGATTAAACCCACAACCTTTTAAGTTTATGGGACAATGTCTTAACCAACTGAGCTACCAAGAGCCAAGGCTGTATGTGTGTGTGTGTGTGTGTGTGTGTGTGTGTGTGTGTGTGTGTGTGTTTAAAATTATAATTCCCACACAGAACCTACACAGGGATTTTCTTCCATAAAACAAATCGTGTTATATATTTTATTCTATAACTCTCTTTTTATATCAAACATACATAACATGATTATTTTTCTAACCAAGTACATATAGGTCTAACTTCCCTTATATATCTACTTAATATTCCTTAATATGGATGGACTATTACTTATTTTATTAGTTCCCTGTGGATCAGTTGGTTTCTAATGGTGTGCTCCTAGACACTGTTATATTTATACATGTATATATGTCTATATGTTGTTGTTCTCTCTAGTATGAATATAGAAGTAGAATATAGCTCAATTTCAACACTTATTGGCAAATCCCTAAATGTTAGTATTGAACACTTATTGAAAGAAATTATAGGTTAACTTTAAATTTTTAATAAAAAACATAATTTATTTAAAAATTGATTTTATAATAATAGGTCGTGTTTGGTTTGGGAACCAAATGTATATAAAAATATAATTCAGCCCGGTTGGTGTGGATCAGTTGTTTGCACGTTATTCCATTGCACCAAAAGGTCATTGATATGATTTCAGATCAGAGCACATGTCCTGGTTACAGGCTCAATTCTCAGTAGGGGGTGTGCGTGAGAAACATCTCTCTCATAGATATTTCTATATCTCTCCCTTTTCTTCCTTCCTCTCTCTATAAAATCAATAAAAATATATTTAGATAAATAAGTATAGTTCAAGTGTAACTAGTTATCACATATCAAATATGTAAAAAACTGCTTTCATTATCAAATTGCTTTTATTTCTCCTAGAAACGTTGCTTTGATTCCCTTATATTACTTGAGAAAAAGCATGCACGTTTTCCTCCTGAAAGTTAAGAGCCTCGGTGATACTCTGGTGCTCCATGACCAGACAGCACCATGATGCTGCAGTATGGTGTTTATCAGCACTTTAGCAAACATCCTAACATCCACACTCCTCCTTTTCTGTCCGTATACACTTGTCCCACTTCAGCTTATCGCCCAGCAGATGTTTAAACACCTTGTTGTCATCAATTCTCCACATGTATCCAGCTTGGTGGAGCTCCATTAAAGTGAGCAGGGCTTCATTGCAGGGAGATTGGCTGCTTACCAGCACTTCATTATTAGTGATCCTTCCTTACTGCTCATATTTCATAGGTTCCTGGGTGACAGTTAATCTCTTTTTCAAGAACCTCAGTGATGAGTCGTGGCAAGCCCAGATTTCACTGCCTCATCCTTGTAGACCTTAAGCTTGACTAGTGACAAGCTTGTGCCCTGCACAAAGCAACCTGCGCAGATATCCTGGTATTTCAAATTCTGCACACTAAAATGACTTGGCAAGGGTAATGATGAGTGCACCTGCTTAGGAGGAGAAAAATATCTCGTCACAATCCTGAATTACTTATATTAAACTACTTATAACATTGAGACTTACTTTCCAAGGAAAAGTAGAAATATTAGAATCTACCACCTCCCTGTCAATCAAATATTTATTTTCCAATCTCTAATTTAAGAACCAAGAAATCAACATTAAACAGAGCTTAACTTCACATAAAATTTTACAACAAAATTAGGGCAAAAAGTTGGGAAGAATATAAAATTAAACAGAAATATATTCTGAAATCATTTTTCCATTTTTTATAGAAATAAAAATGAGAATCAAACAAACAGAATTAGAAGTTTCAAAGTGTTTGATTTCTCTAAATTTTGAATCTGTAGGAAGCAAAAATGCATAAATGGAGATTATAATTTAGTTTCATAATTTATCTTGCCAAGTAGTCCCTTTTAGATTACGATAAATGACAGAATTTGAATAATGTTAAATATGAAAAGTATTTAGGCATTATCTACTCTTTCTCACACTTCAAATAAGAAAAAAAATAAGCAATGTATTAAAAGTCAGTTAGTAGCAGACTTGGCACTACTTCTCTTCACTCTACCTCTCTACTGAAAAAACTAATCTTTTTGTTTGAGATAGAAAAATCTTCACATTCACGTCTCATCACCCAACACCCACTTCTCAATAAACAAACAAACAAAAAGAAACTTTCTCTTTTTTTCCCCAATGAACATTTGATCTACCCTGAGAAGCTTTACCTTACATAAGCTGAAAGGAAGGCCCATAAATTTTATTTTTTCACTGTGCTTGACTAGATTATTCTTGAATCCTAAATTGGTGACTGAACCTCAGAAAACTTCACCTGCTTTCATGCTTTCCTTCAAGAGTCAACTATGGAAAGTGTAGCAAAAGGCACATGTGAAAACAGCTATATATATATATATATATATATATATATATATATATATACACAATATATGTATATATGTGTATATGTGTATATATATATATATATATATATATATATATATATATATATATATATTTACATAGCTACAAAACCTGCACTGCATATTTGTATATGTAAGTATGTAATAAAGGCATAGCATGCCTACTACCAGGGATAGAGCTTGCAATCGAATATATGCCCTGACCAGGAATGGAACCGGCGACCTTTTGGTGGATGGGACAACACCCAACCAACTGAGCCACACTCACCAGGACCAAAAATGTAATTCTTAATTTATAATGAACAATTACAAGCCAATGAAAATCTGTGAAAAAAAATCCTTCAGAAAAATGGGCAAACATTATGAAAATATAGTTTATATAAAAATAAATGCAAACACAGTTTAACATATAAAATACTGTATAAATATTCTACTATAAGAAAATTGATTCAAACTTGAAAATATGGGGTTTGACGTTTTCTTAACTGTCATATTGCAGTGTGTGAAAGGTTGATTATACACTATGTTGAAGATGAAATGGAGGTACATAGTAAAGACCTTTTAGCAAAGTTTAGGCATCCTTCATATTATTGTGCTTCACTTTATTGCACTTCGCCAACAATACGTTTTTTACATATTGAAGGTTTGTGGCAACCCTATTTCAGGCAAATCTATCAGCACCATTTTTCTAACATAATTTGCTTACTTCCTGTCTGTCACATTTTGTTAATTTTTGAAATACTTCAAAAATTTTATTATTATAATATTTGTTAAGATGGTCTGTGGTGAGTAATCTTTGATATTTTTATTGTAATTGTTTTGGAGCACTGTGAACCACACTCATATCGGACAGCAAACATAATAGATAATCATGTATGTTCTGGCTGCTCCTCTGACCAGCTGTTCCCCCAACCCTTTCCCCATCTCTTTTCCTCTTCTCTGGCCCCCTTATTCCCTGAGACACAACAATATTAGAATTAGGCCAATTAATAAACCTGCAATAGCCTCTATGTTTTCAAGTAAAAGGAAGAATTGCATGTCTGTGGCTTTAAGTTAAAACATAAAAAAGTATTAAGCTTAGTGAAGAATGCATGTCAAAAGGCTAAGTAGGCTAAAATCTAGGCCTCTTGTGCCAAATAATTAGTCAACTTGTGAATTCAAAAGAAAGGTTATTTAAGAAAATTAATTTTATTGCTCTAATGAACATACAAATGATTAGAAAGTGAAACAACCTTATTGTTGACAAGGAGAAAATGTTAGTGGTCTGAATAGATCAAACTAGACGCAATATAACCTTAAGCCAAAGACTAATTCAGAACAAGTCTCTAACTCTCTTCAATACTATGAGGGCTGAGAGGTGATAAAGTTACAGAAGAAAAGTTTGAAGCTAGTAGAAATTGGTTCATTCGGTTTAATGAAAGAAGAAATCTCCATAACGTAAAAGTTCAAGGTGAAACAGCAAATGCTGATATAGAAGCTGCAGCAAGTGATTCAGAAGTTCTAAATAAGGAAGTAATAAAGATGGCTACACTAAACAACATGTTTTCTATGTAGACAAAACAGTCTAATATTGGTAGAAGATGCCATCTAGGACTTTCACAGCTGCATAGGAGCAGTCAATGCCTGGCTTCAAGACGTTAAAGGACAGGCTGGCTCTCATGGTAGAGGCTAATTCAGACGCTGACTTTTAGAAGTACCTGTTGATACTTTTAGCTGTTGATCAGTCAAAAGCTATCAACAGCAAGGCCAGACCCTCCATCAGCAAAAATATTATAACTTGCTGAAGACTCGAATGATGGTTAGCATGCATTAGAAATAAAGTATTTTTAATTAAGGTATGTTCATTGTTTTTTTTAAGATATAATGTTATTGTACACTTAATAAACTACAGTATATTACACACATAACTTTTATATGCTCTGGGATACCAAAACGTTTCTATGTCTCACTTTATTTTGACATCCACTTTATTGTGGTAGTCTGGAATTAAACCTTAGTATCTTTTAGGTATTTTTATAATTTGTTTTTAAGTAGCCAAATATGAATCATACGAAATAAATGAAATCAGTGGTCATTTACTAATCTGAAAATTCTACTGCTTTTAAGTATTCTCCTAAATCTATTTTGCTTGTGCTCTAGAAATGGAACCTTACTGCCAGGATAAGAGTACATATATTTACAACACGGTTTATTGAATACTTTAAGCACACTGTTGAGAACTTTTGCTTAGAAAACAAGTATTCCTTTCAAAATATTACTTCTTGTTGACTATGTTTTAGTCACCTAAGAGCTCTGATGGAGATTACTGCAAGATTATTTTTTAATGGTTTCAAATGCAACATTAATTATATAGCTCATGGAGCAAAGAATAATTTTGACTTAGATAACTTATTACTTAAAATATATATTTGTAAGGATATAGTTGCAACAGGTAGTGGTTTAGCTGATAAAGCTGGGCAAAGTAAATTGAAATCCTTCTGGAAAGGGATCACCATTCAAGATGCCATCAAGAATATTTATGATTCATGGGAAAAGACACAATATCAACATTGGCATGATATTAGGAAAAGTTTATTTCAACCTTAATGGATGACTTTGAAGGGTTTGAGTCTTGAGTGGATAATATGGACCAAATCCCAGTCTTGCAGATAGAGGGAGCTATAATCAGCCTTTCACAAGGGGTCACTAACTGCCAATGCCAGAAGCATGACCCTACACATCAAGTCTTGGACAATAGTATGACAAACTGGAATCAATACGTAGGGTATGTTTAGCATGATTTACTCTGCTAACTATTGATAATGAAAGTTAATTGGCTAAAATGATACTCAGAAGTGTGCTTTGACTGTCCACATTTGATGTATGAGGCATGATGTCAATAAGCAGAAGTCAAAGTACATGGTAGAATTGAAAAAAAAAAATAATTACACCTTCTTTCTGCATAGGACTTCACAACTTTAAGACTTTCATATAATACTCTCATTTGTTCCTAACAACTGACCATAAGGAAGGAAGCCGAAGTATTTCTTGTCCCAAGGTATAGATGGAAAAGTGAACCCCATATCGGTTGTAAATTTTTAAAGTTTACTTTACTAGTAAGTGACAGATTTTAAATGAGTTCCCAGGTTTTAAAATTTTAGTTCAATTTTTAGGAGTAGGAATTCTTAGGAATTATATGGAAAGTCCTTCAGCAGTCTGAGACAGGAACAATTCATAGGACCATAAAGTTTCACTGACAGGGCAAAGGTGGTAGGCAGCACTAGTCCTTTCTAATATACAGAAGGGCAATGAAAACAAGAATCTATATACAGTGGTGCCTCACACAACGAACTTAATTCGTTCCAGGAGCAAGCTTGTTATGCGAAAAGTTCGTTATGTGAAACGCGTTTTCCCATAACAATACATGTTAAAAAAAGTAATTCGTTCTGTAGCATAAAATATGCTAAGATGACATAAAAAAGATAAATTTTTTGTTATTATTTTTATTTAGATACATCTAAAAACATAATTTTTTTAAAAAAAAAACACACATTTTTTTAATTTTAAGACAGACTAAGTAGAGTCTACCGAATCTTGCACATCTTCATCCATTTTCTGCTTTTTGGCCGATGGTTTCATGAAAAACCTGTCCAAAGTCGTTTGTTTTTCTCTTTTCTCCAACATCTGCCGGAAATAACGGACAAGAGTATCGGAGTAAAGATCGTTGATCCTGTTTGCTTCAGCTGAATCCGGATAGTGGGCATTGGTAAACTCCTGAACTGCTTTCCATTTGACCAGGATGTTCTTGATGTCAGCAGTTGGGATTGGTTGATTGTTTGATTGTTGCTCCTCGTTATCAGATGACGCTTCCCTTTGAGCATTGTCCTGTTGCTGGACCAGAAGTGCTTGGAGCTCTTCAGTTGTCAGCTCTTCTTTGTGTTCCTCAATAAGCTCCTCTACATCCTCTTCCTCTACCTCTAATTCCAACCTTTGGGCCACTGTGATGATGTCCTTCACCACTTCTGTGTCATCAACTACTGCTTCTTCCTGGGTCCACGAAGGCACAAGCATCTTCCAAGCAGAAACGAGGGTCCTTTGTGACACTTCTTCCCAGGCCTTCTGTATAAGTCGTATTGCCATAAGGACATCAAATTTCTCCTTCCAAAACTTTCGGACAGTCATATTGTCTCCACCAAACTCGCATTCTTCAAACACCTTATTAAAGAGGGCTCTAGTGTAGAGTTTTTTAAAGTTCGCAATAACTTGCTGATCCATTGGCTGAAGAATGGATGTGGTGTTTGGTGGCAAATACTGCACCTTGATAAAAGGATAATTTTCCTGCAATATTTCCTCTAGGTCTTTTGGGTGAGAAGGGGCATTGTCAAGTATCAGAAGGACTTTGAGCAGCAGTTCTTTTTCCAGCAAGAATTTCTTCACGGCAGGAGCAAAGGTTTCCAGAATCCATTCGTTGAAGATAACTTGGGTCACCCAGGCTTTTTGATTGGACTTCCAATGGACGGGCAATTTGGACTTAATAACGTTATTTTTCTTGAAAATTCTTGGATTTTCAGAGTGATAAACCAATAGAGGTTTGATCTTGAGGTCTCCGCTGGCATTAGACGAAACATAAGGGTAAGTCTGTCCTTCATGGCTTTGTGTCCTGGCAATTTCTTCTCCTCTTTTGTAATGAAGGTTCTGCTCGGCATTCTTTTCCAGAAAAGACCCGTTTCATCGGCATTGAACACTTGTTGTGGGCAGTATCCTTCATCCTTAATACATTTTTGAAAGTTAATAGAGAACTTTTCTGCTTCTTTCTTGTCAGCACTGCCAGCCTCACCATGCATAGTAACGCTGTGGATTCCACACCTTTTCTTAAATCTAAAAAACCACCCCCTGCTGGCTTTGAATTCTTCTTCATTATCTTGATTGCTGCTACTTCCAGGGACGTTTTTCTTTAGATCCTCATAAATTCTCTTGGCTTTGTGACAGATAATATCTTGGATTGTTATGTCACCTTTCACCTGCCTGTCCTTAATCCAAATCGCTAATAGCCTCTCCATTTCCTCGTGGATTGAAGACGTATGTTTTTCATGAAATAGTTTTGATACTCCTTTGGCTACTTTGGCTGATTTGATTGCATCCTTACTTGTCAAAATGGTGAAAATGGTGGTCTTGCTGAGGCCAAACTCTTTGATGAGGTCACACTGTTTTACCCCACATTCACTCCTTCTAATTATTTCCTGTTTCATTTCAACAGAAATCACCTTCCTGCTTTTTTTAGAAGCCATGATATAAAAAAAATATTGAGTTTAACTTAAAAGGACGACTGCCGTGATACGTGCGTGATTTAATTCGTAATGAAGAACGATTGCCGCGATTCGTGCTTAAGTTAAGCGCAGTGACTAACGACTGCCTACAGTGCCTGCGCGGAAGGATGCAATACATCGGCAGCAATCGTGGAAGCTCGGGCGAAGCAGTCATGGAAGCTCGGGCGACTTCGTTGTGTGAAACGAAGTTCATTGTATGAATCATGAAATGAAGTTTGTTGTGTGCAGAGTTCGCTGTGCGAGGCGTTCTTTATGCGAGGCACCACTGTATATGTAATGCTATTAAGAATGCCAAAGATGCAAATATTTCACATTAACCTAACAATAAATAATATGTCTTACACATTTTCATACCTTCATTCACTTTCTCTGAGATCAGAAAAATGTATGTTAGCCTCCATCTCTTTTAATGTTTGTTTTTATATGAATCAGAACTTCAAGAATCTTAATGAATAATGTAATCACTTAGAATAATCTTTTAGAAACTATATCAAGTGTACTAAATTACTTATGCATTTTAAGAGATAGTATCCAAACTGAATTGATAAATAGAATGCACTGCTCCTACTAAAGTGTTTAAAAATGCTTGGCTAGTCATTATGTATTAATTCCTTGGAAAACACTCTGAAAAATACAATGAGATTGTGACAATAATTTATCTTTTATGTGACTATCGTCCAAATTTATTTGAGATCAAGTTCACTGATTTCCAAACACTCTTCCAAAATAGTGGCCATGAAAGCATCATCTTAGAAAAGGTGACAAAACAGTGGCTCATTACATATATCCAATGTGAACTCATAGGAAATCAGTGTCAAACAAATCTAATAGTGCATATGCATATACAAATCATATACATCCTTAGTGATGGATGACCAAGGGAGTCAGTGTCACACAAATCTAAATCATATGTATGAACTGATGACCAAAGTAAGATCCAGGCTATACAAAACCTGGTCTCTCAAGATATTTTTTTAAAAAATATAATCATCATATCCCCTGGTTCTGATCATTTTCTATGTTTCCTTTATGTAAAATACATCACATAGAGACAGGCTCTGGGCACTAATTATCAAATGATTACTGATTAATTCACATTACTGAGAATATACCTCAGTATGATGTTGTGAAAAGACAATCTGACCAAAGAAAGGAGTGAGGTTTAAAATCCAGCCTGGGACCAGGTGCCAAATCATGGTCCCCACCAGACTAGGTTTGGAACTTTTCAACCCAGAGGGAGGATACTCTTTAAAAAACTTAAAAGATCGTCCTTCTTTTTTTCTTGCAATTCATACAAAAGCATTGTTGCCTTTTAGTTGTTGGTCTTCATTGAGATATCAGTAAAATTGAGAGCCAATGAAGATATTTAGAGATACTTATTTTTTAAATCATAGTAAGAATATTACAAAAGCAAAAAATTCATACAAAAATTTTCCAAATTATGTAAAAACTAAACACATTCTCCAGGCAATTTTTATAATAAGCAAAGTGGGGATAGTGTTAAAAATTAAAATCTACAATGTCCTTTCAGAATACACCCATGTAACTTTAACTTTGTAAAAGCTGACATTTCTAGTTTAGATGTATATACTAGACTAACCAGAATTATTATGTATAAACATTCCATGATATGTAAACAATGATTAAAAATCAGATTATGCCTACTTTGCTATAATTTCCCTCATAGGAAAAATTGTAGCTATCTGGTGGCATCTGTAGCAAAGCCTGCATTACTTGAATGAATACTAAACAACAATGAGGTACCATCTCACACCTGTCAAAATGGTTACTGTTAACAAATGAACAAATGACAAGTTCTGGGGAAAATGCTGAGAAAAAGGAACCCTCTTGCACTGCTGGTGGGAATGCAGACTGGTGCAGTCACTGTAGAAGACAGTGTGGAGTTTCCTCAAAAAATTAAAAATGGAACTCCTATCTGACCCAGTAATTTCACTCCTAGGACTATATCCCAAGAAATCAGAAACACCAATCAAGCATATATGCACCCTAAGTTCATAGCATACAATTTACAATAGCTAAGATTTGGAAACAACTTAACTGTCCATCAGCAGATTAAAAAACTGTGGTATATCTACACAATGGAACACTATGCCACTATAAAAAAGAAGGAACTTTTACCATTTGCAACAGCATGGATGGACCTGGAGAGCATTATGTAAAGTGAAATAAGTCAGCTGGAGAAGATAAATATCACTCATTTGTAGAATATAATGAACAACATAAACTGATGAATAAAAATAGATCCAGAGACAAATGGCAGGAAAGGTGTATGTATGTGTGTGTGTGTTGGGGGGGGGGGGGCGTTTACAGACTAACCAAAGAACTTGTATGCATGCATATTAGCATAACCAATGGACACAGGCACTGGGGCATTAGGGGCTTGCCAAGGTGGGAATGGCTGGGGAGGAGAGGTCAATAATTGGAGACAAATGTAAAACTTTAGACAAAAAAAATAAAAAAGATATGGAAACTACAAATAAAAAATCCTATTAAATAAGAGTAATATGCAAATTGGCCATCACTCCAACACACAAGATGGCTGCCCCCATGTGGTCAAAGATGGCTGTCCTCATGTGGATACAAGATGGCCACCACAAGATGGCCAGCAAAGGAGGACAGTTGTGGGTGATCAGGCCAGCAAGGGAGGGCAGTTGGGGGAGGTGACCAGGTCAGGAGGGAAGGGTAGTTAGGTGTGACTGGGCCAGCAGGGGAGGGAAGTTGGGGAGAACCAGGCCTGCAGAGGAGGGAAGCTAGGGACCAGGCCAGCAGAGGAGGGAAGTTAGGGGAAATTGGGCCAGCAGGGGAGCAGTTAGGCATCAAACAGGCTGGCAGGGGAGTGGTTAGGGGTGATCAGGCTGGCAGGCAGAAGCAGTTAGGGGCAATCAGGCAGGCAGGCAGGTGAGTGGTTGGGCGCCAGCAGTCCTGGATTGTGAGAGGGATGTCCACTGCCCAGTGGGATCTGGCCTAAAAGGGCAGTTGGACATCCCTCAAAGGTTCCCAGATTAGAGGGGTGCAGGCTGGGCTAAGACACACACACACACACACACACACACACACACACACACACACGTATATAAATTTTGTGCACTGGGCCTTTAGTAAAAAAATAAAGATATAGGAAATAGAAGAGCCTAGATAACACATCTAAGAAATTATGTCATGGCATGATAGAAAGAGCATGTTCCTGGAAGTTAGTAAATATATTCAGTTCCATGCTCTGTGGAGTCTCTGCTCCACTAAGCTTGCGTGCCTTAACTGTACAAGGAAGGGGCTTCTTGGAGCTTCACAACCCTGGAGATCTAGGGCTTAATGAAACCGGCAATTATCCCAACAAAGATGGCATCACTGGCTCCCTCAGAAGGTTGAGTGCAAAGATCAGCAGCCATCCTCATAGAGAAGACAGAATTTGTCTTCCCCTTGAAAGAAGACTATAAAGAAATGAAGATTCTTCATTGCATACCCAAGCCCTCAAGGACATAGAAGTACTAAAGGCAAAATACACAAGTATGAAATCAGAGAGGGCTGAGCTTGATTTTGGTTTTCTGTTCTTCACTATTTGGCATACATCATGTTATTTAACATTTTAGAGCTCTAATTTTCTCATAGGTAATGCAAGTACAATATCTTACCTCGAAGAAATGTAGGGCTTGGATGGGCAGGGTTGGCCAATGCAGGCTTTTCATTTTGTCCTTATAGAAAGCAAGCTTCTTAAGAGCAGAGACTGATGTAAAGATAATTGAAGCACTAATACACTGACAAGAAGCATATATATATATGACACCTAACTGCTCCCCTGCTGGCCAATCACAACTGAATGGACAACCAAACAGGCTGTGTGGGGTGACTAGGCCATCAGGGGAGTTTGTGGGGGATGACTGAAAGACTGAGCAGAAGGCTGCATGGGGCAATTAGGCTGGCAGGGTGGTTAGTAAAGGGCAACCAAACCACCAAACAGCAGGCTATGGGTGGTGGCCAAACCCATGGCAGAGAGGGGGGGGGGGAGTTATGGGTGACCAGGCAAGCAACAGGGGGTAGTGAGGGGAAACATGGCCAGGGGAGCAGTTTGGGGCAACTAGGCTGGCTGGAGGGACAGTTGGGGGTAACCAAGCTATCAGCAAGGGAGCAGTTAGGGGTGATTAGGCAGGCAGGCAGGTGAGCAGTTAGGATCCAGTGGTCCCATATTGTGAGAGGGATATCCAACTGCTGGTTTAGGCCTACCTTTACCTCCAGTCAGACATCACCTGAGGGTTCCTGGATTGGAGAGGGTGCAGGCTTTGCTGAGGGGACCTTCCACACTCTTGCACAAATTTCATGCTCTGGGCTTCTAGTTGCTTTATAAGTTCATTGAATAATCAAGTATGCAATTAGTAGAAAGTGGTTCAATGATAAAGTGTGATCACACTTGTTTTCTCAGGGCATCTGATGCAATCACAATCTCTTTTGGATGCTATACAACATCGGTAACATCAGCTCCTGCATAATACTTATTGCAATACCAACTTTTGAAGATTATAGTTATATCACCTTGAAAATAAATTGAGGTTTAAATTGTGTTCAGGTTCCTTTTTCAGAGACAAGAGAAATGTTTTAAAATGTGTTTGTTTGTTTTTAAAAAACACAAGGGCAAACACTTATCATTAAAATACTAACTAATCCTTTGCTATTTAGAAAATTTGACAATTCGAATTCTTTATTTTTTAAAAGTAGTTTTATTTATACAACATATCTGTGTTTACATTAAAAATGTTTCTTTTATAGATAGCAAGTACTTGGGTTTATTTATTCATTATTTTCTTTCTTTATTTTTTTCATAACTCAAGGACACAGACAGTGGACAGTGAAGGTTTGGGGAAGGGTAGGGCAGTGTGAGAGGGCAATGGAAGAAAAAAAAGGACATATAATACTTCCAACAATCTGAACTCTTTTACAAAGCTTCCAAATACAGAGACTTACCCTATATAATAAAGAGGTAATATGCAAATTGATCATCACTCCAACATGTAATATGGCCACCCCCATGTGGTCAAATATGGCCACCCCCATGTGGACACAAGATGACCACCACAAGATAGCCTGCAGGGGAGGGCAGTTGTGGGCAATCAGGCCTGCAGGGGAGAGCGATTAGGATTGTTTGGGCCAGAAGGGAAGGGCAGTAGGGGGCAACCAGGCTGGCAGGGGAGGACAGTTAGGGATGACCAGGCCAGCAAGGGAGGGCAATTAGGGGTGACAAGGCTGGCAGGGAATGACAGTTAGGGGCAATGGTCTGGCAGGGGAGTGGTTAGGGAATAATCAGACTGGCAGGCAGAAGCAGTTAGGGGCAATCAGGCAGTCAGGCAGGCAGGCAAGTGGTTGGGAACCAGCAGTCCTGGATTGTGAGAGAGATATCAGACTGCCCATTTAGGCATGATCTATGGTGGGATCATACCTAAATGGGCAGTCTGACACCCCTCAAGGGGTCCCAGATTGGAAAGGGTGCAGGCTGAGTTGAGGGACACACATCACCCTCCTCTCCCTTGCACCAATTTCATGCACCAGACCTCTAGTATTTCTATAATATAGAGTATTGAGTATTGAGCTGCTTCCATTACTAAGAAATATTCAGATCTTCCATTCTTGTAAAACTCCAAAGAAATTAAATGGAAGATTAAGGAATATATCTTGCCTTACTTATGCTAATGTTTTCTTTTCAAAAGATTCAAGGCAGGCTGACGTTAAGCCTTTACTCAGTTTCCATGGCATACTTCCAGTGGCCGCACATTAGGGTTTGTCAAGTCCCAGCACCACACCATCTCAATCCCACAGCTTTGATCTACTGGATTTGTAATGCTGAATTCCTAAACTATTATTTAACATTTCAATAGCTCAGACAATTATCTCATCATTTTCATCAATACCAATCTCTCTCTCTCTCTCTCTCTCTCTCTCTCTCTCTCTCTCTCTCTCTCTCTCTCCATATATATATATATATAGTGGCTGGAAGGAGGCTGGGTTCCTGGATGCCAGAGGGAAGCCTGTGCTGGCAGCCAGGGAAAGAAGGCCTGCTCTTGCATGAATTTCATGCATCAGGCCTCTAGTTAAAAATAATTGTTTATAAAATATTTAAAAAATATTTTTAATACAGTGATATCTTAAAGAAAGTGCACATTGTCTTTAAGTTGAAACTTCCTTAGTCTGCCTAAATAGACATTAGTGAAAACTACTTGCAGTTCTGTATTATGAGCACTGTTCTTATGATAAATTTCCAGCTGTGTTGTTTTTTCCTTTTAAATAAGTTAAATATAGCTCTCTTTGTGTTTCTGACTTTTTGAGTTTGCAAAGGCTATAATTTGGAGATTCCAATAAGCTTTTAATGGGTTTAATTTAGTTAGTACTCTAAATTTCTGTTGGATTCTTCCATAACAACGTATTGATGGAGTCATCAAACAAACTGCATTTAGCCTCCATCTCAGAGGAAATTGCTAGAAATTAATACCTACATCAATAACTATGGTGTTGTACTATATATTGATGAAATTTGACAATTTTAAACTGTGATTATCTGTGACTTATATAACAATACATTCAAAGTGCAAATATTGGGTCGGCAACTAAGTAATTGCGGGTTTCACACATATATGGCTTCAGTTGAATTTTTAGGTTTGCAGACGTAGTACAAATGTAAAACACATTTTGTATTTGATAGTTGGCTATTCAGCTGTTAATCAGTAAAAAAAGTTTTTTGATCAGTTTTGTAGTTTTTGTTTGGCGTTCGTTGAAAAATGGAAAATCAAAAGGAACATTTTCGTCATATTTTGCTTTTTTATTTCCGCAAGGGAAAAACGCATCACAAGCTCATAAAAAGTTATGTGCTGTTTATGGTGACGAAGCCTTAAAAGAACGGCAGTGTCAAAATTGGTTTGCCAAATTTCGTTCTGGTGATTTTTCACTCAAAGATGAAAGACGCTCTGGTCGTCCAGTTGAAGTTGATGACGCCCTAATCAAAGCAATAATCAATTCGGACTGTCACAGTACAACACGTGAGATTGCAGAGAAGCTTCATGTATCACATACATGCATTGAAAATCACTTAAAACAACTTGGCTATGTTCAAAAACTCGATACATGGGTTCCTCACAAACTGAAAGAATCACAGTTAATGCAACGCATTAGCAGCTGCGATTTGCTAAAGAAACATAATGAAAATGATCCATTTTTAAAACGACTGATAACTGGCGATGAAAAATGGGTTGTTTACAACAATATCAAGCGGAAAAGATCGTGGAGCAGGCCAGGTGAACCAACTCAAACAACATCAAAAGCTGATATTCATCAAAAGAAGGTTTTGTTATCAGTTTGGTGGGATTACAAAGGAATTGTCTACTTTGAACTCTTACCACCCAACCGAACGATCAATTCTGATGTCTACATTGAACAACTAACGAAATTAAACAATGCAGTTGAAGAAAAGCGGCCCGAATTGACAAATCGAAAAGGTGTTGTATTCCATCATGACAATGCAAGGCCACACACATCTTTGGTCACTCGGCAAAAATTAATGGAGCTTGGTTGGGATGTTTTGCCACATCCACCATATAGTCCTGACCTTGCACCATCTGATTACTTTTTGTTTCGATCTTTACAAAACTCCTTGAATGGTAAAAATTTCAATAATGATGATGATGTCAAATCATACCTGATTCAGTTTTTTGCTAATAAAAAACAGAAGTTTTTTGAACGTGGGATTATGATGCTGCCTGAAAGATGGCAAAAGGTCATTGATCAAAATGGGCAATACATTAAAGAATAAAGTTATTTAGTTCCATGAAAAAATTGTCTTTGATTTTATTTAAAAAATCCGCAATTACTTAGCTGCCGACCCAATAGATATTTTGGGGATAAGAAATAAAAATCTGAGAAGTGTGTATCTAGAATCCTCATTTATTTTTAGTTAAAACTAAAGAATGCCATAGTTGTTTCACTTTCTTCTTTTTTTTGTAACACACACATCTATATTTAATTTTTGTGCAATATTAGACAGTTTTACAGCACATATTTTCTTATTACTTAAAACCTCCTACTCTAACAGCTTCTTCCTTTACAATTAATGTATACTTCAAAATAAATTAAGAATATTTGAAAATTTTTGTTAAGACCATGTGTATTCTTTTTAAAAAAATATATTTATATATTATTGATTTTTTACAGAGAGGAAGGGAAAGAGATAGAGAGCCAGAAACATTGATGAGAGAGAAACATTGACCAGCTGCCTCTTGCACACCCCCTACCGGGGATGTGCCCGCAACCAACGTACATGCCCCTGATCGGAATTGAACCTGGGACCCTTCAGTCCGCAGACCGACGCTCTACCACTGAGCCAAACCGGTTTCAGTAAGACCATGTGCATTCTTGTAAAATTTTATTTTTGTGAAACTTTAAAATTAGTTTAATTTTTATTTATCTATAATCATATAAGCACTAAAGGCCCAGTGCACAAAATTCCTGCATGGGGTGTTTGTGTGTGTGTCCCTCAGCTCAGCCTGTACACTCTCTAATCTGGGACATCTCTTTCACAATCCAGGACTACTGGCTCCCAACCACTTGCCTGTCTGCCTGCCCGATTGCTTTAACCGCTTCTGCCTGCCAGCCTGATCACCTAGCTACTCCCCTGCCAGCCTGATTGAGGCCTAACTGCTTCCTTGCTGGCCCAATCGCCCCCAACTGCCCTCCCCTGCCAGCCTGGTCACCCCTAACTGGCCTCCCCTGCAGGCCTGGTCACCCCCAACTGTCCACCGCTGCAGCCTTGGATCCCTCCTGCCCAGATACCTGGTAACCCCTAACTGTCCTCCCCTGCAAGCCTGATTGTCCCCAACAGCCCTCCCCTGCAGGCTATCTTTGACTACATGGGGACGGCCATCTTGTGTGTTGAAGTGATGGTCAATTTGCATATAACAGCTTTATTATATAGGATGATCAGTCTTTTTTTTTTTTTTTTTTTTTTTTTTTTTTTTTAATAGAGACTATTTAGCTTCATAGGGCACTCTAACACAATGGGATGAAATGTAATCTTCAGGTTCAAGTAGACAGGGGGTTCATATTTTGGGTGTGGCTCTTCTTAGCTGAGTATTACTTAATGTCTCAAAACCTGAGAATTCTTAACTTAAAGCTTAAAATTCTAGAATATTTACTCACATATTATTACATAGCTATATTGTATGTCCATTGCATTAGCAAATTAAAAGGAGACTGTTTCTTCTTTTTAAATGCATGATATTGGTTTTGGTCTCTCTGAGCCTCAGATTCCTCATCTGTAAAATAGTACTATAAATGTTTACCTTCAAGTGCTTTAGAAAAATTGTAAGTAAAATACACAAAGTATAGTAAATGCATTCTTTTTCTTAATAAAACTCTTTGAACTCCAGGAGTTGAGAGCCTCTAATCCACTTTTAAATAAAATAATAGTTACTCCTCATGCTATAAGTCACTAATTTCACTGTCTGAGTTTTATTTTACTTTCAATTAGCCAGTAGTTGCTGAGAGCTTTATTCCAGGATGTCTCACAATGTCTATCATGGAACTTGGTGATAGTGGTAGGTAAGAAGTTAGACGTGAGGGGCTGTGTGGGGCCTGCCCTGGGGCCTGAACAGGAGTAGGACCAATATTGCCTTCAGACGCCTCTGTGGGTAGCCCAGCAGCTAGAAAACTGCTAGTGGGCAGGTTCAAAATCAGCTGGTTCTTGGTGCAAGCTCAGAGGAAACAGACATGACCTCAATGGGATCTTACTATGATCCTGGACTAAACATCAATACAATAAAAATTGTGGTTTTGACCACCAACCCAGGGGTGATATTTTCTGCATGCATTATTGGTAAGGGCATACATAGAAGAACTATAGTTAGGTAACCCTTTTCTGTCAATAATCCCTGATTGCAAATGAAAGTTTCCATCCAGAAAATTCCTTATTTAAACCATAAAACTCAGAAGTTCAGGACCATTGTCTCTCTCCTCTGGCCCACTCCTCTTGGAGTGTATCTTTAATAAATCCCACTTTGCTTTACTTTCATTTTCACTTAACTTAAAATATTTTCTGCATCCACGAGAAAAAAACAAGGTCCCATCCAGTAACTCCGATCAGTGACAATATCACGGATATTGTTATAACTGGCTACTTATTAGTAATAGAAAAGGAGCAAAGCGGGGAGGCCAGGCATTATAAGCATGTCATTTGGGCAGCTTCACTAAGAAACTGCAACTTTTCACTCCCCAGGGAACTGCCATACTGTTCCCTGTGAACTACTGGGGGGAGTAATGGAATAATGGGAAGATAGACTCCTGCCCAGTAAAGTTGGGGTGACTAGGGAAGGTGTCTGTCAGTCATACCTGGTAATAAGTATTATTGGCTAGAATGAGCGTGGCCACTGCAAGCTTGCAAAAATTTGGGAATACATAATCTAAACAAGAGTTCTCTTGCTCTTTTTATTTTTTAAAAATATATTTTATTGATTTTTTACAGAGAGGAAGAGAGAGGGATAGAGAGTTAGAAACATCGATGAGAGAGAATCATCGATCAGCTGCCTCTTGCACACCCCCTACTGGGGATGTGCCCGCAACCAAGGTACATGCCCTTGACTGGAATCGAACCTGGGACCTTTCAGTCTGCAGGCTGACGCTCTATCCATTGAGCCAAACCGGTTTCGGCAAGAGTTTTCTTGCTCTTGACACTTGGCTTGTGGGGCTCTTTAGTTCCTACTTTCTTGTGTTTGCCCACGTGGCCCACCACCATGCAGCCCCCTACAGGCAATGGACTAATGAGCTACAGCTGGCCTGATGCTGTACTGCACCCTGGTCCAACATGAAACAAAAACTCTGGACACTAGCTCTGATTTAAGCTCTCCAGAAGCCCTAGCTACCCTTCTTTTATGACTGGACTTAAGAAAATGACTTTGGAAACCCAGAGGTGTAATTCCATGGAAATAAAGCTTTCTGTTATATTTCATCCTCCTATGGATGCTTATTCCAGTGGTAGCAACTGGAGGAGATGAGACACTCGCTTGTCCTGTAGTAGTAGCAGTTCAACAAACGTTTTATTTACTGATTTATTTGACTCTGATAAAGACTTATTTAAACTTTAAAATGTTTTACTTTGATTCTGTGTCTATGCAATTGTATCAGGGCTTCAAAAGACCATTCTTAGACATGTTGATTTGCTACAAGGTCTTCCTACGACTCAGAAAAACTGTTATATTCATGATAACAATACATTGTAGTGAAAGAATACAGATTAAAATGAGCAAAAGGCAAAGTCAGATGGGGAAAGACTAGAAGGAACCTTGTCCAGACTTTCAGTGGTGTCACCTCCCAGTTACATGTTAAATTCTCCCAGCCACAATATTTGACAAAATGTGAGAAGCCTTGTCAATCATAGAAGCTCACACATGCCTTAGTGTCCACTGTTTACTACATGACTGACCTTAGCTACTTACACTCCAGTTTTCTCAAACTCCAGTCCATCAGAGGAAAACCAGGTATTCACCATAAATTACACTGTGAAGATAAATTTATCCTGGTCTAACTGGTAGAGCATGACCTAATGCCACAGACATACAAAAACAGGTATTTATCATAAATGCAGTGTAGTCTAATGCATCTTTCATACAAAATCATTCTCAGGCAGAATAAACCAAGGATTAGAAGGTTATCTCCAGGTATCTGCCAAAGGCCAGGCCTGAAGACAGACCATTCTCTGAAATGTGCAATTTGAGCAATTCAAGACTGGGGAGTTAACTCTACCTTGCTCAGTAATCATTCACAAAATGGGAAATTTAAAAGTATATAAAGGGCAAGGGCAGACATTAAAAATTAATCCCTTTACTGTTTCCTAATTTACTTAGCTCTCTGAACAAACTAAAAAAAAATAATAATCTCTGCACTTTTTGGATATATCTATCTATCTATCTATCTATCTATCTATATATATATATATATATATATATCTGTTGTACATAACATTCTATGCAAAGTTTGAGCATTTTATCTTAATGACAGTATGTGTTATAGATATTTCCATATTAACATAAATAATCAGAATCAGCCTCATTATTTTCTATAACTACATAATGTTTTACTTTGTTATAATATTATTATTAAAATGACTCATCATTATATTGTACATATTTTGATAATTACCAATATTTTGCTTTAGAAATAATAGTTCAATGACTAATCTTATGTGACAATTTTTGAAAGCATGCAAGTATATTTATAAGATAAATTCTTACAAGAATAATTTCTAGATCAAATTTGATATATATTTCCCAATGTTCTTTCATTATAGCTTTGTTAACTTTCACTCAAGCCAGGTTATGATTATGAAGATATTAAGTCAAAGGTTACAAAAATAGGTTAATTATAAATTTCTAAATATCAACATATAAGCATAAAAGTGAAAGCTCATATTTCAACCTGAAACAAATCTTATCAAGGACAATTCTTAATGTACCAAGGAAAAATCTTATAAAGGACAATTTTTAAAGTATTAAATATAATATTAATATAGGTCTAGAGAGCTAAGGGATGAATAATGCTTAGATTTTTTTGTTTTATTTTGATGGATTCTATAAGTTTTCTTATATCAGAAAATGAGAGTACTATTATAGATATCTATGTAATTGAGTTCCCAAGTCCTGATCTCTCACTTGCCTAGAATATGAATGAATAAGTAAAGCAATAGCTGTGTCCAGGTGCTATGTAACAGAATAAATTACTATAGAGAATTTACCCACTAATCTGATTGAGATTTCAGCTTCATGAAGTTGTTTAGTTTTTGAAAAGAGAATCTTTGCCCAAAAAGAGAAGAACTGACTTTAAAGTAAATTGGGAAAAAATCTATTATAAACATACAGGGGAAAAAATTCAGCTAATTTTAGCTAGAGTGTGAAAAAAACAAACAACCAACCAAACAAACAAAAAAACATTCCAGGAAGATAAATTCATATTATCTTCATTCTGATAACATACTATTTTGTGTGGTCTTATGATTTTTGTCATGACAATAAATTCTCTTATTTTGTCAATGTTATTTCTGACACAAGGACAAGACATCAAGATTTTAATATCATGTTTATATTTTCAGTAATTCTAAGTTAACTTGCCAGCAGGCTACTTGGTTATAATTCTTCCTTTGCAAGTTTCACAGCTGCAAGAGTTCTTGGTCATGACAAGTTTCATGGACATATTCTCCTTGTTGGAGCTCCATCTAAACCGGATGATTACCTGTGGCATATTTTATGAATTGCAAAGGCAATCTCAAATATAAAGGCCTTTATACTTGAGATTTTCCCACTCTGATATCATGTATATAGAAAGTCTTTTATACCTTGCTTAGGTTCAGCTTTTTTTTTTTTTTTTAATTCTAAAGTGCTTGTCAATAGCAATAAATAATAAATTTTATTATCTCCAGACTTAGATATATAATCAAATAAATTGTATGGTTATTTAGTTTTTTATCTAAAGCATTTAGAAGTGTTTTATTGTTACTACTTTAACTTATAGAGAGACATTTATTTTTCATTAATTAGTAATACAGTGGTGCCTCGCATAAAGAACGCCTCGCACAGCGAACGCTGCACACAACGAACTTCATTTCATGATTCATACAACGAACTTCGTTTCACACAACGAAGTCGCCCGAGCTTCCACGACCGCTTTGCCCGAGCTTCCACGACTGCTTCGCCCGAGCTTCCACGATCGCTGCCGATGTATTGCATCCTTCCGCGCAGGCACTGCAGGCAGTCGTTAGTCACTGCGCTTAACTTAAGCACGTATCGCGGCAATCGTTCTTCATTACGAATTAAATCACGCACGTATCACGGCAGTCGTCCTTTTAAGTTAAACTCAATATTTTTTTTATATCATGGCTTCTAAGGATCAACGATCTTTACTCCGATACTCTTGTCCGTTATTTTCGGCAGATGTTGGAGAAAAGAGAAAAACAAACGACTTTGGACAGGTTTTTCATGAAACCATCGGCCAAAATGCAGAAAATGGATGAAGATGTGCAAGATGTGCAAGATTCGGTAGACTCTACTTAGTCTGTCTTAAAATTAAAAAAATGTGTGTTTTTTTTAAAAAAATTATGTTTTTAGATGTATCTAAATAAAAATAATAACAAAAAGTTTATCTTTTTTTATGTCATCTTAGCATATTTTATGCTACAGAACGAATTATTTTTTTTAACATGTATTGTTATGGGAAAACGCTTTTCACATAACGAACTTTCGCATAACAAACTTGCTCCTGGAACGAATTAAGTTCATTGTGTGAGGCACCACTGTAATGAGTAACTTGAAATATTTACTTTCTACCTACATTCCAAGTTATTTTCATTTATATTTTGAATTGATACGTATTTTTGAGCTGGGTCATTTTATTGTTCTTTACAACGAAATAAATAGTCTCTTGATGACTGCTGACACGTAAGCTATGGGACAGTATGTGGAAACATCATAGTAAAGAAGTTTTCCTGCTTATATGAAACTGCTGTCTAAACAACAGACTACATTAATGCATCCATCATTTTTAATATTATTAGCAACCTGGGCATATTTTGTTTAAACCTTGCCTTCTTGTGTCAAAAGGCCCAACTTGTTCAAGTTCACTTTGATGACAGTGCCTTTGGTAATAATACCCAAAGTTGTGTACGGTGGGGATGAGGGATTATTGTTTACAGCAAGCATTGGCAGGCAACAGGTGGCCTTCAGTTTGGGATGTTTCACATGAACCTTCTTAAAATGTATGTAAGCCCATTGGCCTAATGAATGTTTCATACTTAGGTATTTTTTTGAGTAAAGCCATCTCTAAGGAAGCATACTTTAGTAACCATTCTCTTCCACACTCTCTTCTTTCTCTTTTTTGTTCAAATAGCTTTTAATACTTGTTTCTCCCTGGGCAGGAGCTTTGGACAGAGGGATCCCCCAGTTTCCCACTTTCTCATTTTGTTTCTGTTTAATCATTTGTCCCAGGACTGCCCCTCTCTGTCCAGTAGACATGTAGGTGCTGTCCCTTGTGGATATTTTTTATCTTTTCATTTGGTCTTTTTCTTTTATGTGGATTGTCATTTTCATTTGTATTTTCTCAGCATGGAACTGTTTATGATTGAGCTTAGCTTTCAGACCAAACATCTTTTTGCCTTCTTTGTATATTCATGAATCTCTTGACCTTCCTTCTTTCTCTTTTTCTCATGGGAATCCAAATGATAGCCATAGTGCTTGTAGTGTAACTCAGTATGTTCGTTTTGTGGCATTGTTATGACTTCCGATCTGCTGGCTGCACTACCCAGGGCACAAAGGAGTTCAAATTTTGAATATCAGATACCTGTAAGCCAAATCCATGTTACTTGTGGCAGATAACTGATATTTTGATGCATGTCTCTAAAAAAAAAAAAAAAGGTGATTTATTTTTCTTTTTGAACCACAGAGGAGGAAAACACCTGTTAAAATCATTAATTTAAATCTATTTGACAGGACCATTAAATAAAAGTGTATCTTCCTTGACCATCAACAAATTGACAATTTGTCTTCAAGAGAAGACAATTTTTCCTTCATACATTCCTTTGATTTGAAACATGTTACTCATATATACAAAATATATGTTGTCCCTTTTCCAAAAGCACTCCTTCCCTGAGTTGTAGATTTACTGACCGACATGTTTTCTGTTCTATCTTTCTTCTTTCTTAACATTTATTGGAAACTTTCAGAGGTGTGGAAGCAAATTTCCTCCTATCCCATATTAACCTTAGAAATGTCCTTCCTCATCTTTAAAAATGGTAACAATAATACTGTCTTAGTCCTTTTGGCCTGCTAGAACAAAAGTACCATAGACTGTGGATTATAAACAGCAAAAATTAATTCTCATAGTTTTGGATATTGGGAAGTTCAAGATGAAGGCACTAGCAGATAGAACACTTAGTGAGAGCTTACTTTCTGGTAGATGATCATCTTTTGCTTTATCTACAAAGCAGAAGGCACAAAGGAGCTATCTGGGGTCTCTTTAATAAGGGAACTATATCCACCCTCATGATCTCACCACCTCCCAAAACTTTACCTCCTAATCCTTTAGGGGTAAGGATTTCAACATATAAACAGATCAGGGGGACATAAATATTCAGTCTATACCAAATGTCAATCTTTCTATTTGGCGATATCATATAAGCACTTAAAAAATAACTGAAAACGCCGAAACCGGTTTGGTCCCGTGGTAGAGCGGCCGTCTGCGGACGGAAAGGTCCCAGGTTCGATTCCGGTCAAGGGCATGTACCTTGGTTGCGGGCACATCCCCGGTAAGGGGTGTGCAAGAGGCAGCTGGTGGATGTTTCTCTGTCATCGACGTTCTTAACTCTCTCTCCCTCTCTCTCCCTCTCTGTGAAAAATCAATAAAATATATTAAAAAAATAAATAACTGAAAACATAATAAGTGTTTATAAAATAAATGTTTTCTTGGTCTGTGACAATCAATTAAATAAAAACATAATTTTAGTCACTGCATTCAGATCATATTTGTACTCATGTCTTAGTTGACTTGCGTTTTCAGTAGTTGACTGAGGGCTTCAGACCTACTTTCTGGGCTGAGAGGTTATTTGACATCTTTCTTGCTGAGGCAATCAGTAGGCATGCCGGAAGCTTAACACTTCAGGCAAGGTGGGAATCCAGAGAATCCTTATTTAGAAAAGTTTCATAGAGTGGCAGGGCTCTGTGTTATGAAGGAAATTCTCTTCTGTTGGTGGCCTGAGGAAGTTTGGGGTTCCTCTCAACCCCCCTCTAACTCATGCAAGGGATGAGTTTGACTATGTTCTTTACTGAGTTTCACTTAAGTCTATAATGCTTATGTAACACACAACTTCCCTAAAGATTCACAGTGGTAAAGTAATAGGACATGTAATAACATTTTTTTAAAAAAGCAAAAGGAATCATAGAGCATGTCAAAGAAAATAAAAAAAAAATAAAACTACTTTTAATTCTTGGAGTAATTCTATTTAAGGTTATTTCCTCCTGTGATAATTTTATAATTCACATGTGAACTTATAGTATAAAATAATAACAATAGCAAGTACCATTATGTGATCAAAGTGATAGCTATATCTTTCCCTCAAGGAAAGGACTAACTACAGTGTGCTTATTTGCTGGGTTTGGGAGGAAGGAATGAGAATTACTTTATGCAACAGACCAATTAGAAGCTGGCACCTCGTTTAAGTAACTCATAAAGTACCTGCCTCTTGTTGAGCATTCCTCAGATGCGAAGCAAGCAGTGTATGGAAAATGTCCCTTAGGGCGTATTTTTTAGTTTTTTTCCCCCCAATGCATTAATGATATAGGTATAATTATTTATAGTAGAAACATTAAGCACATTTTCTAAATTTTATATTAAATTAATTTTAAGGAGAATATTTTAATTAAAGTCAGTCTGATTCTGTAACCAGGATTTTCTATTCTTTTTTAAAAAATATATTTTTATTGATTTTTTACAGAGAGGAAAGGAGAAGGATAGAGAGCTAGAAACATCAACGAGAGGGAAACATCAACCAGCCGCCCTTGTGGGATGTACCCACAACCACTATACTTGCCCTTGACCGGAATCAAACTGGGGACCCTTCAGTCCTCAGGCCTATGCTCTATCCACTGAGCCAAACCAGTTTCGGCTGAAACTAGGATTTTTAACTGCTGCAAAGCATGAGGCATTGTCCATTTCTTTGAATACTAGTAAATATGGCAAGCTATTGAGCCATGAGCCACATGAAACACTGTTACTTTGGCCTTGCCCTTAACATAAAAATGTAGAAATCCCCACAGGCTACCTCTTTGTTTTCCACAAAGTTGATGATCACATTATGTTCCACTGGCCCCTTTATAGTTTAATCCATTGGCCAGCATTCATCATCATCATCATAATCTCTCTCTCTCTCTCTCTCTCTCTCTCTCTCTCTCTCTCTCTCTCTCTCTCTCTCTTTAAACAGTGGCAACTAAGATGGTCTTAATGTTCTACTTAGTTTAACTAACTGTATCCAGGATTCTTCCTGACTCCAGGCTCCTGATTTCCCTTTTAAAGCATTTACTTTAGAAAACTTGTACTTGTAAATGCTTTCTCTGCTCCTTTAAGATGTATATATAAGTTTTCTTCCTGCCTTCTGCCAGTTTTACAATGTAGGAAATGTCTTTCTCCAGGACCTGGGACCATCGATTGAAATGTAAACCTTGGAGGAGATAGCAATGCTATCTCCCCATCTTTGTGAGCAGGTATGAGCTAATTTAGGATAGGGCTCAAATAGAGACTAACATTAGACAGGCACCAGTGAGCAAACTCAGGGGTCCCAATCACAGGGAAAAATACACACAAAATTAAGGTGTTTTCCATGAAGTTGAATTCATTCTCTCCTTTATTGTAATAGTGCTAAATAAAATCACCTTAGCCTATTTAAATTTGTCTAGTGAACATTTTTGCTTTGAAAGTAGAAAAGGATAAAAATTGGCATATTTTTATGAGTGTTCTCTGGAGAGAGAAACTATGGAGTTACTGTTTTCTTGTGTGTTTGTACATTTGTTTGTTTTCAATTTTGTTCATTCTTAACTCTATGATACAAATTTCTCTTCTCCATGCTGCTTGCCTGACTAACTCCTTCACAACTAATTATCCTCTCTTTGGTATGTCATCATACTTCATTTATAACCCTCCAGGGTATATGCCCTGTCTTCCCCATTAGTTGGGGCATGCTGTGATGATACTTGCAGTGTTTTATTTATATCTAACAAGAAAGTGAAGGACTGCATTAACACAGTTCTTTCTTAACATTGCCTCACTCTCAAAACCCAGCTCTGCAAGCTACTGAACAATAGAGAAAAAGTTACTCAATTTACAAAAACAGAATGGGGCAAAATGTAATTCTTTGTGAGATTCCAAGGCAACAGGGCAAACTGGTGTTGTGCAAGCCATAAACAAGTAGAGAGAGATAAGCATCAGTCACACTATTGTTTATCTAGAAAACCAAACAGGAATTATTAAGAAAAAATCTTTGATAGAGGAAATTTGTCCCCCTATTGGATTTCTGTTGTGCAATTAGGTTTCACCATCCTGTCTATATGCTGCATGAGTATGGAAGAGAGAAATACAGAGAAATTGCTTGCGGTCAGACCAGAGGAGAGAAAGCAGGAAATCCTTGGGGTTATCTGTTTTCAAGATAGACAGGTTGAGGCAGATGAGATTAGGATCTCATCAGAGGATTTTTAGTTCAACGCTGCCAGCCAAAAAACATCTGGAAGATATCAGACCATAAACACTTAGGAAAGCTATTGAGATTCTATGCAATATCAACAGGGATTTGTGAGACTTCCCCTAATGCTTGGCATACCTAATGAGCCTGGTCAACAGTGATGGTCAACAAATGGGGGCAGCAACCTCACTCCCAAACAAAGGACATTTTTTTTTTCTTCATATAAGGAAACAACCATTATGACAAAGAATTACCAAAGTAGGCTTTATTTTTTTTTTCCCTGTTTTACTCCTGCCATTCCAAACACACCTCAGTGTTTATCATATGGAAAGGCAACACATAAAATCTTAAGTGAGTTGAGGTAAAAAGTGTATCTGAATCCCTCATTTTTTTTTCCCAAAACATTTTTATTGGCTCACCTGGTGAAACACTGAGCCTCTGGAGTAACATTCCTTAATTTTAAAGGTGGCAATTAAAATTTGCCTTGCTTCCAGGCCTGCTTGAGTTTGTTCTTCTTCTATGAAATAACTACAATAATGCTATTCTGTCCCACTGGGTGCTGTGAAAAATAACTAGTAGTA
This sequence comes from Pipistrellus hanaki, assembly GCF_964339955.1. NCBI lineage: Eukaryota > Metazoa > Chordata > Mammalia > Chiroptera > Vespertilionidae > Pipistrellus > Pipistrellus hanaki. Next base: position 71,722,433 of record NC_140505.1, read on the forward strand.
TACCTTGTTAAATAGAAGTGGGGTTTAAATAATAAATAAGACCAAGAGTTAGGAACACACAAAAATGATATCTTCATAACAAAGAGTGATATAGTTGACTAAATAAATGATAAACACTTCAAATAGAGCAGTGTTTTTCAACCTTTTTTGGGCAAAGGCACACTTGTTTCATGAAAAAAATCACGAGGCACACCACCATTAGAAAATGTTAAAAAATTTAACTCTGTGCCTATATTGACTATATATAAAGTAATTCTCTTGAATAGGAATCAAATAAACACAAAGAAAGTATTTTATAATTACTTTATTATGAAATATTAAGTAAACAAAATAGTGAAAAATTATAAAATTCTTGTCTTGTCTGCACCTACGGCACACCAGGCAACATCTCGCGGAACAGCGGTTGAAAAACGCTGAAATAGAGAACCCTTAATGGTTAGGAAACTTTTAGTAATTTCCAATTACTAAATTGGATAAGTTAACCCCTTACTACTTCTTCATTTTTGGATTCAATTTTGTAAAAATAATTCAGTTACCACTGCATTCCTCTTACTTAAGGGAGTTTGTATCCAGATAAAATTGCCCAGGAGAGGAGTCTCTCTATGCTGAATGTGGACACACTGATTTCCACTTTACATGCAAAAGGAAGGCAGACAGGACAGGAGTGACCATCTACATCATATAGCACATTCCACAGGTTCAACTTTGTCATTTGCCAATGTTGATCCTTCACTCACTGTAGATAGGCGGTAGGCATTTGCATAGAACCTTATGAGAAGCCTATGAGGAACAGCAGAGGTTGTCTCTTCTGGAGAGAAAAGGTAGGAAGGACTTCACTTTAGTACTTAGTCCCTCCAATAGTCCTCTGAAGAAATCTTACAAGGAGTTTTGATGCCACTGAAAAATTGAATTCAATATTCTTGTATTTACTTGTGTCTTTTGTCTGAGTACTTCAATATTTTAAATGACTTCACAGAGTTCCACTATATTTCTTCCACCCCACCACTACTATGATATAAGGGTGTAAACCTTCTACCTTCCCTTTAATATATGTATTTTTAAACAGGAGAGAAAATTTTTCTTCAAAGAATCTTTACTAGAAATGGCCATCCTGTCCAAGAATAGCTTCCCTGACAGCTTTACTCCCTTTCAGAACTGAACTGAAACTGTATCTTCTTTTCTCTTTTAAGGGTCTGAAATAATTGGAAGAACACCTTTATTAAACCATCCATCTGGCAAAGAAAGCCTGGGGTACTGTGGGAAGGGCCATTTTTGGTGTGGTATTTTTGGCAGGGTGTCAGGGTGGATGTTTGATATATTATGAGAAAGACAGTACTCCTTAGGTTTCAAGCCCATTTGCAGAGCACCAGAGAGATCAGAGGGGAAAAATCAGCATTCCATTAGTAACCTATAAAATGTCTGTCTTTTTACAGACATTTGGGTTCTACCTAATTCTTATACAGCATGTGTTTTTTTTTTCTTCTTTTCTTTTTTGTTAACATTCCTTAGTCTTCTCTCTTTCTCTCTCTCTTTTCCTTTCTTGCTTCTTTATACAGAGTTTCTTAGTAGTCTAGTCACACACCCAGGAACATTTGCCACTTTATAACAGCGATAACCCATGCTTAAGCAGGATGGTTCCCGCAGGAGCTCTGAATACCTCATAGATCCCATCCTATTAAACCTGATAACGTCCCTGATGGATGGGCACTCGGTATCCTCCAATCTTACTGAATTTTTAGACAGGAAATTTTTAGAATGGGAATTGAGTTTAGAAATGTATATTTGTGTTTGTGTTCATTCTCATTAATACTTATGCTGGTTTAGTGTGTCAACATATGACATCATAGATAAACTCAAGATTCAAATAATATTATTTTATTAGCCATATTAGTTTCTCCGTTATAAGTATGTCATTCATTTTGGGTAGAATTTCATGATACTTTGCCTGGTATTATTTAGAAACATTGGTTTCTATTAATCTTTGGTAAGATTAAAGAGTATAATTTTTGTTTGAATCAGTCTCTTTTTTGAATTTTCCAACAAGTCCACATTTGTTTGCATTGACTAGCTACAAAGAATATTAAAGCATGTGAATCAAAATTTTAAAAAGAATCACTAAATTCCTGTTCATGTGTAGATTATTTCTCTTTAGGGTTTAAGAATAAAATAAAATATTTACAAGCAGTATGTATTTTTGGTGCTGCACCTGTTTCATGGCTTAGATATAATCATTGGCTTAGCTATGATCATTGATAGGAAATTTAACCTATGATACAAAAAATGACAAATCTATAATTTATTAAAGGACCTATAACATATTCAAATGTAAAAAAGGAGCAAATAAATATATATAGAGAACCAGAAATTGATATATGTAACATTTGTATTTAATGTATTGTTTTATTTTTAATAACCTGTCTTTGGGCCTATTAATGGCTCTATTTTTTCTTTGGCCTAGCACCTTCATAACAGGAAATTAAGCATAATCATTAGGAAATATATTTTGGAACATCCTGGGTTAGTGTTGAAATCCAGCCCTACCTCTTATATATTATGGATGATGGACAAACTATATACTTTCTTTGAACCTTGGCTTCCTCACTAATAATAAGAGGATCATAAAAAACATCACCACAACTACATATGGTTATTGTGTAGATTAAACCTGTATAAAGAAACAAATTAACATATGTCACATATAACATCTGCATTCAATAAATAACAGCAATAATAGTAATAATTATTTTATTATTCTTCAGTTAGTATGCCTTAGGTCCTAACCTGTGCTTTCCTTCCCCAGTTGATACCATCATTGCATGCATCTAGTGTTTTTTCTTCTGAATTCCATTAAAATTTACTGTGACTTGATATTGCCCTCATGAACTGAGACATTTAATTGGGACTGATAATCTCTGTAAACATACGTAGTAAGGGGAAAACCAAGTAACACTTCCAGGTCTTTTCTTTTACCCAATTTGGGATATAGGTACTTAGAGAACATATAGCTAAAAGGAAATTTGGGTTTTGTCCAGTAAAAACCTTTTAGTAATAAGAAAATTATGTTTCAGGGACTTTTCAAAGTCATAAATGTATTGTATTAGCCTCATTCTAGTTAGAAGAAAATACCATATGATTTTTAATATACTTTTATTGATTTGAGAGAGGAAGAAAGACAAAGAGAGAGATAGAAACATCCATTAATTGGTTGCCTCCTGCACGACCCTGCCAGGGATTGATCCCACAAACCAGGCATGTGCCCTTGACTGGAATCAAACCCTGGACCCTTCAGTCCACAGGCCGGCACTCTGTCCATTGAGTGAAACTGGCTAGGGCAATACAATATAATTTTAAAAATTAAGAATATATATAAAGATCATTGACTAGGTACCAAAGAACTGAAGTGTCAAAAGAAAGCAAGCTATTGCTGAGGTAGCCACTGCAGGAGCAACTCCCACTCCCAGGCAGAGAAGAGGATAGGATTATAGGAATTTAGAACTTACAAAGAAGGATTCTGCAAAGCCAAAAACTTAGACGCCTAAATAGAGGATATCATGAGTCTGTACTAGTGTCTCTAAACTTATTGAGCTGTTAGAGTAGCTGGCTCGTTCTGGTATCTCACAGGGGGTGCAAATGAGACTGGTTTTGCAAATATTGGAAAAACTTTAAACTGGATCAAGTACTACTAAGTAGAATGAATTGCCAAAGTGAAGAGACATTGCTAGGGTAAAACTGCCTTCAGAGCCTCCTTATTTTCAGAGCATTATAATGAGCCAACTGGAAAAACTGAAATATGACTGGGAGTTCCAGCTTCAGCATCACAGATTAGTGTAGAGTAGGTTAAAGCTGAGATGCTTTACTAATGGGCACAAGTAGTTAGTGGAGGAGCCAAGTATGCGACCAAACCAGATGGAGGTGGATGCAAAGTAGTATCTCTAACGTCAACTCTCTGCCTCATCTCTTGCATCTGAGGGCTATAATTTATTAAATTTTCTATTGGTCTTCATCAGCAATTGCCAACTTTTTTCAACTCATGGCACACATAAACTGATTGCTAAAATTCTGTGGCACTCCCCAAAAATACTTTTATTGATCTAACAAAAATTGGTATAATTTTGATAGATTTACAAATAATAATAATAATAATAATAATAATAATAATAAACCTTTTTTTCTCCAAAGTAACTTTTTAAAAAATCAGGTGCCTATACTTGTATATAAGGATTTTCGATACCAAAGACTAATCAATAAGTAACTTTATTATATAACACTAGTAGCCTGGAGCACAAACTTTGTACACATTAAAAGGGAATTAATTAGAGGAGATATTTTAATATTGCTATTTGTCCTTTCTCTATGATAGAAGTGTCAGAGATGAAAGGAAATTAGTAAAATGTATATGAAAATGATATATAAATTTATGAATAAACTGGGTGGGGACACACGCAGGCAGCATCACATCTCAGGTCAAGAAAACAGACAGGCTGCATCACGTCAGCTCTGGGTGGGGAGGTTAGAGGCAGCATCATGTTACCGCCCAGCAGGCCTGCACATGCCTCCACCGGGGGCCACCCCTGGGCTGGGCAGCCTCTGGGCTAGGCCACTCGGGGGCTTTCCTGGTGATGGTAGCCCCCCTCCACCTGCTTCTTCTGTGCATGCCTCCTGCTCAGTGGTCATAACATTACAGCATCCCAGATAATTTGCATATTCCTCTATTATTATTTAGGATGACAAATAAGATGGAACTCTATTATATAACCTGTACATTTATGGTTCAAGGCAACATTCACACAGATGGCTATTATTGTGTTGGCTGGTGTCAATTTTTAATTTGACAATCTAAGGGAAAAGAGGTCAGGGTCCCCTGACTAAATAATCAGGCATTATATGTTTTAAAAATTCTTGTGGTACATCAGTTTCAAATCACTTTTATATTTATGAGCTTCTTTTCTTCCACATAATTCATAACTTAGTCCATACCACGCCTCCCCTGTCATTTGGCCTATTTCATGTTATAGAAAATTGTGAACCTGGCTTTCCTCTTTCACCCACTGAATACTGAAATTTGTTAAAGAGAGTAGATTCTAAGTGCTAACGCATGCAAATACAAATGATAACTATGTGAAGAGAGGAACTTATTAATTAACTTGAGTGCAGTAACTATTTCAATATATATCTATATATCTATATATCTATATTTCTATATATATCTATTTATCTATCTATTATATATATATATATATATATATATATATATATATATATATATATATATATATTTCATATCAACAACTTGCACATCTCAAAAATATATAACTTTTATTTTTAAGAAATCAAGAACAGAATTCCAAGATGTAGGAACTAAAATTTTAAGTGGATCTGAACCCTAGTTGGCAGAGATTAGCCTTGATACAGACCATCACCCAAGATGTGGCAATTCACATCCTCTTCATTTTCTCTCAACCTGATCTCGTTATGGTATCATTCTCTCTCTGGTTCCCTGCGCTTGTGTATGTAGTGCCAAGGACTGGCATTGCACATATTGACCCCTATACTTCCTAAGATTTCCACAGTGATAAAGTCTCTGTAACTTTTGATTCTCACTATACTACACATAGTTGCCACTATTCAGCACCTTTGGTTGGGTTCCATATCAGCAATAATGGATTTTCCTCATTTCGTATTGGTAGTCTTAAACGAATTTAATATGTTTCATGAAAAGGTGGAAAAATGGTGGTTAAGAGTGTCATTTTTGGGATGAACTCTTAGCATTTGTAACAGCATGAATGGACCTAGAGGGTATTATGCTAAGTGAAATAAGTCATTCAGAAAAATATAAATACCATATGATTTCACTTATAAATGGAATCTAAAGAACAATATAAACAAACAAACCAGAAACAGTTTCACAGATACAGCGAACAGAGTTATGGTAGCCAGAGGGGAGAGGGTTTGAGGGACTGGGTGGAAAAGGTAAAGGGATAGAGAAGTACAGGTTGGCTGTTATAAAATAGTCATGGGGATATAAAGTACAGACAGAAAATAAAGTCAATAATACAATAACTATGTATGGTGCCAGCTGAGTTCTATAAATTTTGGGGGCAACAATTTGTAAAGTATATGACTGCTAACCACTATGTTGTACACGTGAAACTAATACAAAATAATATTGAATGTAAACTGTAATTTAAAAAGAAGTCTTTAAAAAAAAAGTGTGCAGCTTTAGACCAACAATGTCTAAGTTTGAATCTTAGTTCTACTTATTTTCTTTCTGTGACTTTGGAACAAATCTCTGTGCTTCAGTGGCCTCATCTATAAAATTCCTACCTTCCTTGTTTAATGCAAAGAATGAATAATTTAATACATGTGCTTAGAACACTGGCCAGCATACAATGAGTGGTTAAGAAGTAAAAGCTATTAGTTCACTGGGATTGGATTTATTCTCCTAATCCACGTGTGTGAGTCTTTTCGTTTTATCATTTACTAGCTATCTGACTCTGTGGCAGTGATTTGATTTTCTTGAGCTTTAGTTGCTTTCTACACTTAAAATGTTTCTGGAAATGGAGGGAGAGTCTAGCTTATATGGTGGTTTTTAGGATTGAATGATGTTGTACAGATGGAAGGTTGTAATCTTCGAGCCGTACGGGGAGTCTCAGCTAGACCAGTGGACAGCATGACACAGTGACTCCTTCTTAAATGTCCTCTTACTGCTTTCACCAGACCAAACTTGTGAATGTGACACAAAGTTCTAGTGTTTAGAAATAGGTCACAGATAGTTAATTTTACTGAAAACATTGCCCCCAAAATTTTAATTTACACATAGTCTAGGAGCACAGTGCAAAAGAATTTGTCTTAATTAACAGGCTATCTGAAGAAGCATGTGTTGTTGAAGGAAGTCAGATGGAGGGAGAGAATAAAGATCTCATGAGAGAAAAGTAATATGAGAGTGGCATTTAGAAGAAAGGGTCAGACTGAATAGCAGGGACCAGAATGATTATAGTTGAGAAGTAAACAGTGCATTTCATCACTTTATCCCCACATCCACTCACGTCCTTTCCTCTTCTCACAAGGCGGGTGGGGTGGAGTGGTCCCTCAGCCCAGACTGCACCTTCTCCAACCTGGGACTCCTTGAGAGATGTCCAACTGCCCGTTTAGGCCTGATCCCATGGGATTCACAATCCAGGACTTCTGGCTCCCAAGAGATCACCTACCTGCTTGCCTGATTGCCCCTAACTGCTTCTGCCTGCCAGCCTGATCACACCATAACCACTCCCCTGCTGGCCTGATTGACACCTAACTGCTCCCCTGCTGACATAATTGCTCCTAACTGCCCTCCCCTACCAGCTTGGTCACCCCCAACTGTCCTCCCTTGCAGGCCTGATCACCCTTAACTGCCCTCCTTTGCAAGACTGATCACCCTTAACTGCCCTCCCCTGCAAGCCTGGTCACCCCTAACTGCCCTATCTTGGAGGCCTTGTCCCCCCCCAACTGCCCTCCACTGCAGGCCTGGTGCCCCTAACTGCCCTCCCCTGTAAGACTGGTGCTGCTAACTGCCCTCCCTTGCACACCTGGTCCCTCCCAATTGCCCTCCCCTGCAGTCCTGGTCCCCTTCCAACTGCCCTCCTCTGCAGGCCTGATCTCCCACACTGCCCTCCCCTCCCAGCCATCTTGTGGTGATCATCTTATGTCCACATGGGGACAGCCATCTTTCACCACATGGGGGCAGCCATCTTGTGTATTGGAGTGATGGTCAATTTGTATATTACATCTTAATTATATAGGATATATAGGATGCTGTGATGAGGGGGAAAAAAAAAAAAAAGAAAAAAGAAAAACCAGAGCTTATCAATGTTCTCTTCATGCCATTCTCATATCAAAATTTTCATGTTTGCCTCATAGAAACAATATATTCACCAGGTTTTTCTAACAAAGAGAAAATCAAAGATTAAAGATTAATAAATTTCCTCCATGTTAATCTTCTTGCCCAGACTAGATTCAACAAATTGCATATTGTATCATATTTGACATTTCATTACAATTTGAATGTGAAAATTGTATTTCAAATGGAAATCAGAGGGTAAATTTTACTTGCCCAAAATTAAAGTAAAAAACAAAACAAATACAAAAAGAACTTCTTGTACTTTAAGAGCATTCTTTTCTTACTGGCTCAGTTCTGTATAGCATTCCTTTTACCTTCCATTCATTTTTCATCTGAGTGTACGACTATTACTTGGATGCAAATAGAAGAGCACAGAGCTCCTTATACTATTTTTTTTTTTATGAATGAAACCTGTCAACTTTTCCACTTAAATTATCTATTTTGCAAAATTCTAATCACCATTACAATTTCTCCAAATTGGAAGAATGTGAGTTTTTTCCTCTGAATAGCGTTGAGTTCCCTCTCCTTCTAATTCAATAACCATTTATTTGCGTATATTATTTTGATAAGCAAAGTGAGGATTTGTCTGACAAAGCTTACAGTAGTTCAAATGTATCACTCTACTGTCTATATGAGATCTTGAATCTTGTGTTGTTCTTGACACAAAAAAGCTTTAAAAAAAAGAGAAAAAGATTTGTTACGTTCCCCTTGACACTATGATTACTTTATAAGCCTATTCTTCAGTGAAATTTCAGTAGGTTTCCTACTTATACTATATGTTTTTAATAATACTTCAAAATACTATTCATGTATAATTATATAGAAGACAAGCCTAAATAAAGGTTTATTTGAAATGTTCAAGCACTAAAACATGAAATGTGGAATTAAAACTAAAAGTACTTTCAAGGAAAGAGACTATAAACTGTATTATCAAAAGAAAAGCAATACTATTCTGATCTACATTGAAGATATGCCTTTATTTTATTTTCAAAATATTTATTGAGAGGCCACCATGGGCTAGAATGTGCAACCCCTGTGGATGTTTTGTTAACCAATTTATCCTCGTAGATCTTATGCAAGTACTCCAGTGAATATATCATACAGTAAGTGGAAACTAAATTGTATATATTCAAAATATGTTAAAGCAAAGAAGTAAACAAACAAGGGTAAGTAAATAAAAACAGACTACGTCATGAAGAATTTTGTAAGGAGGAACCAATGAAGCTGAGAGCTGAGAGCTTAAGGTGGGGAGAGTTTTGAAAATTTTAAGAACTGAAAGAACAAGTGGCTTGTGAAAAACAAGTATATGAGATTATGTTTAAAAGTGAGCCATGGGCAGATAATCTAAGGCTAATCATAATTGTTTGGATTTTGTCTGAAGTAAAATTGGCAGCTGTCAAAGAAGTTTAACGGAGAAGTAAAATGATTGAACTTATATTTTTAAATTATTTCCTTGGATGCTGATTGGAGTGAAAAACAAAGAGTAAATAAAATGATATTGCACCTGCTATCCAAAGAGAGAAAATGGTGATCTGGATGAAGGTTTTGGCAGTAATGACAGAGAGAAAGTATTACGTCTGAGATGGATTTTGGAGGGATGGGACATTACACTGGTTGGTTGATTAGAAATGGAAAGTAAATTAGCTTTAATGACTATGATCATAAAATTAGCCTCTTCTTTACCTTAATAATATGTGATAGTTTTTGCTTGGAATTGATTTTAATGAAGTATAAATTCTATCTGTTTACCAGAAAAATCTTGCTGTTTTATTTGGTGTTTAGGATTTTAACCATTTACTATTTTAGAAATAAGCAATAGAAAGTGGACCCTATTTAAACAAACACAAATTAATTGGAAAAAATACAAGGAGTCTTATATAATGTAGAGGTAAATGAACAAACTGAGTTAGGGAGAGCCCTGGAAACTCCGGAAATTATCAGATCACCAGTCACCAGTGTACTGAGGAGGCTAAAAGGGCTAATTCCAACGTAACCCTCATATGTGGAGGCTAGTGATCTGAATCCAAGCCAGTAAGCTCAGTGTACATTCCTAATAATATATAATTAAGTCGCTGCCTCTTTCCCAAATATTTGTCTTGCAGAACCAGTTACAGAGGCCATTGGATTGTGGACAGTACACTGCCCAGAGGGAGGGCTATTAACTCTGACCCAAGCCAGACTATCAGATATGGCCTGTAGACCCCCAACACCTGGGGGCCTTCTTGCAAGGCCTGCAAAAAGGACCAGAAGCATAATCCATGTTTGTGGGACAAAGATCAGAGGGAGGGAGATATGAGGGAGGGCCCCATGCGTGTTCCTGCACTCAGATTTGGAAGGCTGTTCCCTGAGTCCGCTGGCATTATTAAACATTGTCCCCCCTACTTCCTCAGAGGCGTCCTTGGTCTTCGGCAACAGTACCATGGTTAGAATAAAATCTTCTTTCTTTGCATTGCTCAGCAAAACAAAAAATCATCAAATTAGTATAGAATCTCAAAAGACCCCAAATAGCCAAAGTAATCCTGAGAAAAAACGAAGCTAGAGTTATCACATTCCCTGACTTCACATTATACCACAGAGCTAACAATAAATAAATAAATAAAAATAGCATGGTATTGGCAGAAAAAATAGACAATGGAACAGAACAGAACAGAGAACCCAGAAATAAACCCACATGTACATGGGAAAACAATTTTCTATAAAAGAGCCAAAAACATACATTGGAAAAAAAGAAAGTCTCTTCAATAAATAGTGCTGGGAAGATTGAAAAGCCACATGCAAAAGAATGAAACCAGACTTTTGTCCCCATTATAAAAATTAGCTCAAAATGTATAGAAGATCTAAATATAAATCCTAAAACAATAAATTGGATAGAAAATATAGATAATAAACTTATGAACTTTGATATCAAAGTCCAAATAAATTGGACTATATCAAAATAAAATGCTTCTACACAGCAAAAGAAACTGCCAACAAAGCCAAAAGGCAACCACTGGGGTAGAAGCAGATATTTACAAACAATAGCTCTGACACAAGGTTAATATATAAAATTTATTTAAAAATTCTTACGACTCAACATCAAAATGAAAAAAAAAATCCAATATAAAAAATGGGCAAAGAACCTGAACAAACACTTCTCCCATGAAGACATACAAATGACTAAGAGATCAAGAGAAATATGATCAACTTCACCAGCTCTCAGGGAAACTCAAAACTGCAATGAGATACCACCTCGCACCTCTTAGAATGGCTGTTATCAGCACAACGAATAACAAGTTTGGAGAAGTTGTGAAGAAAAAGAATCCTTCGTTCACTGCTGGTGGGAATGTAAATTGGTATAGCCACTATGGAGGCTCCTCAAAAAGGTAAGAGTAGAGTTACCATATGACCCAGCAACCCCTCTTCTGAATATCTACACCAAAATTTTGAAAATATATTTTTGCAAAGCCATGGGCCCCTTATGTTCATTTAGGCATTATTCATGGTGACCAAAACATGGACATAACTGACAAGTCTTTCAATAGGTGATTACACAAAAAAAGATGGATAGCCCTGGCCTGTGTGGCTCAGTTGGTTGAAGCATTGGCCTATTCACCTAGCAACAGTGCTTGAACATCCTTGTTGAGGCAGTATGGCAGAAAGGCTGAAAGTCTTGCGAGGTTAAATGTCAGACAGAAAAAGATGTACAGCCCTCTATTGTGTGGTTCAGTTGTTTAGAGGTCACATGTTTGATTTCAAACATTAGTTTGGATCTTATTTCTCCCATTTACCCATGGTGTGATTTCGAACATGAGTTTGGATCTTCTTTATTCCACTATGACCTGTGTGATTTTAAAAGCATGGATTATCCTAAGTCCCTCCCCCCCCCCCTTTTTTTTTTAATATGGAAGATCAGTGCTCAGCAAACTCATTAGTCAATAGAGCCAAATATCAACAGTACAATGACTGAAATTTCTTTTGAGAGCCAAAATTTTTTAAATATATTTTTATTGATTTTTTTACAGAGAGGAAGGGAGAGAGATAGAGAACTAGAAACGTCGATGAGAGAGAAACATCGACCAGCTGCCTCTTGCACACCCCCTACCGGGGATGTGCCTGCAACCAAGGTACATGCCCTTGACCGGAATCAAACCTGGGACCTTTCAGTCCGCAGACCGATGGAGAGCCAATTTTTTTAAACTTAAATTTCTTCTAATGTCATTTCTTCAAAATAGACTTCCCCAGGCTGTGGTGTTTTGTGGAAGAGCCACACTCAAAGGGCCAAAGAGCTGCATGTAGCTCGTGAGCCACAGTTTACCAACCACGGTGTAAGATAAACATAAAAATACACAGAGGGTTTTTTGATCATGAAATTATATTAATTGATATATTTTAAGTAGCCAGTAATTGGTGGAGGTGGTGATGGTGGTGATGATGTAGAAGCACATAGTAGGTCCCGAAGAAAGCACTCTGCTGTGAGAAAATGCCTACCCCCAAAACAATATGCAAAGTAAAGCAGAGAAAAGCAGCAGGAATTCAGGAGGAATCACAGAGCACAGTAACATTTTCTTTTTTTCTCAGAAAATTATTTGGCTTGTCAGTTAGTAACTAAACTTTAATATTACTTGACAAAGTTCATTTTATTTCATCATATTAACTCTCTTCCTCCAGTCAAAATTATTGAGGCAGGTGGTATGATTGCTGGCCATGGGAAGCTATCAGCGCAGTATTGGACTGTTACCAAAGGCATCTGAGGAGAATACACAAGTGGTGATTTTCGCCCCCTGGTGAATTTAACAGCATGAAATTTCAGATAGTCTTTCCGGCCACATCTAACTTCTTTAAAAAATAAAATAAAATAAAATTGCAGACTGCCTTTTTTAATGAGAGTGCAGAATGCTGTCCACACCATAGAGTAATCCTATTCAGGCAGGAATACTGGGTATAATTTTCTACATAAATGGAAAAAAGTAATCTTATCTCCAGTATATCCTTCCTCTGTGTTATGCAGGTTGAGCCAGGCTATAGCTGTTGACAGAAAATGCTCCACTCCAATGAGAAGCAAAGATGAGAAGAGGTATTGCAATGGTAGTAGAAAAGCCTTATATAATGAGACAAATCCCAGCACCTCCAGGGAATTCATTCAGTATGGAAATAATTTCATGTTTCTTTCATTATGGGAATGATACACTGTCTATGAAAAGTAAAGAAGTGAGGTTATTCAGACAGTGATTTTAATAGGGTGAATGGCTTTGGATCGTCATGTGGTTTTGCAAACAACAGCGTGTAAGCTTCTTTGTCTACAGCACCTTGCTTCAAATAAGTCCAATCTATCATAGTACAGTGGTGTTAGCACCTCTTATTATATAAACCTGTCAGGGCATTACAACATAAACAACACATTCTGCCCGGCTGCAAACACTTACTCGTGGAGTCCATTTAGTTTCATAAACTTTTTCTAAGTCTCTGACACCTTAAACGAACTATGACAGACAGTTATATTGTATGCCAAACAAGAGGAATAATTCACTATAAAAATGTATCTAGTGACTACCAACAAAAGGAAAATGTATGAGACACAATAAATCTCCAGTGGAAAAAAAATCACATATATTGATGCAGTAATTCCTAAGAAAATACTCCTTTTTCTGTTTTCAAAGCAGCCCATGACAGAGGATGAAATTTAGTTCAGATTCGGAAATCTATTTTAACTGGTTTACATAGTTGTTTTCTCACTGGTGGAACCAGAGTCTGCTTTTGGCATTGTGGCTATGATATGCTTTCCTGTGCTGATCCATGATATGTTGCCATTCAAATACAGATATCATATGGAGATATATGCATAATGCACTGATTCTTTGACTATAACATGTACTTAAAAATGTGTATTCTTCAGAAACTACAAACAGCTTTCTTCTGCTGTTTTACGACAGCAGCCTCCTGCACACCCCCTACCGGTGATATGCCCGCAACCAACGTACATGCCCTTGAGTGGAATCAAACCTGGGACCTTTCAGTCCGCAGTCTGACAGAGAGCCAATTTTTTCTTCTGCTTGTGTGTATGTGTGTGTGTGTGTGTGTGTGTGTGTGTGTGTGTGTGTGTGTGGGTATGTGTGTGTGTGAATGAATATATGTCTGTCTATATAAAATAGTAAATAAACTGTGAAGTAAGGCAAACTGTTCTTGGCTGACATATGTATTTTCTATAGGATAATTACTATCTAAACGGAACTTCCTCGGTGAAACGTGTCCTGAGGCAATTCTGCATCACAGCACTGTGGTTTAGAGAACTGGCCCCGATTTCCTCCAGCCAGACCATTTAGAAGTCTCCCCAAGTATTGATAAGATGAGCTACCACCGTTCTCAGAGGAGAGCAAGCATATATGAAGAGAGACAAGGATACTTTCAAGGGACTGAGATGTGAAATATTGATATAGTCACACTAATTGAATTTTTGCCTTGAGAAGTGATTACAAAAATGTTGCTCCAATATTAATTTGTATCTGCTTTGGATAACATTAACATTAATTTCTTCGCCAGTCCCCATTACTCTTTTATTATTCATCAGCATCTCTCTTTGCATGTGTAAGAGACCTTGATGAAGCATGTTTATTCATAGACTAACCTTTTTAAATAATTCTAACAGCTCTCTAACAGTAACCTTCCTGGCATGCTGAATATCTTGTCTTTGTTTCATTATTCAATGCTTGCACTCTATCCTCCACTTGAGATGCTGAACATGAATCATACTCCTCTCCCTATCGCTCTTTTCCTCCCACTAAAATGTCCTCTGCAGCCCGATCCCACAAGTGAGCTCTGCTCACAAAATACTGCAGCGGGGACAGTGTCATTTCCACAGATCTTGAGTGTAACTGTCAGTCTATTTTTCGGTAGAACGTCATATATGTGCTACTATATTTTAGTTTGTTGTTCATTTACCGTTCGTTAGATTATTTCCTGTGAGTTTGCCTTTGCTGAAGGTCTGGAGGCGACCTTTTATCTTTCCTTTGTGGATGTGAGCTCCCAGGCTTATTTTTCTGAACAGATAACAGGGAGAGGAGGAAACCAGAAGAGGAGTAGAATCAGTAAAGTAATTGCATTTTGCTGCAAGTCAGGCCATCATTGTTTTAAGATTCCTAAGTTTATGCATATACTTTAAAATGAGCAAATATATAATTTTTATTTGAATTTTGGGTTAAATGTTGAACACCTAACTTAAAACTTAGGACAACTCACGTAATTACAGATTGTCTCCTTTTTGCTTCCAATTTATTTTATTTTTATTTTTATTGTGGAACAGACCAAAGTATATGTTTAATATTTCTGGCACTAAGCATTCTATTTATGACAGTGAAGGGGCACTATATATAAAATGTGCTAAGAAAAATAAACCGCTCTTATCATCACTAAAATAATGATTTTCCTAACTTTAAGGAAGGAAATTACTTATTTTCCTATTACTTAAATATACATGTTTCTATAACTTCTTATACTTTGTCACCAAACAGAAATGAAAAAACAAAAAAAAAAACAAACACATCCATAACTCAGGAGAGTTGGCAAGCAGCCTAACAGCTGTCATGTGACAGATTGCAGAATTATGTAGTATTATTTGTTAATTTTGTTCAGAAATGCACTGACTATAAATTTAATTTGAAAACATTCCACTTTTTAACTTGTAATATGTTGGGATTACACTGAATAATTTATTGTTACTAATTGTTTGCTTTATAAGAATTTTTGTTTCATGTTGAGACCTGACTGCACATCAAGCTCCTCATCAAATAAGTTTTCTTTTCCCTGAACCCACTGCAGTACAAGGAAAGTCTAGTGGAAAGACTACCTGCGGCTACAGTGCACAAAGGTCCTGGGTTTGGTATAACTTTAAAAATCAAATATTTTAGACACCTTTTATAATTTGTTAGAGCCAAGGTTAATTCAATTAAATGACTTAATTAAACCCCTTAATTAAATTTACTATTTGTCTTCTCCACACTCAGGGATAAGAGAGAACATTACAGGCTGTAACTGAAACAACATATGATGTAACTCACAATTCAAGAAAAGGAACTCTGCAAGGTGAAGTGCTGTGGATATAGGAACATATTGTGCAAGGCCATGTGCCAGTGATGGAACAGAGCAAAGCCAATAAGGAAAATGCTGCCCCGTTATTAAAAGAGAGGACAGGTTTCCATCTAATAAGCTCAGTGATGTTTTACTTTGACAGAAACAGGGCCATGGGGCTTTAATCGTAGCAAAGACAGAAGAAAATTTCAATTTAATGAAGAGATTTTAGACAGAGGGGTTGAGTGCAAATTCTAAAATTCCATGGGACTTGAGTAATTAAGTAGATAAGTGAATGACCCAAAACAGATAAAGGGCATTTTCATACCTCTCTCTCTCTCTCTCTCTCTCTCTCTCTCTCTCTCTCTCTCTCTCTCTCTCTCTCTCTCTCTCTCTCCCTGCCTTCCTCATTCGCTGACAAAGAGGTAGTCCCATGGCAAATTTTAGTTAACACATATAGCATAGTGTGTGTGTGTGTGTGTGTGTGTGTGTGTGTGTGTCTGCCATGTCAGAAATAGATCTATCCCCTCAATCTTAATAATAACTACAAACCACATCCCTATTATTGTACATTTATATTTTTTCTGTCATTTACCATATATTATCAACCATGCTGAGATTAACAGATTTAAAATTACATCTTTGTAAATTTGTTTATTTTTCAGAATGAATTACTAGAAATAAAATATATTGGTTAAATCAGATAGAGAGGGAAGTCAGAGCTCAAATGGGCATAATTTAGTGAACATTTATCCAGAAAATTTATTCCAATTTACATCCCCTCTGCTAGTTTCTGAGATATTGTTTCTCTTTATCTGCCCCAGGTTGGTCATTGTCCTCATTTATCATTAATTTTGGTAATGAAGTAGTTTAATACCACTTTTCAAATGTGTTACATAATACTTACCTTATACCATGCTCATATTATATCTCAATGATTTTTCTGGATGTTCTATTCTATTTCATTGATAATGTATACCTACTGCTTTATCACTACATCATAATATATATATATATATATATATATATATATATATATATATATATATATATATATATATATATATAAAGGCCTAAGTGACCAAATGACTGAATGACTGGTCCAATGGACACTATGATGCACACTGATCAACAGGGGACAGAAGCTCAATGCACAGGATTGGGCTCCCTCCTATCTTAATTGGGCCTGCTGGGATCGGGCCCAAACCAGCTCTCTGACATCTCCTGAGGAGTACCAGGTTGGGAGAGGGCACAGGCCAGGCCGAGGGACCCCACCAGTGCACGAATCAATGTACTGGGCCTCTAATTTATTTATAATGAATCAATATCTGGCAGTGCAGAAACTACTTACCTTTCTTTTTTATAATTAGTTATTCTACTATTTTAATTTTTCTGGATAAGTTTTAGAATTAAATGTTTAACTTTATTTAGATCATTTATTTGAATAACAAAAAGCAAATGGTAGTTCCATGGAAATTATTGCAAATTCAAATATCTATTTGAAGCAAATTAGCTTCTTTTCACATTAAAATTGTCATCCAGGACAAATGATTTTACTCTATTTATATGTTTTTATAACAATAGTGTCCTGTACTTTTGTTCACATAGTCTTTTTTTGGGGGGAGGCAAGGCCTGCAGGGAAAGGCAGTTGTGAGGGACCCAGGCCTACAGGGGAGGGCAGTTAAGGGCAATTTTCCCAGCAGGGGAGCAGTTAGGTGTGGATCAGGCTGGCAGAGGAGTGGTTAGAGGGTGATCAGGCAGGCAGGCTGATTTGGTTAGGGACAATCAAGCAGGCGAGCTGTTGGGAGCTAGCTTTCCTGGATTTTGAGAGACATGTAGACTGTCTGTTTAGGCTTGATCCCAGTGGGACATCCTTCAAGGGGTCCCAGATTGCAGAGGGTGCAGACTGGGCTGATGGATAACCCCCCCCATGCACGAATTTTGTGCACTGGGCCTCTAGTACATATATAAAAGCATATTCTATGAGAATAAATGTGAGCCATAGCTCACATGCATTTGAACACAGAGCCTTTTTTTTTATTTTATTATAAAACATACATTATATCTTCAAAAAGTAGTTTTCTGAAGATCTCAGTTTAAGCACCATATCTACATTTAATTGTAAAATTTGTATTACAAATAGCTTCAGAATTTTAGCACTTTTATGTTAATAACTAGTGGCCATTGCACAAAATTCATGCACAGAGGAGGTGTGTCCCGCAGCCCAGCATGCACCCTCTCAAATTTGGGATCTCTTGAGGGATGGCCAACAGCCCATTTAGAACCGATCCCCCCCAGAGGTTGGACATGCCTCTCACAATAACTGCTTGCCTGCCTGTCTGCTTGATTGCCCCTAACTTCCTCTGTCTGCCAGCCTGATCATCTGCTAACCACTCCCCAGCCAGCCTGATCAATGCCTAACTGCTCCTCTGCTGACCTAATTGCCCCTAACTGCCCTCCCCTGCTGGCCTGGTTCCCTTCAACTGCCTTCCCCTGCCGGCCATCTTGTGGTGGCCATCTTGTGTCCATATGGGGACAGCCATGTTTGACCACATGGGGGCGGCAATCTTGTGTGTTAGGGTGATGGTCAATTTGCATATCACATCTTTAATTAGATAGGATGTATTCTCTATTAAAATGTTCAATATTATCCAAAAAGAATGATGGATTTAATTAAGTACCATCTCATAATTTTGGCTTCCATGATTTAGAGATCTGCAAATTGCATTGATAGACTCTAATGTTCAACTCTTCTACCATCTACATAATAAACTCATATAATAAGCTCATCTAAATTTACATCACTGGCAAATGAGATATTTCTGAAGAGTTTATTTTTGTGCAAGTACTTTTTCAAGTTTCTTACAATTACAACACTGATTTCTTTTTTAAAAAGATAAGAGATTTCCAATATTTTTAGATGTCATTAGTTCTGTGAATATGCTTTGCCTATTCCTTGAAAATTTTATAGATTTCTTTCATGAAAGAATTGGGTGAGATTTCTTGATTTTTTTTTCTTTTTACTAAATTGTTCTTGATTAATTGACTATCCCCATTTTCTAATTTTTGAATTGATTTTGGTAATTAATGTTTTCTAAAACATTATACATTTCAATGTATAAGTACAGGGCTAACCTCTCTGGTGTTTTTACAATTTTTATATTATATGCATTTGATCATTCTCACTTGCAGTGTTACATATTGCTCTCATGTATTTTTTTTTTTATTATATTAGCAGGCAGAATTTTCCTTCTTTCTCTCTTTCCTTCCCCTCACCTGTGCTTGTTCCTATGCTGCCCTGATGCCTTTATTCAATGAGCCTTGCTAGGAACTCTGGTTGCTATGTAGAGAGGGTAAAGTCCTATGCCATTAGTGTTTTCTAATCCTATAAATGAAATATGGTTTTAATAGTTTAGTTGCCTCTGGATTTTCTTTTTCTTTTTGTTTTCCTCTGAAATCTTTTAGAACCTTCTATCCCCCATTACTGTCTTATGAAGGTTCACAGTGATGTATGCTGGAGAGGTCTTTTTCATTCCTGTGCTGTTCAGTCCTTAATCTGGGTACTTACGTTACTCAATTCAAGGTAAAGTTATTGAACTGTTTCTTTGAGAATTTCTTTCACATATATTTGCTATTATTCCTTTCCAGAATTAAAAATGTCCAGATGTTGGCTTTCACAGACTGATCCATTTATTTTATTTTCTCTAGTATCCCCCATTTTAGTGCTATTTTCTGCTCTATATTCTTCTTTTAAACATATGCTTTATATCCTAGTATGCCTCTCTCTGTGTACAATTTTTGTTTTTCTAATTTTAAAAGAAGTTTGTAGAGTTCTTATTGAGCATTTCAATTTAATAAACATGTTGTATTTGTTTTATTGATGTTATAACTTTTCACATTGCTGTAAGGATATTTTAGTGATTTTTTAAGGCGTTGCTTAAGTCTTTGGCCATAATATTAAAACCTTTCTTCAACTTCCTGGAGATCCTTGGCAGCTTGAATGAAGCATTAAGAAGTTTGTCGTAGATCTCCCTCACTCATCAAGCAAAGAGCTTTCCTGTGAAGCAATAGAGTTGCTATTCAATTTTGTGGGTAACATCCAAGTTTGTATAGGTATATACCTGTCTGTATTTCTGTGTACACACATGCACACACACACAGACACACACACGTTTATAAATGAATAAATTCATAGATTTATAAATGTATAAGAATATAAATATATAAAGTATAAATATATAAAAATAAGTATTAATTTACATACTATTAACTATAAATTAACTATAAATACCCACACATAAGTACATAATATATCACAATACATACACACATATTCATGTGCACATACTAGTACACACACACACACACACACACACATACACACACTTGTTTTACAGTCCATTGTGTTGACCCATATTCCTGGAGAAAATTCCCCTTATTCTCTACCAGATTGAGGAATGAGAAGGGAAAATAATAAATTTAGCTATCAAGCTTAATAATTCATGTTAGGAAAGGAATGAGTGAATCTCACCATTCAATATTCATACTTTCTGTTAACTCTTCAACTTGGTTTCAGCAGGTCTCAGCTTTCTTTCACCTAAGTCTGTAACCAGTTGTCCTTTTGTGTTTTAATATCTAAAATTGTGTCTTCCTTATTTATTTTCCTTAACTCTTTTTCTTTGTGAATTTATGGTATATATACATAGTGGTTTAAGAGTGGAGATAAAGAAATATAATCCATTTACCTTTTTACCAGAAACCTTTTAAATTAATCTTTTACTCTTACTATAAAATTTTAGAGCTACATTGTTTTAAGTGGCTGGAGAGTTTAACTTTAAGATCATTTCCTTCATTATGTGAGGTATCAATCTATATATGTAAAAGGCTAAGTGTCCCGCCATCTGACCAATAGCTATGATGTGCACTGACCATCAGGGGGCTGATGTGATGCAGGAGCTGCCATGATGTGCACTGGCCACTTAAAACTAAACAGCACCATGGACCTGGTGCTGACAAACCAATACTCGGCTTCTCTCAAGTGGGACACAGGCCCTGCCACCACCCCGGAGCAACACCTTACCAAATTACAGCTAATGCTGCCAAGACCCCCTGGCACAAAATGTGTCCCACAGCCCAACCCAGCCTGGAATAGTTGTGGGTGCTGGGTAATGATGTCACATAGCAATGCCTGGTTTCCTCTCCCTAGCAACTAGCCTCTTTGGAGTTTTTTCAGCCCAGGAATCCAACTTGATTTATACCCAGGTGGAAACATTTTATAGTTTAACCAAATGTTTGTGAAGTGTTTTCATGTGCCTCTTCTCATTAGATCCTCAAAGAAGTTCTGGAGTAGGTAGATAGGAGACTCTGTAGAAACACACACACACACACACACACACACATACACACACACACACACACATATATTTTATATATATTTTATTTTTTTTTCCCATTAGCCGGAAAACAATGAGTTAGAAAGCTTAGAAACTTGACCCAACTGAAAAGAAGTAAGAAATGATGAAACTTGAAAATGACTTAAGGTTTTCTCACTGCACAGAATACAGTCAAACACTGCTGCAGTTAAATATTTTATCCTTTGTTTTCCCTGGTGATTGACAATAATAATGCTTTGTGTTGATATTTACTGTTGTGTTTCTGACAATTACCTGAAACAGAAGTTGGGATCCTTACTGGGCTGGAAAAAGTTTAGCTAAATCAGAAAGCAGGTCTAATTAAGCAAGTTTATTCTATCTTATATAATAAAAGCCTGATATGTTAAGTGTCCAATCTGGTCATCCATTCAACCAACCAAAGCCTAATATGCTAATGATATGCTAAGGCTGCTCAACCACTCAACATGATGTGCACTGACCACCAGAGGGCAGACAGTTGACTAGTTGACCAGTCACTGTGACATGCACTGACCACCAGGAGTCTGATGCTCTGACCAATAGGTTAGCTTGCTGATGGGGTCTAGCCAATTGGCACTGAGCCAGATCCCTCCTGGCTAGCCAATCTCCCACATCCTTTTTTGGCCCTGCTTGTGCACCGGTTGCATCCCTCTGCCTGGCCTGAGCTCTCTCACAATCTGGGAGCCCTCAGGAAAGTTGGAGAGCTGGTTTCAGCCCAATCCCACAGGTCAGGCCAAGAGAACCCTACTGGTGCATGAACTCATGCACTGGGCCTCTAGTATATATATATGGCTAAGTTGACTCATGCATGTGCAATACGTATAAAGCTCTCATTGGCGCCAATCTCATGTGTGTGCTTCAACTTGTCATTGTTGATCATGAATTTGGTTGACACATCTATTATAGAGAAAGGGAAAATAGAGATATTAAAATATTCTTTCTGATTAATTTCTTTTCAATGTGCATGAATTCACGCACTGGGACACTAGTATTAATATATTTGTTTGCAATCTTGCTATCTGTTCCATTCTTTTTTTTAAGTTTTTTTTGTTGTTGTTGTTTGTTTGTGTGTTTTTTTGTTAAAGCCATGGTTTTCTTGGTGTTATCAAGAAAATTGTTGATGTTTTTGTATCCTCCAGTATATTTTCGATTATTCAATCAGTTTTAAGCTTATTAATATTTAAATTTATTTAAACCTTTCAAAAGCTTACATTAAAAACATGCATATCCATGATAGTGCCAGTATTGTTTTAGTCTCACATTTTTATACACAAGGGGATTATCTCCATTTTACTTCTCTACTACACTGACTTCTTCTATTCACATTTTTGCCATTAAAATAAAATATTTAGGCTCTGGCTGGGTGGCTCAGTTGATTGGATCATCTATTCTTATACCAAAAGTTTGCAGGTTCGATTCTGGTAAGGACACATATCTAGGTTCTCTAGTCAGGTGCATAAGGAAGCAACTGATCTATGTTTCTTTATCACTTTGATACCTCCCCCTCTCTTTCTCTTCCTCCCTTCCTTTCTCTCAAAAAAAAGTAAAAAATAATAAAATAAAGTATTTAAGTTAGACTTTAATATTTTAGATCAATATAAAAATAAATTAATTATGGATTTGAACTTAGTTTGCATATCATAAATTTTGAATTTTAACACCTTTATATAGATATAATGTTCATTGACAATCCATTAGAACCATAACTTCTTTATTGTTGACAAGTTAATTTTGTTTTAAATTTCCAGGTTGTTTATTTTATGAAATGTTTTAGGATTACTAGTAAATAATATAATTTGTATATGAGAAAGTCATTCCCTTAACTTTGCACATTAGTTGCAATACTAGATATTACATTCTTGATCCATAGCCATTGTTCCATTGTCTTCAGGCATTTAGTTTTTTAGGTAAACATCATAGCTAGTTGGAATTTTTCTACTTTATGAGCAATATGTTTTCTTTTGTTTTTCTTTTCAACCTTCCTAGATATGTATATATTTTTTATATTGAGAGATGGGGATAATATTTTTGTAGCATAATACTTTAAAATTTTTGTTGGGATATGTAAATAAGTATTTTTATATCCAATAATTAATTTATGTGGAAAAAAAACTTTTTTCATACAGTTTCTTCTTAGTGCAATATTAGAGACCCATTTTTTTAAAATGCCAAATAGTCAAAGACATTTTTGGAGTAAACAAAGTTTATTTGGCAATAAACTGAGTATATTTATGACTTATTTGTTTCCAGTGAATTTTATGTACTGAAGAATAAGCTAGAATTTCTTTTGAGACATAATGACTAAGCCAAATTTACTTTGTTTCTCTCTTCCATGTTCTATTTTTTATTAACTTAATGATTAGCAATTTCAGGATACCTAAACTATGCATGAGGAAATCCATTATTAATCTGATTTTGCCAGAGGCTCAGTCATTTTGTACATTGAGAAACTTGATCTGGTTCTGGTCTCTCAAAGCTTTTTCAAATCTTCTCTTTTACTTTTGTGAGTCTAGTAATAATCAGTTTTGCCACCATTTTGGGTTACAGATTCTGGATTCTCTATTCATTTTTAATTTTGCTTATAAAAATGGCCAATTCTTTTCTGAGTTTATCTTTTTCTTATACTATTTTTCAGATGGTAAAAGTGAAAGTCAATACATTGATTTTTTTCAATCAGTCTGCCTAGGTCTACAGGATCAAATTTTCTTTATTTGCCTTCCAAGTATCACTGAAAACAACTGCTTTACCAAATGTTTTACAACATATAGGTCTCCAACTTTCAAGTCCCTAATATCAATTTTTGTCTCATCTGTCCCTTGACCAGTAAACTAATTTAGTTCTTGTTTTGGCAACACGAAACATACAAATAGCTATATTATTTTAGGTAATGACAGCTGTTTAAAGTTATGAACTTCAAATTTCACAATTCATATACTTAGACTTTTATTTCCCATGCATATGAAGTTTTCCATACAATTTTCCTCAATTTGGCTCAAATTTCTTTCCTAAATGACAATAGGATTCAGTGTTCTTCCATGTTATTTCTCATTTTCAATTGTGGCTTCCAAAAATCACCATCATATTTTATTTAAGGTTGTGGAGTAGGATAAAAATATAGATAATTTTGTAGAGAAGACTTTTTGTTCTTTATTTTTATTCTAGTAAGAACATATAATATCTATATTCTACAAAATTTTATGTGTAAAATACAGTATTATTAACTACTATAGGCAATATTTTATAGAGCATATCTCTACAACCTATTATTGCATAACTAAAACTTTATACCCATTGAACAACTTGCTGTTCTCCACTTCCCACAACCCTGGCAACCATTATCCTACTTTCTGTGTGGTATTTTAGACATATCATATAACTAGAATAATGTGGTATTTGTCCTTTCAGTGATTGGTTATCTCACTTAAAATAATGTCTTCCAGGTTCACCTATGTTGTTGCATTTGTCAGAATTTTCTTCTTCTTAAAGGCTGAATAATATTCTAATATATATATATATATATATATATATATATATATATATATATATATATATATATTTTATTAACCACTCATCAGACAAGGGACATTTAAATTGTTTCCATATCTTGGCTTATGTAAACAATGATTCAAAGAACATGAGAGTGCAAATAGTCTTGATTTCAATACTACAAAAGAAATAATCAATAAAATAAAAAGGCAATCTATAAAGTGGGGGAACATATTTACAAACCATATATGTGATAAAGAGTTAATATTACAACATATAAGGAACTTCTACAACTCAATAGTAACATTACAATAATCCAATTTGGAAATGGAAAAAGTCTTTTAATAGACATTTCTCCAAAGAAGATATATAAGTAGTCAACAGGTATTTGAAAGGGTGCTCAACATCAGTAATCATTAGGAAATTTCATAGCAGGACATGGAAACATTCCATATTATGTCAGTTCAAATTTTTTTTGTAAGAATTCAGTCATATGGCTATTCCTTCCTATAAAGGAGACTGAGAAACATGTACTGATATGTGCCCAGGGAGAAGCAATGAGTGTGGTGAGCAATTAGCCAGTCTCTATCATACTACATAGCATTATTATCTACCTTAGCTTCCAGTTTACCTCCTTCCTATGAAGAACAGAATTGGAGTTTCTCAGTCACCAAGATGGATCATTGCCGCCCCTTTGTGGCTCCTGTAGGCCATAACCACTTCTGGTCAGACTGCTGTGACCTCCTGTAGGAATTAGACCTGCAGTTTCTGACCCTCAGCAGGGTCAGACCTTGTCAAACATATCAACAAGAAACCAGAAAGAAAGAGACACATATCTATGCTTGTCCTGGCATATTGCTCTTCAGTTTGTATTAGGCAGTTCTGTAACACTGAACAATTCAAACAGGGGCAAAAACAGGGAAATTTAAGGCAAATAAAAATCAGGATTGACTTTTTTGGAGTCGAATTCATAAGACGTGCGAAGCAGCAACAAGGATCAGATACAGACAAGCCAAATGGCAAGAGACAAGCTGTCTTGAAATGGATTTCAAGATTAGAGGCATTTGCATTTTTAATCCTGCAACTGGGGCTTCCTAATCAATCCACTCATTCCTTGGGAGGCTGGTACCTACAAGGTTTCTGGAAATTATAAAAAAACAGAAAGTATAAAGAGATAAGGGCTTAAATAACCTGTTCAAATTTTCTTTGTATACTCACCCCCTTTCAGTTTGTGTGAATAAAAGCCAATCAACTTTATTCCTATTATCCAAGTATCGTTTAGATATTTCTAATCAGTCTAAGTGAGTCAATCAAAAATTGAAAAAATTAGCTTTCTCCTTGTATGATTGAGAACTAGATATCCCTATAGCTATGCAGATGAACTATTTGATTATATTTCCTAACAGATTTAAAACAACCTAGAGCCAGGCTATGAAGTTAAATGTAGATTATTCATTTATTTTTAAACTTATCTTTATTGTTGAAAGTATTACAGATACTCCACCCCATTATGCCCCTCCACCTGGCTCTTGCCTCTCTCCAGGTCTTTACCACAGCATTTTAAAAAGCATAGCTAGAAGCAATTTGGTTATTCTTGCTACTGAGTTTCCAGTTCTGATTACTGCACAGTCATTCCAATTGATCACTTCACAATTCATCATGAAGAACATAAATCTTTAGTTAGGCCATTTAAACTAGAATGCAATATGTATAGCCCATGTACATAGGCAATAGTGTGGTGAAGACCTGGGGAGGTGGGGGCTGGGAGTTGAAGAGTATGAGGGGGGGATAGTATCTATAATACTTTCAATAATAAAAATAAATCTTAAAAATAATAAAATAAAACTAGACTATAATTTTCTGTCTCTGAAATTTGCTTTCAATCCCCAAATCAAGATGCCACATAATTAACAAAACCATCACACTATTCAGTACTTACTCATAGAACACTTTAAGATTCATTTGTAAATTAAAATGAATTTCCAACGTGCTGAGTCATGTGCTCTGTCATATTAGTCTAGATGTCAGGTGCCTAAACTTTCTCTGTGAGAAAGTATTTACAGAGATTTTGCTGAAGAAATTTATATGGGAGAGAAATGTTATTTAAGATAGTAATTTAATAACTATTTATAACTATTGTGAACTTTTAAAAAGTAAAAGCACCTACACTAATGACTTTTGGTTTTAAGTGATTATTTTTCAAACCTTATTTTCTCTAATCACATAGTTGTTTGTTACAGAAACATGGCAAGCTGTCAAATGAGTGGAATGTCTTTTTCTAATCCTGACTTATTAGAATAATTATTTCCCTTCAAGATAACAGCAAAAATGTACATGGGTGCTATAATTGACTGTGAAATGAGACAGTTGCCTCTGGCAATTAAATTGTTATAGATAGACTGTTGAATTGTAAAGATTCTATTTTTTT
The DNA here is from genome assembly GCF_964339955.1 of Pipistrellus hanaki. Lineage (NCBI taxonomy): Eukaryota > Metazoa > Chordata > Mammalia > Chiroptera > Vespertilionidae > Pipistrellus > Pipistrellus hanaki. The sequence goes on from NC_140505.1 coordinate 71,749,674, forward strand.
CCTTGTTAGCTCTTGTCCAGCCCTCTTACCCTATCTGCACAGATATAGTTAATCATCAGTTCCATACTATGAAACTCAATAGTACTCTGAACTTGTATTATAGCTCAGTTTCTTATACTGCAAAGATGGAAAAGGGCTCCCCTCCTCTAAGCAAGAGTTTCCTCATCTGCAACCAAGAATAATAACACCTTCTTTGTTGAGTTGTGGAAAATAATTCAGCAGACTCTATACAACACGACTGGCAGGAAATAGGTTCTAAATAAATGGCAGTGATGTTTACGAGGAGTTGCTCTGTTCGGGAAATACGAATTTACCTAATTTGAGCTGCACAGCGAAGAACCGCATCCTCCTCCCAGGGTCTGACCACATTTATTCCATGGTCAAAATGTTAAATGTTAATTTCAAGCCCAGAGAAACATTTTATGGCCAGCTATCAACCCTAGAAAGTGGAGGTTGATAATGGAAGTGCTGACAAATCTTTTGAAGTTTTCAGGAATGTAATGGGCTTCTTAAGGAACTGAAATTGCAAGGTAAGCTGTTTACTCATTTCTGCTAAGGAGGCAATTATGCAGGCCTGTTGGAGAAGTTTATAATATGATTAAACAGTGAACATTAAATCAAATGGTGATTGCATTCCCAAGAGGCAGTTTACCTTCATAGCACTTTTGAGTTACTGAGTTGTATTTTCAAATGTCTTTACATTGGACAATGGGAAAGAAAATACCAACTTAAAAAATCTATCTATTTATTACTTAAGTTTTGATATATTTTTAATTCTCTATTAAAAAAAAACACAGGCTAAATCTTGTCAATATCTTTTTGCAAAGAATGGTCAAATGTATCAAACTAGGCGTTTTTAGACTGTGAGAATGAAGGTAGGCTGATGGAAGAATGACTAAAAAAAAAAAAAAAATCCTAATATTAACATTTATTAAATGAGAAAAGTTACTTCTACTTGCATTTTTTTTAAAAACACACCTTCAAAATAACTACATCTAGATAAGTGGTCCAGACAATCTACTGAATGTTTGCTTATGTTAATTTGCATCAGATTTACATTCGATACAGTGCAATCTGTAGCTAACAAAAATTACACTTCAAACTCATGCAATAGCTCAATTTGCAATTTATTTATGATGTACTAGATATTAGAATCTTTGCAAACACTAAAAGATATTAAATATATTGTAGAGGATGATTCTGTATATTACCTTAGAAGAAAAATGCTGCTAAATACTTATCAGTGTATAAATAATACAATTTTTATATTTAATGTTTGGAGTGATTTATTGGCTATCACTGTATCTAAATGAAATAAAAATATTTTCATTAAAATTAAATATTAACCTCTTTATCATTGAATCCACACTGACATTTTTAAATAAAAGTATAAAAGAAAGTACATTCTACTCAAAAACACATCTACTCAGTGTAATATTTATATAGAATTGAAAATGTTGTATAGTCTCACTAAGCCTCAATTTAGCTAGTATAAATTGAAAACAAAGAGTAAATAACACAATTGGTGAACATTTCAAGATTTACATAAATGTTCACAACCATGAGTATGATGACACAGTTATATTTGAAAAAAGTAACCCTAAGAAGGATAAGACGATGTTTACTCAATAGATAACATAAAGTAGTTATTAAAAGCATGGATTACTATCTTTCCTGGTTCAAATCCCTGCTTATCTCCCAAAGTGTTTTGTGATGTTGGCACTCTGGACCTTTCTTTACTCATTTGTAAAATGTGAGATATAATAATATTGCCCAGCCGAAACTGGTTTGGCTCAGTGGATCAAGGGTCGGCCTGCTGACTGAAGGGTCCCAGGTTTGATTCTGGTCAAAGGCATGTACCTTGGTTGCAGGCACATCTCCCGTAGGGGGTGTGCAGGAGGCAGCTGGTTGATGTCTCTCTCTCATCGATGTTTCTAGCTCTATATCTCTCTCCCTTCCTCTCTGTAAAACAATCAACAAAATCCTTTTAAAAAATAATAAAATCGCCTGTCTGGATGGTGTGACTGAATGGTTTATTGGAACCCATGAACCAAGAGTTTTCTGGTTTGATTCCTGGTCCTTGCACATGCCCGGGTTGAGGGCTTGATCCCTGGCAGGGGGACTACAAGAGGCAGCAGATGCATTATGTTTTTCTCTCATCATTGTTTGTCTACCACAAAGAACTATCCCCTCTTCTCTCTCTAAATATTAATAAATATAGATTTAAAAATTTTACCTTCTATGTTTATTTTGAGAATTAAAGAAATTGATACAGGATGCCCCCCCCCAAAAAAAAAGTGTACACATTTTAACAGCTGAAAGCTCAATTTTGAAAATAAAATGTATTTTAATATACACTGCCTTTATAATTATTCAAAATGTGTGTATACATGTTGGGGGGGCACAGCATATATGTAAAGTTTTTATAACTGTGCCTGGTAAATAATTGTGATATTGAATTGTTAGATATGCCATTTGATTGTATCTATCAATATTTGAAACCCTAAGTCTCTCTAGTTCATTTGCAAAAATTTCAGATAGAGTTTTATGTTATTAACTGAAATTAATAATGATAATAAACACCCACTTTTTCTATAGTAGGTATCCTAGAAAAAATATATTTTTTTATTAATCTTCATTCAAGGCTATTTTTCCATTTATTTATTTACTTACTTACTTATTTTTTAGGGAGAGTGGAAGAGAGAGGGAAAGACAGAGAAAAACACTGATGTGAGAGAAACACATCTATTGGTTGCCTCCTGCATGTGCCCCAACCAGGGCCCAGGCCAGAAAGGAGCCTGCAACTAAGGTATATGCCCTTGACCGGAATTGAACCTGAGACCTTTGGTCTGCAAGCCTATGCTCTATCCACTGAGCAAAACCAGCGAGGGCAGAAAAGTATTTATATTTTTTTATACCAAAACTCACTTAATTATAAAAAATGAACTCCAAACTCATACTCATTAGAGTAGTGATCCTGAAAGTTGAGCACATATATATCAGAATCATATGGATGACTTGTCAAAACACATATTTCTGGCTTTTGCAACTAGAGAATTCATTCTAGGTTCATTGTGAGGCTTGGAATTTGCATGTTTCACAAATTCCCAAGTGAAGCTTATGCTGTTCCTTTTGGGGCTACATCTTGAGAATAACTGCCCAAAAAGAAAATTTGGAGACAGAAGGGGCTGTTTGAATATATGATTTTTATTTATTTATTTAAATAGGCAAGAAGTTATATTAATGCAGTTCGTGCTAACACTTTCCTGGTTAGTTGATAAGCAAAGGATATAAATGGTATTATAGAATGCCTGCTCACATAGGAAATAAATTTATTTCAATGACTTGGATTCCATTTCTTAAGAAGTCCCTCCTGGCAAAACCTCTTTAACTATATCCAGTTAGGGAAAATGTTCAGTCTTTTTGTACCAGAAGATAATTAATGAAGAAGAGTTGGATAAATAATTGAGTTGGTGATATGTTAGAATTTTTCATTGAGAGGCTAGCAATATTACACTTCAAACCTTAGCAGGGGCCAGTTCAATCTCCCCACCTCCAAGGTATTTCACCAGGGGAGTATCATCTAAGTAGTATTTTAGAGTGATTAATGTTTGTGGTAGAATACAAATAAATAGAGATTAATTGAGGTTCAGAAAGAGGCTATGCTCATATAATAGTTGTGAGTGGCAGGAATAAAAAGAGGAGAGAGTGAGAGTGAGAGATGTAGAGAAAGTATTTTGTGGGCTTTATGGTGGATTAAGTTTATGACTCTAAAACAAGAAACACCTTGGCTCCAAAGGTAACCTCTTTTTCTTGCCTTGTATCAACCTGGAAGCAAAAATCAGCACTGGTCTTCTTGTATCCAATAAAAATCCACTCTATTAGGGACTTATTCAATCAAGATCTCATGTCTCTAAAATTCCCTTCAGAAATCTCTTTGCCTATTTTTCCCCTCTCCCTTCAGCTTCTAAGCCCTCTCCTCTATCTTCTCTACTCTCCCACCCAACCACCCCAGGTAAAATGTGTGGGAAGAAGAAAGCCAGGTCAAGACAAATCTTATGTGATTGTTACTTTTTATTGGCTTGTTTTGTTTTACTTATATTATCCAAACAATAGAGAACAGGATATACCATAATTTAGAAGGAGAGGAACGAGAAATTGAAGGGAAATAAAGAGAAAGAAAAGTGTTTTGAGAGAGCCCTCTCCAGACCACACTCTAATTGATTATCCTTTATAATCTTATTTCAAAACATAACTCTGTGAATGAGATGAAAGGATAAGCTCTGGGACAGGAGGAGGAAAAGAACAGAAAGCCAGCATGTAAGGAGAAGAGGGGAAAGTGCTGAATGGGGGTGCCTGGTGCTACCTACCCTATAACTTGGCCAGTTTAGGGGAGGAAGTAGGGAAGGAGTAAGCAAGGTCATCAAGCACCTTGTTTTATTCATGGCACTTTTGCTATTATGAAAATGCTAAAAGCAGTTCCATTATGTAACATCATTTTATATACATTATTTCTGTTGAACATAGCAAGTCAAAGGTGCAATTGTGCAGCTGCATTGATTCTTTAGTTTATAAAAGCTAAGGTGTATTGAGTAATGTATTACACATTTGGCACTAAGCTGCTTTTGTTGCCAATAAACAATACGAAGCCAAAGTAGAAAAACAAACACTTACAAGCAGAAAGGTAAGAGGAAGTCATTAGATCACAAAGCTCTATATAGAGAAGTCAAAGAAACACCAAAGCTAAGTCATTCATTAAACATTTACTTGAAGAATTTCAGTCTCCATAAATATGGAGAAATCATTTTATAATGAGCACAGCAGCTAGGATCCATCTGTGTACCACGAGATGATGTCTAAATGACAAAGCTGTCTGCGATTGCCTCCTTCACTTTTGTGCGAGATATTTTTAAAGATGAATTTTCATGACACAATAATGACAGTTGATATCCTGGTGCTGTTTGGTGCAGGAGTCTCCAGGATGTTCATACCAAATCCATTTCAATGTTTCTTGAAATGCAGCATTTAAAAATGCACTATCCAATTAAATGTGTGCATCATGTTGCCATATGTGTTTTCAAAATTAAAAATAATGAAAAGTTGAAAATATTCTTTCAATTATCATTAAGAGAATATGCAATTTTGATACTACTATAGAATTTTTGTATTTGGGTTGTTGTTTCTTCATCTAAATTGTAAACTGACAGCCTGAAAATGCTTAGGTTTACAGAAAATGCAATGATGGAATTAATCAACCATTCAAATAGGATACTTTTAATTGTGATGTATTTCTGAATGGTAGAAAAATTATTTGAATGAGGAGAGTTGTATTCTTTCTGGGCAGGGTACTGGCCCTGGCAGATACAGAGATAGTAACTAAAGTTTTATCAGTCTTTGGAAACTCAGGCACCAGAGATGAGGACACCCACTAAAATCTTGTCATTGACCTGAGGGCCCTTGTTCTTTGCAAGACAACCCACCACAACATTCAGCATGTACATTAGAAATACTATCTCATATTAATTTACAAATGACATACACTTTTGAAAAAAAATGCACATTGAGAGCAGATTAAAATATGGTTCTAATTCTATCTATCTATATATATAAAAGCCTAAGCAACTGGTTTACTGTCTAGTATATATCCCCTCTTCTGTCCCTGCTTCTAGTCCTATTTAAGAGGCAGAGGAGAGGAGAGATGAAAAAGAAAGTTAAGTGTAGTTTAAATCTGATGATGTGGACTAGAAGGAATAGAAACTCTCTTTCAACTGTGACATCATAGAATTCAAATGTCCTCTTTTGACAATGTACAGAAATAAGGAGGCAAATTATCTTGTGCAGAAATGGGGCATTACTAAATAATTTATTGGCACTCTAACGAGTGTGTTTTTCCTGTTGTGCCAAGTAAACACCTGCTATAGAGATGTATATTTGCTTCTCGAATACTAAATAGAAATATAAAATAAATGTTATAAGTGGCAGTCAACTACACAATGAAATACTATGTCGCTATAAAAAAGAAAGAAATCTTACCATTTACAACAGCATGTATAGATCTGGAGAGCATTATGCTAAATGAAATAAGCTTGTCGGAGAAGGATAAATATCACATGATCTCACTCATTTGTTGAATATAATGAACAATATAAATTGATGAACAAAATACCATATTTTTCGGACCATAAGACGCACCAGTTTTTAGAGAAGGGAAATGAAGAAAAAAAGATTCTGAAACAAATAGTGTCCTAAAATATTTTATGTGCATTAAAACCCAACATCACAGTCATAAACACATGTAATCAACCCTGTAAAGTAAACAGCAGCATTTAGAACCATTTTAGAGCCGGGCAAGCACACAGAGACCACACAGAGCCGGGCAAGTAAAAAAACTTTTTTTTTTACAGTATATGTGTAGGCTATATTTGGACCATAAGATGCAGGGACTTTTTCCCCCCACTTCTGGGGGGGAAAAAGTGCGTCTTATGGTCCGAAAAATACGGTACATCCAGAGATAGAATCATCAGACAGTCAAACCTCAGAGGGAAGACAGAAGAGGGTGGCTGGGAGAAGAGGTAGCCCAGGGGTAAGAGATCAATCAAAGAACTTGTATGTATGTAAGCATAACCAATGGATTCAGACAATAGGGGAGGGTGAAGGCCAACACTGGGGGCTGGGGGCAGGCTGGGAGAGGACAATGGGGGGAAAAGGCAACATATGTAATACTTTCAACAACAACAAACAAAAAATTTTAAATGGTAGTCAAGCATAGTTGAATCCAAAGGGCTGATCTGAGAATTACCATTCACAACATTGGTTCTGTCAAAAAATGTCTTCTGAATTCCAGATAATTTGCAGATAAACTCCTGGTGCGTTCATAAACTGGTGCCCAAATTGTGCAGAACAGTACAAAGGAGTCGTAGGAGCATATGGGAAGATAGTATAATTTGAATAGATGGAATTTCGATGTGAGTGGCCATGCATCTGGAGCTAATTTTCTGAAGAGCCCAGCTTAGTCATTTGCCTACATTCCTTATTAGCTATCCTTAAGTTTATCCATATCAAGATTTTTTTCTAGTGCTTATTGATACTCTTATCTTGTCTGCTTAATTATCACTCTATTGACAAAACCTGGATCTTTATTTAATCTAGCTGAGTAGAAGTTAGAAGCACTCTTTCAATTACTGAAGAAGCTCAGCCACAGGCATGAAAATAGATACCTTAGGATACCAAGTCAGATAAGTTAGTGTTCTGGCATTTGCTATATGCCCGACACTGTGCTAACCTCTTAACAAAGTCCTTCTCTTTAAAGCTTCAAATAACCCTATGAGATGAGTACTACATTTCATCCCCATTTGACAGATGTGGAAACAGAGGCCACAGTTTCCAAAGCCACTTAATTGCAGAATGATGATTCAAATCCAGGCATTTTATTTCAAGAGCTTGGTCTTAATTACTCTGCTAGCTGTTTACATCTGTCTTAGAGGGGATGTGTTAATTGTCATCAAATAGAATTTGAAGCAGAGTTCAGTAGTCAGTCTGGAATATAAAAATTACTAACTTATTCTCCCCAAATGCTATTAGACTCTTGCTCAAGACTTGGTAGCTTTATTGTCTCTCAACATATTTTATTATCTCTCATTCCATGTAGAAAAGTGTTCTGCATCTTTTAGGAATGCAGTAAGCACTGATTGATTTAAAATTAATATATATGCATAATATCGACTTTTGAGGATAGACATGTTCATCAGAATAGTCAATGAAAACAAAATAATTGGATTCCTTTTCCATTTTTTTATTCATATGCTGTATGATCATTTATCAACAATACCTTATTTCCTGCCATTTACTGGATTACCACCTAGAACATTCAGCATATATATTAGAAATACTATCTCATATTAATTTACAAATGACATCCACTTTTGAAAAAAATGCACATTGAGAGCAGGCTAAAATATGGTTCATATATATATATATATATATATATATATATATATATGCCTAAGCAACTGGCCAACTGGCTAGTAGCTATGATGCACAATGACCCCCAGGGGCCAGAAGCTCAATACAGGTGCTGCTGAGAAACAGCAACTTTGCAAAGTGTCCTCTCACACTTCAGGTCCCCTGGGGGGATGTCTGATTGCCAGTTGGCCTAATCCCTGCAGGCCAGGTTGAGGGACCCCACTGGTGCATGGATTTGTGCACTGGGCCTCTAGTGTAAAATAACTCAAAGAAAACTAACATCTTTGTAACTCAACCTTGTTTGGGGTTATTTTCTTTCACTATTTCTTAATCTTTTCTAGGAGGCTAAGAACTATTTATATTTTATTTGGCAGGTGAGGAAACTGAGATTTTGGGAAGTTAATGATGTTGTTCTTTATCAGACAGCTGGCTAATGGTTGAGCTAGAATTTATAATGAAATGCATGGATTCCAGTACTTTAGGTCTTAAACATCACAGCTACACTCCTCTCTGCACTCATAAATCATAAATTATGTTTTCTTTGATATACAATTTCTTTGAAGCCTTTTTCCTTTTGGATTTGCATACTAATAATTTGTACTACATGTTTGGAAACTTTAAATTAAGTGGATTGTTCAGATATTCATCAATATTATCTTTTTGAAAAATACAATTAGAAAATAGTCTCATTCTTATAACATTTGTTTAGAACATTTTTTATATTTAAAATACTAGGCTGGGGGGGGGCAATGGGAAGATATGTACACATATAATACCTTAATAAAAATGGAAAAAATGCAGATCTATGAAATAAAATAATAAAATAAAATAAAATAAAATAAAATAAAATAAAATACTAAGCTGTAGAATGTAGGGTTTTCAGAAAGTCTGACATGGCTTCTATCTCAGATGATTTTATTTTCTATTGCCATATTCCTTCATGAGAATGGAAAGGAAGGGGATAAAGGAGAGATAAAAAATCACATAAGAAACATTTTTAAACCTTTATAGTCGACACCCAACAGTCTCCCTGATAATTTGATGTACACATCTCCAGTTCTATAATAATAATAATAATAATAATAATAATAATAATAATAATAATAACACATTTTATATATTTTACCAGGAGGAAAAAGAGTATAAAATGTAAAAGTCCCCTGTTCCCTCCCACTGGGTCTTTTCATCTTAGCAGTGAGTGAGATGATATCATAGGTCTATCTCCTTTAATACGCTAACTGTGAACAGGGAGATGTTCGGGGGGAAAGTGGTCTAAGAGTGATCTATTTAGGCCTGCTTCTTATAGTCTAAACTTGAGCTAAAGGCAGCATGTGCTCCTGAAGCTCATGCCCCGTTCAGCCTAGAACACTAAGGAAGTAACCTTCATGAATAGTTGGAACTAGAGAGCAGAACAAAGCAATACTCCTCGAGTATTTCCCCTGGAAATTAGATAAAATCATGTCTATCCAGTAGTGATAGCTTAATTATTTCAGTTTGAGAAGAAACTAAGAGTTACAATGCCTTGAATATTTTTTAGGCCTTTATAAAGATAGTAGACCAACATTACTAAATTTTTTATTGGATTATTTTACCAAAAGTAATATACTTTTGTTTTACCAATGAGGGAGAAAATGGTCCTTTTGGGAAAATGGAGGACATCAGTTTTAAATAAAAATGTAAACTTAGCACAGCTATGTAAAATGAATTTTAAAAATTTTGAGTGTAGTTGGGAGTGTAGTTGCTATGAGGAGAGAGTAGGAATACAGAATAGAGGAACATCGGGATGGGGGGGGTGTACCAATTAACAAAATTAATGTAAGATGCAATCAAATGTAAAAATCAAAAATCCTATGCTAGCATTATATAAATAAAACTCTAGATGAAAATAGAAAAAAATATATATATTGTATATATTCAGTCTATTGAAGTTTGGTTTGTTTTTGATTCAGAAGCAGGTGCTAAAAGCAGGTCTGGATATTGTTAAGAAAGTTATAGACTCTATGTTCCTAAAGCCTGCATAATCGCATAATGAAAGGTGTTCAGCAAGTCATCTAATTACGACTCGACATTTTCATAAGACCATGCTAAAATCAATACATTTTCTTTAGAGAAAGCAGGCTCTCATTGGAGCTTGATTTCCATTTCTTCTCTCATTTTGTATTTAAAAAGAAACAGATTTTCTATTTGAATGTTGAAAAGAAAATGCCTAAAAATTTGCTATATCTCCAGGGCAAACTTTTAAAAGTTCTTGATATTTAGTATGGCTTTGATGAATAATTTTTAGTCAGTAGAATTCACTAGTCAAAACAACTGAATATTATTTCAAGTACCTGTGATTTCTATAATCAAATAAAAGCCAAAGCAAAAAAAAAAAAATAGGCTTTAATATAATTATATAGGCATGTGGAGCCAACGTTATAATTATTTCAGTTGTTACAGAAGTGATTTCAGTTATGCACCCTTAATCATCATGTATTTGCTTTGAAAAGGCAAATACATAATGATTCTTTAAAATATGTGATGCACTTTTGTTCTTATTTTAATAAGAATAAATATCCAGTAGTGCAAATAATGCAACACACAATGTTTTGCTTACTGTTATGGTCTTGATAAAACATAATGGAAAATGTGCACTGACCAACAGAACGGTCTTTGAAGCATACCATTTCTGAGGAAAAAAATATGTTTCATACTGAAACAGATTGATATAAAAATGCATGCAGACTATAAAAGAACAAAGACAAACTGTTTTCTAAAACATTAACTTTCTTATATTCACACATTTGGCTATTGGTGAAAATAAACATTTAAAGCAATCTAACAAGCTTCCCCAAACTGGCACAGTCCTTTTGTGTTCTCCCAGAGTGACAGATGCAAAACTGGAGAGTGAATAATCCCCTTCAGAAGACAGAGTTACAAAGCCGGTGTTGCCAGGGCTTTTATGAACCCTCATTGCTCAAATCAAAACTGAAATAAAATTTAAAAATAAGTAGCTGTTCTTCATTTTTTTTAATACATTCCATCTTGTTTCATGATATCTGTTTGTTTCTGTCAATATGCTGGCTTAATTGAATCAATCATTTTATCCTAAAAACACACACAAAAAATATAGTATTTGGTTAAATCTGTAAAACAATTCATTAGCATTTCCATGGTGCACCCATACAGCATCAGAGTAATAGTGCTCTAAGAAACAAGTCACAGGAAACTAGATTTTAGCAGTTAAAAACTCTTTCCCAATTAAATTAGCATTTAATTACTTTTACAGTATTTGATACTCAAAATTAAATGACAATGATATTTATTTTCCTCTCAACTTCGTAGCTCAGCATAGTCTCCTTCTCACACCACTTCCCAAAAGCCTAAGCATCTTTGGGGGTTCATGATCAAACTCTTCTCTAAGAATTAAAATCTCTTACTCCTTCATGTTTCTTAATATCCTGATATTTGACATCATTAATATCAACATTTATGGAGTTTGTAGTCTGTGTATAGACTATTTCATTATCCAAAAAAAGTCCTTGTACCCTTGTATTCAACTATCTTTTCCTAGTCATAGCCCCTGGCAAATACTGATCTGGTTTCTATCCCTATAGTTGATCCTTTTCCAGAATGTCAAATAAGTGGAATCATAAAGAATGTAGTTTTTTCTGAGCCTTTCATTTACCATAACACTTTTGAAATGTATCCATGTTGTTTCATGTTTTGGTAGTTTGCTCCTTTTTAGTGTTGAGTAGTATTTCATTGTCTGGGTGTACCACCATTTCTTTATCCACTCTCCAGTTGGTAGACATTTAGTTGTTTACAAATTTTGGTAATTATAAATAAAGCTTCTATGAAGATTTGCCTCTAGGTTTTTAACTTGACCTATGTATTAATTTCACTTGGTTAATTACCTAGAAGAGGGAGTATTGGGTCTTATTGTAAGGATAGCTTATCTTTATAAACAATGAGAAATGTATTTACAAAAGCCTCTGTAACAATTTATGTTTCCACCAGCAATGCATGAGAATGCCAGTCTTAAAAAATGTTGTCCTTTTTGTGTGCTTGTTTGGATGGTTGTTTTTTTTTTAATTATTTTTTTTATTGATTATGGTCTCACATAATTGTTCTTATTCCCCCATTCCCATCCCAAACCCCTCCCTAGATATGCACCCCCATCCCCCCCCCACCCCCCCGTTGTCCATGGCCACTGGCTAGGCCCATATGTATACAAACAAGTCCTTCGGTTGATCTCTTCCTGGGATGGTTGGTTTTGATTGGAGACATTCTAATAGCTATTCAGTGTTATCCCATTGTGGTTTTAATTTGTACTTTCCTAAAGACTAATGATGGTGAGTATCCTTTTATGTGTTTATTGACCATTTATATCTGTCTTCTTTTATCTGTTCAAATATGTTGCTCATCTTAAAATTTGGTCATCTTATTTTAATGAGATTTAAAAGTTCCTTACTTTTTGGCTATTTCTACATTCTGGAGTGGAAATGATTTTTGTGTGCATAATTTTATTTTCTTAAAATATATTTTTATTGATTTCAGAGAGGAAGTGAGAGAGAGAGAAACATAAATGATGACAGAGAATCACTGATCGGCTCCCTCCTACATGCCTCCTACTGGGTATCAAGCCTGCAATCGGGCATGTATCCAAGGAATCAAACTGTGACTTCCTGGTTCATAGGTTCATGCTCAACCACTGAGCCAGGCCAGCCTGACATGTGTGTGTACATGATTTTCTACATACTAACTAAAAATAAACTGTTTATGTGTTTGTTGAATATAATAAATATATTAGTTGTCAATGATAGTTATATAAAATTCAAGGTTTTTATTTAAGTCATTTATTGTCATCTTAATTGCTTATTATATACTAATTATGTGCTAATGCATTTTATCTAAGTACATAGAAATATGAAAACATATAGTCACTTTTACTTTTAAAACTATCTACAAATATAAGAAATTATTACTTAACAAGTGAGTAAAGTGAATAATTTTTTATTGACTTTAGTGAGAGAGAAAGAGAGAGGGAGAGAGAGAGATGCCAATGTGAGAAAGATACATTGACCAGTTGCCTCCCACACAGCCCTGACATAGGAATTGAACTGGTGACATTTCAGTGCATGAGGTAAGCTGAGCATACTGAGCATACTGGCCAGGGGGTCAGTTTTATTTGTTTTACTCTTCTTTTTTTTAGCATTTGAGCGATACATTGCTTTAACTGTAAATTCCTACATGGTGGTTGGAATAAAAGAAAATCAAACCTGATAGTGATGTAATTCTCTGGAGAGAACATGATTTCATAAAAGCTTCAGCTCAATTACCACAATGGCCCAGCTGTCAAAATCCACCTACAAGTCACCTCTAGTTCCATTTTGGCTGGATTTTTGCATTAATTTTACTTACTGAATTTATCTCAGTAGAAGGAAACCACTCTACAAAGTTCCTGTAAGAAGCTTCCTTAACTTGAAGAAGCTGTCTGAATAAGGCTGAGTTGTTTATGAAAGGAAAAAAAATTCTGGTTTATAACTTACTTTATATGTAAAGATCTAGCTGGAAACAAGTAGAACTACTTTAACGTACTCCTGAAATGATATAGCTCATAGAACAACTTTAATACACAACACTCTTCAGAGCACTCTTAAGAAAAGCAGCCTTTGTAACCTAGGATAGAGATGCATTTTATTAAACATTTCCACTTTATATTTTATTACATTTGAATTTTCTGAAATAATACCAAAAAGTGGAGAAAGATAAATCAATATTGGAGAAGGAGTGAATAAGAGTAGACCAACAAAAGCATATATATAAATTTACTGGGCCAGAGATCAAAATTAGTAAAGCATATTTTACATAAATATTTAAACCTCCTACTTAGAATTCTGCCAAGAGTCTGTTGAATAGCAGGCATAATCTAAGTGACCTATGTTGTCAAATAACAATGAGAAATGGGATTTGGCAAGAAGAAAGTTGGCCGATGAAATCAGTCTACCCTGGTAATAAGGTATTTTGGACATGGGTGAGGTGTGTGCCAGCATTAGAATGTTAGGCCTTCAAGGTGGGGGAGAACAGAGCATGGAAGTACGAGATGTGACAGGCCTGGGTGATCTCTTGAATCTCATCTGAATATTGTAAATAGTGTTTATAGCATCTTCAGGAGTATCTGAGATAGGTATATAGGAGTGTGGGTAGATATCAAACCCCTGTTTCCTTTATGTTAGCCAATGACTTAACCCTTATTACAAACAAAAGTGTCACCTTAGTTGGTTTGGCTCAGTGGATAGAGCATCAGCCTGCGGACTGAGAGTCCCAGATTTTATTCTAATCAAGGGCATATGCCCAGGTTGCAGGCTCAATCCCCAGAAAGGGAGGTGCAGGAGGAAAATGATCAATGATTCTCTCTCATCGTTGATGCTTCTATCTCTCCCTCCATCTCCTTTCCTCTCTGAAATCAATAAAACATACACTGAGTGGCCAGATTATTGTGACCACCCTTTCAATATTTTGTTGGGCCACCTGTTGCCTTTAATACTGCAGCGATTCTTCTTGGCATTGACTCCACAAGGTGTTGAAAGGTGATGCTAGGAATCTGACACCATGCCTGATGAATAGCACTGTCCAATTCTGTGAGATTTGATGGTTGTGGAACCAGTTGACTGATGGCTCAATTGGATTGAGATCTGGTGATTGTGGGGGCCACCTAAGCAAGGTAAAACCTCCCTCATATTCTTGAAACTACTCATGCACAATACGAACACCATGGCATTGTGCATTGTCTTGTTGGAAGAAGCCATCTTCATTGGGATATGCCATCAACATCAGCATCAACAATACTTAGGTATGTTGTGCTATTCAGACATTGTTCCACATGAATTAAAGGACCCAAATCATGCCAGAAAAACATGCCCCAAAACATAACACTGTCCCCACCAGCTTGAAGGGTTGTACTCATGCATGTGGGATTCATGTTTTCATGTTGTTTCCACAAAATTCTCACTCTGACAACTGAAAACGTGGTTCATTGGGACCACATGACTTTTTTTTCCCAATGCTCGACTGTCCAATCCTTGTGTTTCTTTTGGAATTGAAAATGTTTTTATCTTGGTACTTGCAGAAAGCAAAGATGTTCAAACAGGCCTTCAGCTTCCATGTCCCACATGATGCAGTGTACAGCTAATTTGCAAACAAAAGTCAGGTGGTCATAATAATCTGTCCACTCGGGGTGTGTGTGTGTGTGTGTGTGTGTGTGTGTGTGTGTGTGTGTACAGTATATAACAAAGATGTCAATAGGAGAAAAAGAGACATATGTAATCTGATATTTAATACTTTAAACGATAAAGAATTTAAAAAAATAGATGAGGAGGATGAAACATAAGATTCACAGGCTTCTAATGCCTTCCCACACTCTTGCAAATTTCATAACTTAATGGTTTTTTTGGTTTATCAAGAGTGTTTCAGCTTGAAATTCAATATAACTATTTAAGGATGGCTTAAGTTATTAGGACTTTGATGTAACTGCATATTTAGCTTAATATAATGTCACCTTATATAAGTGATCTAGTATATAAGGTGACTTTATATTAGGCTAAATATGCAACTTCATCAAAATACTAGATCACTTAATACTAGTACAAGAAGGTTTCATTTTAAGCTGAATTCTTTTCTGTGGCCTATTTAATGATTTCAGATTTTTTTGCAAACATGGTACAGGTAATGAAAGAGATTTGCTTTTTCTATTGTCAACTCTTCTTGTTTGCTAAACCAAAACAAGCACAAATAATTAAAAAACAAAAAGTGTTCAGTGCATATGCTCTGTCAATGGAACTGCTAATGTGTGCATCTTGGAAATTTGAACCACATTTCTACATGCTTATCTTCTTAATGTGGAGCTTGTCCATAAGATCAGGCTTTGTATCATATGGAGAGAACATGAGCATAGTACCATGGCTCTACCTTAGAAAATGCAGAAAGGTCTTTCTCATAATGACAACTCCTCCATTTATTATATCTGTGGTTTGAGTCTTTAAAACCCCAATTCTTGGGCAGATAAAGGGAGGTTCTGAAAATGTGTGGTGGGAGCTATTGTGTACTAAATATTTTATAAGAACAATAGTTTGTCCCCCTCTCCCTTGATTATTTTCTTTTTTATTTCTTAGCACATTGAAAAAAACATGACCAGGTATCAGATACTTCCAAAGAAGCTATTCAATAGGTTGAAAACCAGACAATGAGCACTATAAGTCTAGCTTTTATAAGTAAAAATGCAAACCCTTTGTTATTCCTAGAAAATTGCACAGAATTTTTGGGGAGTGCTCCAGTTTATAAAAAGCCATGCCCAGAAAAATAAGGAGCACTTTGAAATATAACTGTGATTTTTGAGGTAATAGAATATGATGGATCATGATGGCATAAGAAAATGAATGCCTCAGTGAACATATGATTCAAGTGTCCCCCACCTCCAACAATAACTTGCCACTATATAACTACCTGGAAATTTTCCACAATTCTTTAATAATAGGAAAATCCCACAAAATGGAATTCAACCATTCTCCTCATGTTTTAGGGTTTTCAAAGAGAAATTAAAATATAAAGTCATATTATTTGCACATTTTAGTTTGTGGAGTAAGAGTCATATCTGCTAACTAAACTATATTGGACAACTAATTCAATGTGCATAACTGTCACTCCCTTTCTTAAAGAGTTATTAAAGTAGTAAAAATAATCATTTTGTCTACAGAGATAACTATATAAATGAGTAGGATAATCATCATTTCAATTCATTTAACCAAATGAATGTACTCACCTATATTTTCCAAAATATAATGCTTTAATTCCACATTCCAAATATATATATAAACTTTATAACCATAAAAGTTGGGGAATAAGTAATCATCTGATACATTGGTTCATGAAGTGTTAGTTAGAACCATATATAAATCAGAAACATGAAAAATTCCCAAGTTCAATATAATGGTAAAGTTGAAGGAATAAAATATTTTTATTCTTCGATGTGCCCCCAAAAGTAAACTCATCATTCTACTGTAGTAAAATCCAGGGGAAGAGCAGTAGCAGTAGTAGCAACAAGGTTAGTTTTGATTGAGCACTTACTATGTGCTAGGCACTGTGCTAAGTAATTCCAAATGTTATTTTATTTGAATCCTGAAATAATTTTATCTCCAGAGTTTATGTTTTTCATCACTCCTCCATATTACTGTACCTAAATCACAAGCAAGCTCCAAGAGAGGCTTTCTAAAAAAGAGCAATCATCCATAAATGCCCTAAATATAATTTGATATCACTCTGAAATTGGACATGATAGTGCTACAAGTAATACAGATGAATGTTCACCTTCTCTGCGTTTCTCTGATTTCTTTGTCAATGAAACACTGATATAAAGGGAAGAATATACTGTTAGAAGAATTTTTTTAACTTTAATAACTGTACAAATAAATATTTAATTAAGCAGAGAGTGTAATCTTGCATTCACATGTCTCTCCACTAATAGAATGTCTACTTCCTGCATTTCACATGGCATTTTGGTTATAACTCCCAAAAACTGGGCATGTTAAAGACAGAGTTCTGGATATTATACTCCAAACATGGCTGAGTCATATCTTGGAAGGGACATCTCATCTGCTCTGTTATTTTTATGTGTGAAGAGCAGTTCTTCACAGTTATCAGAGTGAAAATACCATCTGCTCCTTGCTATACATCCAGACTAGGAGCAGAAGCCACAGACCTTTAAAAACGCTTATTTGTTACAAGAAAATACAATACATTTTCAGGATCCTTAAATATTAAACTGGGAAAGATTGCAGAAAACTCTGTGCCAACAAGAGCCAGTGGATATTAAAAACATTATACAGAATGAGAAAACAAAAGCATCGTGAATATCGCTATTGAGTAAAGTGACTCATTATTTAGTTTTAAAATATAACTTAGATTTGTTTCCATTGTCTCTGATACAATTTCGAAGTTGGGCAGATAATTGGAGAATAGAGGGGCAGAAAGCATGTGCTGCGAATGGCAGGGGCTCACAGAACTGAGGAGGCAGAGGGAAAGCAAGAACAAATTTAACTCTAGATTCATTTTAGGGGAAAAAATAACAGTTTATTAAATGAGAGGCAGATATACATACCTCTGACATCTCAAAGTTCTAAGCAGCTGCTATGGCATTTTAAGCTGCTAAATATGCATCATGGGCTGTTTCTTCAGACAGCCATGTTAACCTCCTCTTTTCATTGTCTGTCAAAATTAAATGGTAAGTAGTATTGAATTTTTTTTTCCTAGAACATTTTGTTCATGACAAATTATCCCAAACATGCTTGTTTATTTGCTTGCAAAGTATCTAATAAAATGGATATAGAGGCCTGTATATACTGTGGTTACTCGGTACATATTTTTTTATTGACTTTACTTTTCAGATGTTCATGATACTTGAAGGCAATGTAGAGTAGAGATACATTTATTTACAAATATAAGCATAATTAGTATGTATTAGTATATATATGTATATCTATCTCTCTGTGTGTGTGCGTATGTACATATACATATGCATTTGGATCTGCTATCATTAACAATCATTTCTCTATTAATTCTATTTTATCTATGCCTATGAGGCTTACTAACTTTCAGAAACTTACAGGAGGGATGCTAGTTTTATATGCCCTTGATTGTTTATCCTGCTGTTATTTTTTTCCCCCAAGGTTTTTTACTAACCCCAAAGGTGTACATTGTTCGAACAATTTAGTACTATCCTAGGGCTAGTCAATTGTAAACAAGTCTGCTCTCTAAAAAACAGCCTAAAAATTGCAACTGACTATGATAAGAATCTGGCTAAGGATATATTAATTTAATAAATGAATTGTGAAACTTTATTATAAAATAAAATTTATTTTTAATATCCACAATTCTCTCTCTCTCTCTCTCTCTCTCTCTCTCTCTCTCTCTCTCTCTCTCTCTCTCTCTCTCTCTCTTTTTGTGAGGGTTAGAAAGAAAAATGTTAAATTCTGGACTAATGTCATTAAATACAGGCAATGACTTAAAGTACTCTTTATAATTTTATAAAGGTAATTCTAGAGCTTGATAAGTCCTAAATTAACAATTCACCAAAGTTTATAGCGATTGCTTTGATCATGGGGGTAGGGAATAATATATACATTTGGGTTTGCTGCTATGTCCCACAATTAAAGTGATCACTAAATGATAAAATTTTAATAATTTTTCTAAGAGTTGCAAACTCTTTTGGTATAAAAACAGAAAATACTTTTGTTTTTGTGGGCCAACTGTTGGATCTACTGTAGCCTATCATTACTCTAACTCACAAGCAGCCACATACAATACATATATGTATGAGCTTGGCTGTGTTGCAATAAAACTTTACAAAAACAGGCAGTGGTTGCACTATGTGTATGGACCATAGTTTCCGTGGAATGATTAAAATTAAACATTCTCTTGAAAAAAACAAGTCTTGGATAACTTTTTATGAAAACAAGTGTTTTATTTCATAGATTTTTAAAGTATCATGACTAGTCTTTCTCTAATTGTCAACACATTCAATTTGTTTTTACTGAATTCATGGCTTAATATAGTCACTGAAAATGGCTGCAAAATAGGAATTTTTATTTCTTACATGCTTTCATGTCTTTTTAAAATTATTATTATTATTATTATTGTTATTGTTATTGTTTCAGATTTCTAAATACAGCTATCTGACAGAACAGGTCAGTTTTCTTTTACCTTCTAGCTGTTTCCTTGGTCAATAAACAGCTCAATGCAAACTCTCAGGGACTGAACCCACTCTTAGTCTTTAAAACATTCCTGAAAAGAGTCCTCACCCATATAAATTATTAAATATTAATGCAACTAGAACAAACTACTTAAGTATACAGGCTACACAGTGAACGTATAATACTGAGGATAATTTACAAAATAATCTATGAAGAATAATTTTGCAAAAAGGAAAGCGTTATCTGTTACATAAAGTTTTAGGAGTGTCTTTGTATTATTCACAACAGTATACAATCTTCAATATATCAACTTGAATGTTTCTACCTGCCTCCTTCTCTCTTGATGGTACCAGGAGGTATGGGGTCCTTCATATGCATAAAGAGTCTATTTAAAGCATTTTACTAGAGTTAGCTAAGAGGTTTAGCTTGCTTAGTGGACATCTGGATTATATTATAGTAGCTTGACCCTCTCCTCATGCAGACTGGGACAATGTTTTCTTTATTATCTTGTTACCATTGAAAGTGTACTTTGCCCACTTACATGAATAGAAACCCACTTCCTTCCACAAACAACAGCAAAGTTGATCTATTAAAATTCTAAAAGTGTAAGTTAGGAAGATCTATCATTTAGCTTGCACTAAGAAAGGCCCAGTTTTCATTGATAATTTAGATTCTCCCTTTTGCTGCATCTCATTTACCCTTCCTGGCAAACAAGGAAATATTGGAGGGTGCTTTATGTGTTTCATTTCTGGTGCAACACATTTCTATAGTCAACCCTAAACCAATGCCAGAGTGTTAAATCCATGTGGAATCCAGCAGTTCATGCCCTGATGATTAAGTAAAAGCTTAATAGAAAAGATAAACAACCCATTGCAATTGCAGAACAGTGAAGAGATGTTTCCTTAATCGTGGAGAAATTACTACGTCCTATTCACCACAGGTGTGCAGGTTTGTGTTACCGGCATCTGCTGTGAATCACATGAAGTTAATATTAGCATTCTACAGCACCGATGGATGTTTATGGAAATGACTGTACACTATACAATTTTGATTGCACAGCGAGAAAGTAGTTATTTGGACTGCAGTATTTCTTTTCCGTTGCCCTTAATTTGGCAGCTTATCCTACTCAGATATTATCATCAATATGCCGTACATAAACTTACATTCATCACTGGTATTTAGGCTTATTAACTAAACAGCAATTATATTGTCATACGAAGATTATGGGAATGAATACAATTGTGTGTTGCAGTGTTCCCTTCTTTACAGCACAATATGTGTTTTTGTTGTTGTTAATAACATGCCACAATAGAAACAATCTGTCTGAAGGTATAAGAAGTGTCATTCAAGGCAAAAGCGGAATTTTGATGAAGATACCTAACTATAGACATTCCTTTATAAACTTCAGCAACCCAGCATGCTCTAATGGAAACTTATATTGAACACAAACTGCACATGAGATATAACCATACGGTACAATTTTATAAATTAAGGTCTGCTCTTTAGGTAAAACCCTACCTCTATATTTTTAAAAAATAGGTGATTTTTAGAATTATTAGTTCCCACTAAAATAGTATTTAAGTTCCTCCCAGACACCAATGGTGACATGTGCACACCTTTGGAGCTCCTCATTCCTCTGGGAAGGCTCCTTGGATGAGCGCCATCTTTGTGAGCCAGTGCAGCTGAGAGCAGAACAAAGACAAGCGACTTCCTGGTCATTACACAACCTCCACCACCAGTCTGTCAACCATAAGTGGGTCCTAATATTCTCCTGGCAGTGCTAATAGTATCTATAACAGGGGCAAGCTCATACTCTCCTGATGAAAAATTCTTGGAGACAGTCCAGAAGAAACTCTCCTATCCACCACCCAAATGGTTAGTGCACCAAGCTGGATCCAGGGTCCAGAACGCCATTTCTCATAGTCTGCCGCATCCTAGTGGGTCCATGATGTGGACTACTTAAGACTTACAGATGTTGATAGTAAAAGTGGCCAGATTTTATATTTTTTAAGAGTAGAATTGATAAGAGCCTGAGAGATATTTCATATAAGGAGGATAAAACTAGTATCTTAGGTGAAAAACATATTTCCATAACCTGATATAATTCTTCCAACAAATGTATAAATATGTAGACATATTATGACAATCACTTTACCTGAAAAGTAGAAAAATAAAACAAAATCATAATCAGTTGCTACTATACCTAAAATAGTATGTTGTATTATTCAAAGTACTGAAAGTCATCTTCAAAACTTTCACCTTTACCAGGTTTACTGGCATAATTGATTTCTGCTCTAATTTTCATGTATTAACAGCACATTTGCATTCATTGTGCAATAGCTTCATAAAACAACATGTTGGGACTGTAGGTGAACTAGAAATCAGGACTGGCCAATAAGAAACCCAGGCTTTCTAGTAAAGCTTTAGGATATGATTTTACCTGAGTTTACATGAGCTGCTTCTCTGCACCAGTTCACTAGGTATACATTAGAAAGCCCACTTCTATCCCATGATAAGAACAATAAGTTTAGAGGGTTAAAATATAAACTTAGAATTTTAATAAATATAAGAATATGTAAAGGAAGAAAAAAAACCAAGTCCATATAAAATAAGGATTAATTTATAATTTTCTCCCTTTATATTAAAAATTAAAGTTGCCCAAATGTGTTTTATTTTAAAAATGTGTCACTGCTGTGTAGACCAGATGTTGGATTGAGAATTCCACTATTAGCAAGTGATTCATTCTCTACATGTGATATTACTTTTATAACTGCAAAATCTATTTATTCTTTTATAACTGCAAAATCCTGCTGACTTTTCACACTTTTAGAATAGAGCAAGGCACATATATGAAAAAGAAAATGATCACATTGTAAAGAAGTAATTTAGAATATTGATTTAGAGTATATGTACTTTAGAATAACTTTTCTTTAATTTTGGTTGATTTTTCTTTCAGCTCTCAATTAATAGTATTTATTTCATTTATATTTAAATAAGCTATTTGAGAGGAGACTTTATTTAATCAACCCTAGACTGCTTAGATTATTAAACATTGCACATTTTTTTCTTATAAGTCCTTAGTTTTACCTTATTTTTATGCAGATATTTTTATTCATGAATACTTAAATAGAAACCTAATTGTCTTATTTACTTCTATCTTGAATATGTATGTGTATGTATGTATTATTTATTACATTAATTAATAATTAATGATTATGTGTAAGATAGTGACTTTCTTTCAAGAGAAAATTCTGTATTTAAAGCAAAATTATTGACTCCATATACAAATTGTTAATTGGCATAAATCATTGATTCCTAACCTGTGGGTTTGTATTATTATTGTCCCCATTGAAAAGATGTGGAACCTTTGGCAGACAGTGGGAAAATAATCTGTCAAAGTTGTACAATTACAACTGAGAGAGAAAGAACTCAATCCAAGGGTTTTGGCTACAAAATTAGTGTTCTGTCCCATCCCCTATATTGTCTCTCTGGGCTGCTGGGCTGGAATATAGAATGGGATGCCATTTCCCCAGCATGGGGAAAAGTGTAGGAGAAGCAGACTAGTGAGGGGTTAGCACATCGGGCAGGAAGAGAAGAAAACAGGTGTTTGCACTCAGATATGCAATGGTTGAGGGTTCATTTATTACAAGTTTAACTGCGTCTTTCCAAAAGATGCCATAGTCCAAACCCCTGTTATTTGTGAAGGAGGTCTTATTAGAAATAGGTCTTTGCAGATGATGAAGTTAAGATGAAGATGTTTGGGTGGGCCCCAAACCAATATAACTGTTTCCTAATAACAGAGAAATTTTGACACAGAGGCACACACACAGGAGAGTGCTAGGTAAAGAGGTTAGGATAATATATCCATAATTATCAGAAGCTAGGAAAGGAGCATGATACAGATTCTCCCTCACAGGCCTCAGAATGAACCTACCCTGCCAACACTTTGATTGCAGACCAATAGCTTCCAGAACTGTGACACAATAAATTTATTTGTTTAAGTTGCCTGGTGGGGTCCTTTGTTCCAGCAGCCTTAGAAAATTAAAGGGGACTGTATTCCCCAACTGAAATGAGTTTTTAAAAAGTTTTATATATGAGTCTAAGTTCAGAGGAGAAGCCTGAGCTTGACACTGAATATCATTTGTATGCAATACAATTGGACAAAAGGCATCCTAATTAAAATGAAGCACATGGATCTACCATTATTTTTATGGATTCTGATTTTTAATTACAAAATAATCTAAACAAAGACCTATATTTCAATGCAAAATTAATATTTCCATTTTAAAATTAGGCTTACTCAATACTAGCTTACTTTTAGCCTAGCCCACATTTCTGTTACATTATTTTCCCTATAAAACCAATATGAAAAATGCTTTAAAAATATATTAATACATGTATGTATACAAATCTGGCATTTGTTGAATAGTCACTATGTCCCAGGAATTGTGCTGGGAACATTACATACAGGTTTTGTTTTGTTTTTTAATTTTATAATGTCCTTTACTAGCAAAAGAGAAACCAGATTCCCAATTTATATTAATAATTGTAACAATGACATATGCGTATAAGTGAATTAGAGAAAACACCCATATAGTCATGTACTGCATAAGAACTTTTCCATCCGGCTGGACGACATACAGGATGGTGGTCCCATAAAATTGTGATGGAGTCTATAACCTAATGATGATGTAGCCATTGTACAGTCATAGCACATTGCATTTAACAGCTATTACTATAGAATTAATTTGTTATAAATTTAGTGTAGTCTAAGTGACCAGTGTTTACAAAGTATACAGTAGTGTAGGTAGTGTCCTAGCCTTCACACTCACTCACTGGCTTACCCAGAGCATCTTCCAGCCCCACAAGCTCCATTCATGGTAAGTGCCATCCTTATGTGTTGTTCTTTTTATATTGTATTTGATTGTACCTTTCTATGTTTAGGTATGTCTAAATAAATATATGTCATTGTTACAATTGCCTACAGTATTCAGTTCACTGATGTGTTGTCCAGGTTTTAGCTTAGGAGCAATGGGCTATACCAGATACTCTGAGTACGCAGTAGACTATGTCATCTAGGTTTGTTTAAGTGCACTCTGATGTTCACACAATGGTGACATTGCCAAATGATGCAGTTCTCAGAATGTATCCCTGCCATTAAGTGGTGCATGACTGTAGATGTGATGTCAAGCACTAGGTAGGTTTTCAATAAACTTCCTAAATGGGTGGATAATTCATCATAAAAAATATTATTAGTAGTGTTATTAGTATTATCATCAAGAAAGTATAAACACTAGATTAAAAGGAGTGTGTATGTGTATCAGTTCATCTTTCTAGTTGTAATCAAGAATTTTATTTTAGGTGTTAGAAACAGAAAAGGGATTTATTAAATAGATGCTGAATAAAATACACGAGTAAACAGGTTGTCTATGAAATCAGATAAATGGAATATGTAGACTTAGGTTCAATTTACTAAACCTTGTGCAGAATTCTTGATTACTAGTCACCAGTTGTTATTACTTTCTCTGCTGCCACAAACGCCTGGGAAACTCCATTCTATGGGCTTTACACTATTGCTTGCCGTGGTCCCTTTTTCTGGTGTTTCTGGTGTTTCTGGGTCCAAATCAGCATAATTGTCACTAGTTAGCAAAACTTGATTATGGGTCTGAGTCTCTGTTACAATGAAGCCTGAGAAAGCAGAAATCACGTATAGAGAGCCTGAATGGTTTCTTATCACAATAAGATCCTTATGGTGAAATATTCCCAAACATGCAAAGGAGATTTAGACATTTCATGGCCATAAGTAAAGACTATGTCAAACACACTGTGGCAGAGACTGGGTCTTATTAACCACACACATACACTATCTTAGAGGCTTAGTTTAATAAAGTCAAACAATAAAGAATAATGCCAAGTAAATGAAAGTCACTTTCGTTTTTTTAATTGAAACTTTAACCAAGGCTCACAATTTTGAAGCCATGCCAAATTTTATGGTTAGATCTATAAGTAGGTGGGGTCGGAAGTAGTTTGGTTCTGTTTGCTCTGATATTGGACCACTTCTTAGATTGAGATGTATATTAAAAATTCAAGTGTTTTGTTTATTTTATGAATTGTGACAAATTATTAGAAATATGTTATTCCCTGGCTCCTAAAGCAATAATTTCCCATATGAGTTTAATTGTTAGGGAAATAAGGATTAAGCAAAACCAGTGTAGTAGTATTTTTGCCTAAATTATCAGACATGTTTCTATGTCACTCCAGATGTAATTGTCAAGTACAGTTTGTGTCGCTTCGCTCTTTGCCATATCCTTTCTTTGGCCTTTCCTTCCATATGCTCATCTCCCTCCTGCCTATGGTTTTCTATTTCTGTCTCCTTTTAAAAAAAAGAAAGGAAATAAAAAAAAGATACCACTTTGCCTGCTGTGCAGTAAACTGAATAAGGAAATTATATCCATCAATTTTATGCCTTGGCACCATTCTTCCTGGTAATATATAGCATGCTACTAATTTTCAGGTGAATAAAATGTCCTTGCCACCTGTCTGTGGATATATGGAAGCAATCTTCCCTTTTGTATATATTTTTTCACTGTTTTGTAGTACTTTCAAGGAGATAAATTGCATCTATTCTTTGTCTTTCTATTTTCTGAAGGATAGAAAGCTAGAGCATTTGATCACTGGTCCATACGCCCATTGGTTGAAGGTTGGCTTCAAATAGCATTAATTCTGCTTTTAAACAGTACTTCTGCATGGACAAGGAAAGAAAGTGTCAAAGAATTTGGGGGGGAGAAAATGAACAGATTTACTTTTTAACTTCACAAGATGTGACTGATCTCACATGGCCCTGCCCATCACAGTAACATCAAATATCAGAGATTAACCAAGGGGAGATCAAATAAAAGGCATGTTTTAATGCAGCAGCCAATTCTAGAATTTTCTTTCACCTAATAGCTGATTTCTTTCACCTTCCTTCTAGCTAATTAACTGGAAATTAGTGGTCATGATGTAGCAGCCAATTCTAGAATTTTCTTTCACTTAATAGCTGATTTCTTTTACCTTCCTTCTAGCTAATTAACTGGAATTTAGCAGTCAGATGTATCACCAGTTTGGAAAAACCAATGAGTTTGGAGATAGTTATTGTCTTGTGTGATAGTTTTCAAATTCTAAAACCTATAATCCAATCAAACAAAATCAGTATTGGAAATATCAGAGTTAGGGATTTATAGATATTTTCTATCCACTATTGAAGCAGTTTTGTGCTTACTTGCATTCCAAAGGCCAGAGGCTGGTGATGAAAAAAGGAGTGTGGTGTACTTTGGACTCCTAGTTGTCTGAAGTCAACACCTTTTATTGATCCATATGCTATTACCTATGTAACACTTCAAATACAAGCTCCAGGAATTAAATACTCAAATGTCTTTAGGAGTTACACAAGTCATGTATATGAATGAGATAAGACAAGGTGGACACTTTGTCAAACTGTATAACATATGCTCAACTATCAGGGGTATCAGGGGGCACTAGCTGCTCAGATCTAACCACATACAGCCATGTGGAAATGAAGGCCCAATTATATCCTAAGAACAATGGGTCAGTGGCTTTCTCCTGGTAAATCAGAAATCTCCCATTCATGTAAAATTTTCCAATTTTTAAATTTTAAAACAATTTTAAATACTGCTAAAACATTTTTAATTTTTTTAATGTTTCAGATGTACAAGGCAAAACACATATAGACAAGGTCCTTAAATACTGCTATAAATATACTGTTTCCTTGTTGTCTGAGAGGTGACTGAGATAACTATTATTATTTTTTATTTATTTATTTTATTTATTTATTTATTTATTTTGCTTATCCATAGAAGTGAGGAAATAAAATATCAAACTTTGTGGTGCAGCCACTTCAGAACACAGTATGGAGTTTCCACAAAAAAATAAAAATGGAACTGCCTTATGATCCAGCCATTACACTTCTGGGTATTTATCCAAAGACATCCAAAACAATAATTTGAAAAGATATATGTACCTCTGTAGTCACTGCAGAATTATTTACAATTGCCAAGGTATGAAAATGACGCAAGTGCCCATCAATAGATGAGTGGATAAACAAGATGTGTTACAAATCCCACCATGCCTGCTCTGGCCAGGAATCAGTGGTTCTCCATGCACCCAGCATCCAGTGAGACAACTGGGGACCGGCAGAGCAGACACAGGCAAGGTGATGTTACCCAGGCTTCTTCTGGTACTACTTCTACTGATACAGATTTATCCAAATAAAATATTTCTATAACAACTTCTAGTAATCCCTTCCACAACACCTCGACTGCCCCAAGTCCAGCGAATGTCACCACCAAGGCAAGTGACAGAGTTCTGTAGTCAACATCCAGTCTCTTTATGATCTAGTTCTCTCTTTCACATCTCTACAGTTAGGAGACTCTGGCCAAGAAACATCTATTCTTTCCCACCTTCTAAACTCAATCCAAATGGTGTCTGGACATCCAGTGTGACAAGTTAAAAACAGGTCTTCATTGATTCTACTGATTCTACACCTAATTTTATTGACACAGAAAATGTTGAGAATTCTAAATTTGATTGGTTTGAAGAGCATGTGCAGGGTTTGACTAATAATTAATGGCTCAAATTTGCTGGAGTTTCATGTTCAAGATGACAAGAGACCCATCCAAAAGTAGTCCCCGAGTTATTTCCTTAAATAAGCTTAAGAAGTATGGACACATAAAACTCTACCTTAAAAGTGAATAGATTTTATCTTATCTATAGACTAGAAGCCAAAGCACGAAATTCATGCAAGGGGCTCAGACCTCACAGCCCCACCCTGGCTATGATGGGAAGGTTGTCCAAATGATTGTTTTGCCATTCATGGCAACCCAGCTTTGACTCCAGGACTGACTGCCGGTTGGTCGAGCCTCAGTTGTTACCAGACGTTTCGACCCAGGGTTTTTATATATTAGTATAATATTGTAATAACTATGCACTATGTCAGGTGGGTATTAGAAATAGCAGGCTGATCACTTCATAAATTATATAATGCCCTAACCATCTGAACCTAATATCAAATAATGTTGATGTCAACTGTAGTTAAAAAATTAAATTTAAAAATATCAAAAATTTCAACCTAAATCTTTAAATCAATGAATGGATATAACTTCAGTTAGAGTATCTGAAAGTTCTAAAAAATATGGACTATCCTAGGACAACCAATAGGCATGAACTTTGTTATTTTACTACTCCTTAAGGTCCTTGCTACTTTTCAAAAATTCAATTTTTATAATTCTGTGAGTTATTCAGTAAAAATTAAAGTGTTACTTTTTAAAACAAACGCCAAGATTAAGATAACAATAAAGAAGTTTGAAAAATTACTGAATATAAACTCAATTAAATTCAAGAATAGTCACAATCAAGGTATAACTTTTGTTACTCTTTATTGAAGTGAACGCATAAAACTATCAAATGCCCAGAATTTCTTTTGAACCTGTATTACAGGCAAATGTCTATATTAAAATTGATGAGCATTTCTCTGTATTCTGACCAACTATACAATACTGTCATGTTCTTGTTTGTTCAAGTAAATTTCTGTTCATGTAAGCACTTTTAGGATGTCTAAATTTTTATAGAATCTAGTTATTAATGATATTCTTTAATGTCATAACACTAAACATATTGTGAATGTTTCTACTAAATATCCAAAAGGAAACCATATAATTTATATTTTTCATTAAAATATTATACCCATTATTTTTTTATATGACTTAATGTTACTAGGATAAAATAAACCAGGAAAAGAGGCAGTGTCCTGATGAAGATGACAACTAAAACAAACTCTAAGCAGTAATGGCACCATAGATAGGGTTACAATATGAGTAACCCATTATCTCAGATATGACCCTGAATTAAATTACCTAGAAATGTGTCCTTATCATAAATACAACTAGAGAAATCTATAGAATATAAATCACATAATATTTGTTTTCCAGAAGACTCTGCTTGGCATAGTAACTTAATTATACAGGGAATATCTGATTCTTGAATTCCATTAAACAGTGTGAATCTTTTTGAAGACCAAAAGCTATGTATAACATAATATGTTTTTTGTGTGTAATATGACTCTTAGCTTACAAACATTTTATGCTTTTTTTCCATCTTTGTTTTTATATAGTATATAGCCTACTATGTAAATTCTTATGATTGGCTTCCCTTGTTTTGGGACAAGCCTTAAAAAGCGTGCACACACACACACACACACACACACACACACACACACATTAAAGTTTCCCAATATGATCTTTACTAAATACCCAATAGGTCCTTATTCATATCCTAGAGCTTGTTACTGTCAGAATTATTCCCTAAATGGCTACATATGTATAAGCTGGTGATTATTGATAAACAATTAAAACATCATGGTAGGAAGTGTCTTCAAATGTACTAACTTTAATTATTTATCTACAACAATAAAATTTGATTTAAAAGTTATATTATCCCTAAATTTCATCTTAAAAACAAAATTTAATATTTGGACCAATTGATCTCCATTATATATACTTGCTTCCATTTTTGTCTTCTGTCCCTTCATTCCTTTCTCCCTCCTTTCTTTCTTTTCAGCTTTATTGAAATATCACTAACAAATAATACTGCAAGATATAAAAAATGCACGATGTGATAATTTGATATAAGTAGACATTGTGAAAGGATCCCCCCATTAAATTAATTAACAAATTAATTACCTCACATATTTACCTTTTTTTCTTTGGTAAGAACATTTGAGACCTAATATTTTTATCAAGTTTCAATTATACTAGAGGCCCAGTGCACAAAATTCATGCATAGATGGGGTCCCTAGGCCTGCACAGTGATCAGGGCTAATGGGGCCAGGCTGATTGAGGCCAACCAATAGGGGCCTAGCAGCTGGAGGAAGGAATTGGGAAAGAGACCAGTGGAGGTTGGCCATCGGACCTTGGCCCCCTGGGAAAGGGCCACATCTACCACCACCCACTCCCAGTTTTCCTTCCCAGCCCAGGGCCCAAAGGCCCTGGCAGGGTTGGGAGAGGAGACGAAGATTGCCTGGCCAGGTGTGGAAATAATAAATGCCAGATGCTGATGCTGCCTTCACGGTTCCCCACGTCCCCCACTCCTCCTTCTCTCACTGCCACTGCATGGGAAGGCGCTTATCAGGGACTGCCAGCCAGTGGGAGGAACCATGGAGGTTGGCAGGCCCGGGAAAGGTTGGCTGGGGGGGTGCACTAACCACCTGGGGGAAGTTCCTGCATTGAGCATCTGGCCCCTTGTGGTCAGTGTATGTCATAATGACCAGTCATTCTAGTCATTCTGGCCATTTGGTTGTAATGGTCACTTAGGCTTTTATATATATAGATGACATTATCAACTATAGTCACCATGTTTTTCATTAGATTCTTTTATGCACACATATTTTATACTATTTCTTTATCACATTTTCTTTATCCATTATCTATATATGTAAACAACATATCTGTCAAAGGATAAATGCATGGCAGCTTTCATTTAGATTTTGATTATGCCAGCCTTATTGTTCCTAAACTTGTCTGCATATTGGAAACACCTGGGGAGCCTCCCAAAATGCTAATAATTTTGGCCCACACCCAGAGATTGCAATTTAATTGATTTAATTTGGTGGGTCTCAAATTTGGAACATTTATAAAAGATTTCCAGGTGATTTTAATGTATACACAAATTTGGAGGCTCCTGTGATAGTTCAACATTGTAGCTACTTTATAGATATTCCCTGAGCATTGGAAATCTTGCTAAGTGCCTATATCTTATAGAAAACACTAAGGACACAAAGATATTTTTAGGAGTCCAGATTTCCTTAAGGGGCAATGGCTGAAAGGGATTTATAGAAGTAACTATAATAAAGAAAGATACATAAAAAATAGTGACTGGGTTATGTGAAGCATATTCCTGAGATGGTGGCTGAAATCCTATGTCTTCCAATGAATTTGGAGCCATAAGTCTCTCTTCCTCTGAATGAAGCCTTGTGCTCATTCACATTAATGTGAGAACACAACACAAGGTGTTTATTGTATTGGGAACCACATTACAGCAATCCTATATAGGAAACAAAGTGTTACAATATTGTTTTATAAATAGTGCAAGATAAATGCATATAATAATTCTCCATTATTGGTGGTTTCACTTTCTCTGGCTTTAGTTATCTGTGATCAATGGTCAACTGTGGTTGAAAATATTAAATGGAATATTCCAGAAATAAATAATGCATAAGTTTTGAATTGTGCACCATTTTGTCCCACTCCATCCCAGCCAGAAAATGAATCAGATCTTTGTCCACCATATTCTCTCTGTATATGCTACCAGCCCATTAGTCACTTAGCAGCCCTCATGGTTATTAGATCAATTGTTGCAGTATGGCATTGTTTCTGTTCAAGTAACCTTTATTATATTTAATAATGGCCCCACAGTGCCAACTTAGTAATGGTGGTAATTCAGCTTTGCCAAAGAAAACACATAAAACTGTTTGTTTGTTTTTTGTCTTTGTTTTTGTTTTTGTTTTGTGTTAAAAGGTGAGTACAAATATAAGGTATTATTAGAAAGAGACAACAGTCACATAAATTTTATTGTATTATATTGTTTTAATTATTCAATTTTATTATTAGTTATTTTCATTGATCTCTTACTGTACCTAATTTATAAATTAGACTTTATCATAGGTATGTATGTATGGGAAAAACAGTATATGTAGGGTTCAGTACTATCCATGGTTTCAGGATTTTGGAACATGTTCCTTGAGAATAAGGAGGTCTACTATATTTTACTGTGTTTGATAAAAAAGTAATATTTTTTGGTTATCATTAGTTCAATACCAAGGAAATTCTAATAAGTACTTCTTATGTCACAATTATATCTTTTTCTTTTATATAGCATGAAATTTAGTAAGGACATAACTGCTAAAAAAAGGGAGACATTTGATATTTATTTATGATCCACCATGATTTCATGGCCACTCGAACCAGATAAATTATGAGAAGTATTTTACCAGGTTTTACTTCAAATAGTAATAAGGATACTTACAGTTTAGAAAAAAAAATGTTATATTGAACAGAAAACAGACTTTTAAAGTAGTTACTATTAGGTCCAAACTCTGAAATTTAGATAGCATACATATTTATTTACACTTTTTACATTTGGGGAAAAAAGCATTGAAAATGATAGTGCAATTTTGTTGCTCTATTTGACACTGACTTTCTTGCCAAGAATTATGTGCTTTTCCCAAGGGTCTACTTCTAAGAGTTATCACTCATTTGCAAAAAACAAAACTATTGTTCATCATCTAAAATTATCCACTATTAAAAGAATTTAGAGGAGAAACCAAAATGGCGGCATAAGAAAACACCTAAACTGCTGCCTCCCACAATAATTTCAAAACCATAACTGAAAGACAAAACGGTTATCATCCAGAACCACAGGAAGGCTGGCTGAGTGGAAATTCTACAACTAGAAGGAAAGAGGGAAGCACACAGAGATTCAGAGGATCTTCAAAAGGCTGAGGTAAGGAGATGTGCGCATGGAGAGAATGGGCATCTGAGTGCCTGGCTGGCTATCCCAAGTGGGAAGGAGATGGAAGCTCCTGACTGCACTGAACCCCAGTTTGGGGCAAGACCCCGGGGACCCAGATTCATATGGGTGGAATTTAGACTGATAGGAAAAGAGAAAATCACACGGAGGCTCAGGGGAGCTGCAAAAGGTAGAGGTCCAGAGTCAAGGGCTTGAGCGTGAGCAGAGAGGACTGATTGCTGAGTATGCTGTTGACTTTCTCTAGCGGGAGGGAGATAGAAACTCCTGACTGTGCTGAAGTCCAGTTCTGGGAGAGAATCTGGGAAACCAGACCCATTTGGGTAGAAATTAGACTGTTTGGCAGCGGACGAAAATTGAGGGTGACTTTCTCTTAGAGGTGTTTGAAGCAATCACCGAGGGTCACTAAGACCCAGGGGACTTATAGGGCAGGGCTGACAGGAAGCCAAGGCTCTCTGCTCTGCCCTGAGACTCTTTCCTATCCAAGCTGAGCACAGAAGTTTTTGCAATTTTGCAAGTCTTGTCTCATAAGGGTATGGGTATCTCCAGCACAGAACTTCTAACAGCATAGACACAGCTGATCCTCACAGCCAATTGGCCTGAAGGTCAATTCCTCCCAGTGATACCAACAACAATTAAAACATAACTGCAACAAGGCTATGCACACAGCCCACAAAGGGGTGCACCAAGAATGTCCACCTCGGATAATTGGGGAGGCTGAGCCACTGGGCCCTATAGAACACCAAGCACACAAAGCTACTCTACCAACTCAGGGAAGCAGTGAAAATGTGGGGACAAAGAAACAGATCACAAATGAAAGAAATGGAGGAAAGCAAATGACTACATATAGAGTACAAAACCACAGTTATAAGGTTTTTCAAGAATTTCCTAGAAAAGGCCAATAAATTAGTGAGACCCTCAAGGATATGAAAAAAGAGCAACTAGAAATTAAGCATACACTTACCGAAATAAAAAAAATATTATACAGAGACTTAACAGCAGACTAGAGGACTGCAAGAATCAAATCAAAGATTTGAAATACGAAGAAGCACAAAACACTCAACTGGAAAAGAAAAAAGAAAAAAAGAATCCAAAAATTTGAAGATAGTATAAGAAGCCTCTGGGACAAATTCAAGCTTACCAACATCAGAATTATGGGAGTAGCAGAAGACAAGAGAGAACAAGATACTGAAAACTTATTTGGAGAAATAATGACTAAAAACTATCCCCCACCTGGTGAAAGAAATAGACTTACAAATCCAGGAAGTGCACAGCACCCCAAAGAAAAGGAATCCAAAGAGGAGCACACCAAGGCACATCATAATTAAAATGCCAAGAGCAAAAGACAAAGAGAGAATATTAAAAGCATCAAGAGAAAAACAGTTAATTACCCATACAATTGTCAGCTGATTTCTCAATAGAAACTATGCAGGCCACATAGGAGTGGCAAGAAATATTCAAAGTGATGAATAGCAAGAACCTACAGCCAAGATTACTCTACCCAGCAAAGCTGTCATTCAGAATTGAAGGTCAGATAAAGCGCTTCACAAATAAGGAAAATCTAAAGGAGTTCATCACCACCAAACCAGTATTATATGAAATGCTGAAAGGTATTCTTGAAGAAGAAGAAGAAGAAGAAGAAGAAGAAGAAGAAGAAGAAGAAGAAGAAGAAGAAGAAGAAGAAGAAGAAGAAGAAGAAGGTACTGATTTTGGACTTCTTGAATCATCTGATGCAATAACTTTAAGGCATTTGGTTAGATTTTTATAGCAAAATGGCTGATATGAAGTTGCCAGAGGTTTGCGGGACTCCCGCTGAGGGCTCCCAGACTGGTAAAGGGTGCAGGCCAGGCTGAGAGGACCCCCTCTCAAGTGCAAGTGATGCACTGGGCCTCTAGTTTGATATAAGGCATAATCCATAATGTAGGAAAATGATAAACTGCAAAATGAGATATACAAAATTATGAACTTAGAAAACATTTGAATAATATAAATGGTGTTGCTTAAAAGAGGGATTTAGACAAAATAATTTGCTTTTATTTACATCAAGGAAATGTAGAAGTTACTGGTTTGTTGCTATTCTGGTAGCTCAATTATGACTTAAAAGAACCAATTTCTTTATTCTTCTGTTTTCTTAGCTTCTGTCTCTCTTGTTAGTGGTCACAAGATGACAGCCATCCTTTCTGTCATATTCCAGGTGCAGACAGAAAGAATGGCAGAGGAAAGGTTACTACAGTTGTATTTGTCAAAGCAAAGGTTTTTGTTTTTAGTTTTTTTTTGTTTTTTGTGTGTTTTTTCCACCCCTTTCTTTCTTAATAGACAAGAGGGTCACATGGCCACCTCTGGCTGGGAAGAGTCCTGAGGAATTGATGAGCTAGTTTTCCAGTCTATGGTGTCTATCTGATGTATGAATCCATAGGTATATATTGGCTATTTACTCCACCTGCACATTTTCAAGCACCAGCAGAACAATATAATAATAATTATCCATATACCAGACTTTGGCTTTCCACAGTGAAGTATAGTTTAAAAATAAAATAAAATAAACACATAATTTTAAAAAACACCTTAGATTCCAAAGTAATTACAGTTCAAAAATGAAATCTAAAGTATCAAAATATGGTGCCTTGACTAGCTCTATCCCTTTAAGATTTTTTCTTTTGAAATAATAGGAAAAGTTTGAAGAAAATGGTCATTTTAAAGTTGCAAGCAGTTATTCTTTGAATTGTAACTTAAATCTACTTTTGTGAAAGCAATTTGAGAGACTTCTCTAGTTACACAGATGTAAAGAAAGGAAAGTACTTACCCATTGTTCTTGGATAAAACAGCTAAGTGACCATTTTCTTAAAGTCCAATGTAAAGTGTTCTGGTTTGATAACATAAATTGCTTTGAGAGGCTAACTGACCACAGCAGAAAATGGTTTCATTTGTAGTTGCCTTGGAAAAATAACGTAATACCTGTTCATTAGAACCTGTGCAATAAGAAACTAGGAAAGCCTCTTTAAAACACAAAGACAGTTCTTCTAACCGGTAGATGGGAGCACAAGTAAATTTTGTTTGAGAATTTGAAAGACAGATGAAATGTTCTTTTATGAATAAGCAGGTGAAACCAGGTTTTCTTGTTCAAACTATAGTTTTTATCTAATATACAGATACTAGAATTTATGTTATTTTAAGAAAGAACTTTTATCTCTCGCATGCAGAGCTACAGTTCTGGTGCTTTAGACAGTGCTGAGCATACCACAATAGTGTGGGTACTTAATCTGTTAAGTTAATAAATTAACAGATAAATGAATATATAAAATATGAGAGAGAAGAGTACCTCCCAAAATTAATGTGGTGCAGCAAAAGCTAAAATTAGAAGAAAAAAATCTATAAATTTAAAGGCTAGAATTAATTTTAATTAAAATTTGATGAACTAATAAGCATTCTACTTAAAAGTTAAGTCATGATAGAATTTTAAATAAAAAGCAAGATACAGATGCATGTAGAATGAGATCTTAATGGTATAAAAATTCAGGCTGAGTTTTAAAAATAAATGTAAGAAAAGGAGATATATTTTAAAGGAAGATAATACAGTTAGGTAGGACAGATATTAATCTTATTTCTGGAAATCCCATTTTTATTTTATGTTTTATGATTTTTTTAAAAAAAGTTCACATAAATTTATGATTATATAATTTTTTTAAATTTAGCATATAAACATGTATACAGAAATAGAATATTAGAGATAATTTAGATCAAATCTTTCAATTAAAAAAAAGGATTCTGAGACAATAAACATAAAGTATCTTGTTTAAAGTCCCATTGTATTTAGAGACAGAATGGAGATGAGATAAAATATTTAAGTCAGGAAATAACGTTAAAGATTTTATTATGTGCCAACCATCATGACAAATGCTGGTAATAGAATTATTCTTATCCTCCAGCTAGATGAGAGTCTAATTAGTAGTTTAGGTAAACAACTATATCAACATTTGATATGCACTAAAATATAGGAAAAATTGTGTCTTTGAAGAATAGGCAAAGGGTCATTAGCCCTGGTCTAGTGATTAGAAAACAAGTATACAAATAAAGGAATATAATCAATAAAACTGTGTTACCTATGGAAAATATTGGGGGAAACACTTTGTAAGGTATTTTGATTGTTTGATCATTATGCTGTCCACCTGAAACTAATACAAAGTAATATTGAATGTAAACTGTAATTGGAAAATAAAATAAAATAAACAAATATAAATGTGCCTGTCTCTTGCTTAACAACAGCATTTTTCCCCAAAAAATCAAGAGCTTGGAACAAAATCTCTAACCAGTACCCGCTTTGCATCATTAAATGCTACTCCACAATGGTTCTACATAACACTTAATCCCCATACTTGTTAGCAGGGTAAACAATTTAGGATTGGCTAGTTTAAATATTTGACAGGATTTAAATTCCTGTAGTGACCCTTTATCTGTGGGAAATATGTTCAAGAACTTCAGTGGAAGTACTTAACCCTGCATATACTATGTTTTTCCTATATATGCATACATATAATAAAGATTAATTCATAAATTAGGCACAGTAAGAGATTAACAATAATGACAAATAATAAAACAGAACAATTATAATATACTAAAATGAAAGTTATGTGAATGTGGTCTCTCTCAAAATACTTTATTGTACTGTACGTATCCTTTCTTCTTGTGATGATATGAGATAATAAAATGCTTAAATGATGAGATGGAGTAAGGAGAATGAGACCTACTGAGTAAAATAAGTATTACTTGAACACAGCACTGCAATACCATGGCACTTGTTTTGATGAGCACTCAGTGATGAAAGGCAGGAGGGTATACAATGGGGATACTGTGGACAAAGGATGTCTTGGCCAGGACAGAGCTAGAAGGCATGAGATGTCATCATCTTACTCGGAATGGTGTGCTATGAATTATTTGCTTCTGCAAATTTTCATGTAATATTTTCAGACCATGATTGCCCTGTAACCACGGAAAGTAAAACTGTAGATAAGGAGAAGGGGGAAGGGTGCTGTGGAGGAGTAGTTCTTAGTTGCCTGATGTCTATTGCTGGGATGATTAAGGCAAAACAATATTGCTTTCTAGGATGTATGGGACAGACACAAGAGGTAGGCTTTGGATTGGCTAATTGGCATATCGAAGGCATGCTGCTGGCTGAGCTCCTTGCTGTCTTCCTGAACTCCAAGAAATGGCTGACCTAGAGAGTGGCAGCCTCTCCCTAGCCACAACATTTTTAAGATATGAAAACATCCTTATATTGAGAACAAGAAAACTTAAAAACAATGCAAGCACATTCTAGGCTGGGCTTGCTATGAATTTACTATTGTCCCAATTGCCCATGTTCATATACGATGAGGTCCAGGTAAAGGCATACCTGTAAACTAGTTCAACAGGATATTGAAATATCTTTGCACATTTCATCTCAAAATCCGTAAGCAATTTTCTACAATATTACTAAAACCCAGTGATATGACTACATCATAAAACAGGACTACATTATCAAATGTTGAAACTTTTCTCATCACCAATTAACATGGTTTTAATATGGTTATTAAATGTTTGGTATAGACAGTAACATTTTCTATTTTTATCACCTTTCTCAATCTCTTTATTTCATCCTGACATGCTTCAATGCTGTAGCAAAACCAATGCAAGAATAAGGGGTAAATGTGAAAGCCACTGTGGAGACACATTCAGGACAGGCATACAATGACATGGAATTGTTCACACCGTGAAGACACTGTGCTACATCTCTTACTGGCAGCGGTCTCCAAGGAGCACATACCCTTTGTGACACTTGGCACACTTTTCACTTTGTATAGAAGTGATTCTGGCATCCTGGCATTTGTATTTGAATTATAACTAAAGAATTTTCTGTTAAGTCATTTTATTTAAAAAATGCTTCATTGAACCAGGGGGACATAAATATACATTTTTTTGTTTGTTTTAAGTAAACATTAGCTGAAAACATTGGATTAAGAATTATGTATGTTCTATGAATCTGGGACATCAAACACTAAGAGACATTCCCCCAGAAGAATGTTAACCAGGTAGATACATGTTAAGGGCCAGCATTTATTTAAAGTCAAGGGTTAAAATACTATCTTATCAATTAAATCTAGGTCAATATCAAATATAAAATGAATCATATTTTGTGTACCAATATAAAAGTTAAGTACTGCAATTATATCACTTACTAAGATTTATTATATTGGGGGTGTTAAAATCTATACACTTGGGTTGTTCAGAATGGCAGAATAATCTATATAATAAAAGGCTAATATGCAAATAGACCAAACAGCAAAAAGCAAACAACCGGTTGCTATGATGTGTGCTGACCACCAGGGGGCACACGCACAGAACATGGCAGGCATCAGCAGCAGGCAGCAGAGGATAGAACATGGTGGGTGTTGGCCCTGGCAGGATGGTGAAGTTGGTGAGCAGGGGCGCCAGACCAAGATGGGGTGCCGGTCACATCATTAGGGCGAGCCTCTGGTGGTTACTGAAAATTCTTTGCTCCTGTGTGTTGTACTCCTACCCAGCACTTGCATCTGCTGTCAGTGTTAGCCCTGCTCACACCTGCAGCCAACTCCTAAGTGTTGCTCACATCTGCTGTTGGCACCTGGCACCAGCCCTGATCACTTGGCACTGGCCCTGATTGCCCCTGGGGGCTTCTTCACCTCACTCTGTTCCTGAGGGGTGATGGGGCAGCAGCCTCTACTCATACCCACTGCTGGTGCTGGCCCCAATTGCTCTGTGCTGTCAGTGGGTACAAGCAGGGCCAGCACCATCAGTGCATGGGAGTGGCAGCTGCAGGAGCAGGGCTGCTGGCAGACAGGGAACCAGGGGCTGCAAGTGGGAGGGACTGGGTAGCGGTGTGGAGGATGGGCTAAGACCCACCCCTGTGCCCACTGTAGCCTTGTAACCCACAGTTCCTTTCAAGGTGCACGAATTTGTGCACTGGGCCCCTAGTATAATATAAACATGGTGGTAAGAAATATAATGCTGTTGATATCACGGCTGCATTATGTTGAGCATTACAAACAAATGCAAGATTAAAATCTGGACTTTAAAATCAAGAGAGATAAAAAGCCACAGGATAGTTCTATTTGGGAAACTTTTCTGAAAGAATATTCACTTTAAAAAATGTAATTTTGTCAGCACTACAGAAATGGTGCAGGGATTCAAACAGAGGTATTGGACCAAAACTGAAAAGCAAGTTCTTAGTTATAAAGCAGGGGTATGATCCAGGTAAGAGATGATAGCAGCCTGGACTAGAGTCATGATAATGGACTTGGAGAAGAATGGACATGTTTTAAGAGTTAGAGCCAGGGCTAAGACCAGAACACTCATTCATGCATTTACTAATTCAATAAACATTTATTGATGGTATCCTAGGCACTGAAGTTACAGAAGAAAAGACATAATGTTTTTCCTGAGGAGCTCTTAGTCTGGTGAACCAAACTTAGATGGATGGACACACTCCCATTTCAGTCTGTCATGTGATATTTCCCTATTAGTGAGGGGGGAAATGATTTTGAATCTTGACATTGTGGGGAAAAATTAGGCCTCAAAAATCTCTATCACTTTATCCAAAGTGATCCTTCTTGGAGCTGTCTTCTAGCCTCCTTGTGGGAAAGATGTAGCTTGAAATACAAGCTGAGCTCTTTCTGTTGACTCTTCTCTTCCAAGTTGGTGGAAGAAGCTGAGTTGAAAGATTCATAGTCTCCTCCAGTTTTGGCCTTCAAAAAAGCACAAACATTTGAAGTTCTTCTCTGTTCCATGAATTCTCTTTACTTTTTACTCTTACCACCACTGTTATTACTGAATTAATAATAGACATAAATTCCAAATGATGGTTCAAGGCTGTTAAAATTCTGAAAAATTGCATGTCTTATGTCATTAAAATACTCATCTGATTTCATCTGTTTTGCTTGCTATTTGTTTTTAATACATGGGATGGGAGAGGTGGAGTTCAATTAGTTTTCCATAAAATCTTGCTGTTCAAGATGAAAAGAATAAAGTAATTTATTATTGCTCCCTACTGTTTCCTCCTGAGGTGTCTGAAGTTAAACAGGGAAGATGAGCAGCTGTAGTAAAAGTAGCAGCAATCCCTCTTTTAGACAAATCGAAACATCGCCCACATGAAAGCACCATTATCCACGTGCTCCAAAGCAGCTGACATGGCAATTCAGGCCTCCAAAGCTAAAAGATGAGAGGGAAGAATGACAAAGGGAATCAAAAGAGATTAATAAGAGGATAAAGTTAAAAAAAAGTATCCTATGGTAAGCCTCTGTGCATCTTCTTGTGCATATGGAGGTAGAAGAAAACTGTCACTAACCTAACTGGATTCAACAGGGACTCATTGAGCACTCAACAGGAAAGCCAGCACTTACCACTGTCACATTTCCACTGGGACAAGAGGATTGTGGATCACTGAGGATTAAAGCCATACCATGTCCAACATCCTCAGGATTAGAACATTGCTCACACATTATTTCTCCACATAAAACAATTGCATCACATTTGAGTTGGTGATACTATCTATCATCAAAACACTCTACCTCATCCATCTAGCAAGTGTCATTCAAGATCAGTAGAAGAGCAGTAGGATATTGCAAACTCTGGTATCACTAGCTAACTTCCATAAGAAATGGATTAAAAAATGAAAAAATAAAAGAGGTGTAGTGTACATTTACAATGTGCCAAGCACTGTTCTGAGTATTTTATGGCTCTTAAGTCATGCAATTCTCACAAGTGCTTAGTGGCAGGTAAAATCTTGAAAGAAATAAAAGGAGAGAAAGATCAATAAGTTCAGGTCACAAAGTTTGAAATCATAATGTAATGTTACATAGCTTTCATACCACCAATTGCCCTTCTTATTATTTTAAATCATTTATTTATTTTAATTTTTTTCAGAGAGGAAGGGAGAGGGAGAGAGAGCTAGAAACATCAATGATGAGAAAGAATCGTTGACTGCCTCCTGTACGTCCCCTACTGAGAATCAAGCCTGCAATCTGGGTATGTTCTCTCATTGGGAATCAAACTGTGACCTCCTGGTTCATAGGTTGACTCTCAATCACTAAGCTATGCTGGCCAGGTAGCCCTTCTTATCATTTGAGACAAGAAACATAGTGTTAAAAAAAAACATTTTTATATTGTTTTTCATGTATGCATGCCATCAGGCTTAGGGTTTTATGTTATGCCAGAGCCACCAATGTGTCAAGTCTTATGCATCAGTGGTTATTAATATATAGTAACTTGAACTGATTCATTTATTCATCCATCAGGTCTTAGTTGATATCCTTATTGCATGGCATAAGCTTTTCCAGGATTTGAGATAAAGCAGTGAGCACTACAGGTTTGTTTTGTTTTCACTATGGTAGCAAAATTCTACCAAAAAATTGGAAGGTTAATATAAAATATATATATATATATATATATATATATATATATATATATATATATATATATATATAGTTTAGAAACAAAGATGGTATGGGACTAGAGAGAAGAGAAGAGAGTGAGAAGTTCTTTTAGGCCAAGTAATCAATGAAGGCCTCTTTGTGGAAATAACATCTACAGTGATCTACATCAAGATAAGCCATGAGCCATGCAACTATCTAGGGGGTAAACATTTTAGGCCAAGAATAAATAAATGTACTGGCTGAAAAGTGAGAGTAGGTTTAATATGTTTAGGGAAAAGGCAGGAGGGTGGTATAGCTGGACAGGAGTAAGAAAGGGCATGAGTAGTAACTGAGGTTATGGAGGTCATGGCTGTATCATATGGGGTTCTATAAACATGGGAAATGTATCATAATTTATTCTAGGTTTGATAGGAAACTCTTAGAGAGATCTGCGTGATGAAGAATAAATTGTAACACATCAGAGGAAGCAAGGAGGACAATAAAGAGGCCACAGAAAAATTCCAAACTATCTATGGCAGTGGCTTGCTCTAGAGTGGCAAAGATAAATGTAATGAGAAGTACTGAGATTCAGAATCCATTTTAAATGTAAAGCTGACAAAATTTTGAGTAAGAGTAAAGGAGGAAAGTCAGAAATAACTCCATTATTCCTTAGCAACTGGGTAAAGTGTTGAACTATATCTTTAAATTGAGAATTCTTGGGGAGATGCAGGTTTGTGTTTGTGAACGTGTGTGTACATGCGTACATGCTCATGTGTGCATGTGTGGGTGTGTGTTTGGGAAACCAAGGGCTCTAGTTTGGGACATATTTGAGACCCCTGTTAACACCCTAGAATGCAAGCTCCAAAAGTGGGCAGATGCTTCGACTGGTAGGTTAGCTTGCTACTGGGGTCCAGCTGATCAGGACTGAGCAAGATGGGACAGACATACCCTGGAGCCCTTCCATGGTCCCTCCCTGGCTGGCCAACCTCCTGTGTCTCTCCCCAGCCCCAATCATGCACCAGTGGGGTCCCTCATTAGGCTTGCACCTCTCACAATTCAGGACCCATGGGGGATACTGGGGATCCGGTTTCAGCCCGATCCCACAGGCCAGGTCGAGGGACCCCACTGGTGCATGGATTTGTAGTAGTAAAAATAGAAGAATACCCACAAATACTAATATGTGTGAGAATAAATAATCTTGGGTTAGTGAAAACAGTGACCTTTAATAATTCTGACATAGCTAGTTTCTTTTTTTGATAATCATTTTATTATCTTTTACTTCC
The DNA here is from genome assembly GCF_964339955.1 of Pipistrellus hanaki. NCBI lineage: Eukaryota > Metazoa > Chordata > Mammalia > Chiroptera > Vespertilionidae > Pipistrellus > Pipistrellus hanaki. The sequence continues at coordinate 71,793,645 of NC_140505.1, forward strand.
AAAGTATGTTACAAGCTGGTTTGTTTTTTAGAACACTGTACAAGGAGTTCAAAAACCTATTTTCTAGACATAGCTCATATGTGATAAGTTAGTTATGGGGACATTGTGATTTTAATCATGACATTGATTTCTCAAATTTTCAAATACTTTTTGTCCAAGTCTCAAAATAATAATAATAATAATAATAATAATAATAATAATGCTATTACTCATAGAATTATGGTGAGGATTGGTGACATTATTTATTTAAATGTCTTCATAATTGCCGAAACCGGTTTGGCTCAGCAGTAGAGCATCAGTCTGCGGACTGAAAGGTCCCAGGTTCGATTCCAGTCAGGGGCATGTACGTTGGTTGCGGGCACATCCCCGGTAGGGGGTGTGCAAGAGGCAGCTGGTCGATGTTTCTCTCTCATCGACGTTTCTAGCTCTCTATCTCTCTCCCTTTTTCTCTGTAAAAAATTCAATAAAATATATTTTTTTAAAGAAATAAATGTCTTCATAATTTACAAGTCCTCTAAAATCAGGAGCTTTAACATGTTCTAAAACAATGACTGATTTTGATATTTTATGGATAAAAAACTAAATGCATTGTTTGAAAATTTGTTATCCACGCTTCCAGCTCTTCACATTCCCTATAGTCCACAAGAGGAATCACAGATTGGACCCTCTGTGCCTGTAATATTACTAGAGGTCCGGTGCCTCGGTTCCCTCGAGGTGGCCTATGGGGATCAGACCAAAACTTTCAGTTCAATGCACCTGCTGCTCCTGCCTGCTGCTTCTGCTCATCCCCGCCCCACTGTGCCTGCTGCAGGCTTGCACCTAGCAGTCCCGAATGGGAGAAGCTCACCTGCTGAGGCGCTCACCAGCCATGAATCCTGTGTCTGGTGCCCGTCCTGATGGATGGTGGGGGGGGGAAGGGGGGGGGTGCTGGGATGTGATTATCCCTCCAGGCTGGTGGTGGGACATCCTTGCTGACCCAAGATCCAGATCTGTCCCGCTGAGATGTTTGTGCTGGTTGTCAGGAGCCACCTGGCAGCCACGTTTATATTATTTCTTCCGTGCAGAGTGTCTATGGAGGGGAAGTGGCTGCAGTGCTCCAGGTCAACTTCCAGGAGGCAGGCGGTGCTGTCGAGATTGTGCCGCTGGTGCTGGTCTGCTGGTTCCTGGCCTGTACTCTGGAGATTGGACCTGCAGAACTACTGTGGGAGGGAGTGGCTGCCGCCAGGCTGGAGGGCCACCAGGATGAGTCAGTCAGGTGAGCAGTGCTCCCTCTTTGGGTGTGCACTGACTACCAGGGGGCACGGCATTGAGTGTCTGCCCTCTGGTGGTCAGCGCTTGTCATAGCGACTGATCGACAGGTCATTTGGACATCTGGTCATTCAGTCACTTAGGCTTTTAATTATATAGATACCATGTGAATTTTCAGAAGTTAGCAACCCCACTGTTTATGGATTTTCAATTTAGAAGTATAAGCGTGTTTCATAATTCCTCTCCCAGTGGTTCTTTGATACTTCTTGTTACTTCTACCAGGAACATTTCTTCCTTATTTATCCTAATACTTTGTGAACTCTTATACTTTAAAGCCCAGGTAAATTATTGCCATTTATCCTATCAGGACCTACATTAGAAGCAAGTGCAAGGGCATAGTGAGATTTGGGAGTGGGTGCTGCAGTGAGTACCTCAAAGATGCTTGTATTCCCCAATTCTTGTGTAAGGATGTGGGAGAAATAATGCAAGCATATTTTCTTATACCTGGGGACCTTTGACCCTTGCTATAATTGGTCTTCTTTGTTAGGAGTCAGAACGCATGGCTACTGATTTTTGCTCCACAACTTGCTAAAAGTGTGGTTGTGGACAAACTACTAAATTGCCTATTTAATAAAGTGTTGGTGATGTCCCTATGTCCTCTGCCAAAACAAATGGATGTGAGATCTCTGCAGATTTCAAAATCATAATCATTAAATCATAATCAATCAAAATAATTTATAAATTTTTTGATTACTTTTACAAAGTTCCTTCTACATTAAAAATGATTCTTTCATTTAATCTTTTAGAAACCTTCAGAAATAGAGCAGCATATGATATGTTGAGAAGACAATTTTTTAACTGTTACTAAAAAAAAATAAAACTTGGCACATGTCTATTAGAAAATCCACTTTCTACAAAGTTCTTTGCCAAAGGCCAACAGAGAGAGACTAACTAGCAGATGTGTGAATTTTTACAACTATAATGGTGGCAGCTGAGCCAGGGTACATATTTCCCATAGTCAGGAGATAGTCTAAATGAGATATAGACCTCTACTGGGTAAAGATGGGGATGCAAAGATGAAATTATATTATGAAAAGTGGTTCTGCAGTGAGCAGTTTGTGTATTTTATATGAATGTGCTGAAAGCATGTTGTATGTAAGTAGAGTTCCTAAGCAAAAAATGTCTTTATGAGTCTTGAGCACCCTTAAGCATCAGACTGGATGTGCAGAGATGGTGCAAAAGGACAAAGTGGGTAAAAAAAAAATATTATAATGTTAAATGCATTTGGCCAAGACAGACATTTTAGAGCCATCTGGTCAGATGCAGACATTATCAAATGGTGAGCAGAACAAGCTGAAGCAGATTTCTGTTGGGGAAAAAAAAAAGAAAAGGAAGTTTCCCCAAAAAGTACAAATCAAGGACAGAGGTGAGGGGCTGTTGAAAACAGAAAGAGCAACATTGCTGATTTAGGATCACAACTTTAAGAGGTAAGTGCATCTTCGGGCATCTATTAAAAAAAACAAAAAAAACACACAAATATTCAAGGATGAATCTTTGAGCAGAAATATGAATTAGTAAAGATGACTGGCTCTGTGGAATATAAATAAGAAAATTTTACTAACCACATTTGCAATTTGTCTCTTCTTGCTAAAGTAAAATTCATACAGAGGCAGAAATACTGAGTGTTAGCCTCAGGAAGAACGCCTTTGTTTTAACTAAAAACCATGCATGTGTGTATAGGAGAAGTTATCTAATGTTGTTGGGCCACCACCCTTCTTCTAGAAAATACTCTTATTATTATTTCTGAAGTTCTATTAAGTGCAGAGTTCTGTCAACCTAATAATGTAAACTGCAAATTTTGAGAGACTGGCCATCAGAGGAGATTATGAGAAGCTTTCACAGTTCTGTTTTATTTGGGGGTGGGATATTTTTTTATTGCCATATGTTTATTCTTAACAATTTGCCAGGATGCCATAAATCAGCTTTTCTCTAAATGCTGTTGTTAAGTACAAAATTAATGCTCTGCCTCTTGCTTTGAGAAGCACTGTATGTAAGCTTAAACTAGTTTAGGATGTTTTGTCAAGCAAATCGTTTAACTTTTATATGTTTTCTCTCTAAAGTAACAATGCTAGTTAGGGAAATGACATTTCCAGTGCACAGGGCTTTGACTCTATGGCTATAAGAACAACTGGTCAGCACTTCTGCTCAGAAGACAGAGCAGAGCCTTACCAGCAGTCCTCCATGCATACCTCAAGGCAGAGGGATCTGTACATTAGCCCCAAAGATGTCCGAACTGAGTTCTATGCTTATCCCTTCTGACTTGCCCAGTTTCTCTCTCTCTCCCCTAGAGATCTGTATGGATCCAGGCCTCTGCTTGTCTTATTCTTCCTGCCATCTGCCTCCCTCTGTCAATTGACTGTCCTTTAAGTATGTCACAGACCTAAGCATGGTCATGGTTGGGTATAATTAAAATCATATAGGGAGTTGTTAAAGTACAGATGATCAGGCCTTACTCTGAAACAACTGACTCAAACTGTGGAGTTGGGGATGAATATGGAAACTGGATTTAACATACTTGATGGTACCCTACATCTCACTATGAAGTTCATTGTCAGCAAGCTTTAATACATTCAGGAAACTGACTTAATATTCAGTGATTAACAATTGCTTATTTTAAATATTGTTTTTTTATATTTAAATGCCAACATATATTTCCTATCATTGTATGAATCCAAGAAAAATATTTTCTCTCATTTTTATTCTTCTTTCTAATTTATTCACTTTATTTTGGACATTAATGTAGTTGCTATTTTCTTTCTAGAGAACAGCTATTAGAACTTTTTATGAAACCAATAATAGTACTAATAATGGTAAACAGCTTTTGAGATAAGTATGTGCCATATATTCTTCAAAGAAATGTACATTTAAGCTTTACCACATTCCTATAAAGAAAGTGCAATTATTATCTTCATTTTATAAATGGAAGAATAAGGCAGAATATTCTCTCCAGGGCTTTCAATGTAAGAAGCACATTTAAGATTCAAACTAGGGCAGCTGACCCAACTGTGCTCTTAACTATTCTCTATACTAAACTGAGCTCCATTGTCATAGCACAGAAGTAACAGAGCATTTTCCCCAAGTTTGCTTTGATGACTCATAATTTAGCAAGTCTCTGCCTACTAAGTTTTCTTAATAACAGTGATACAGTAAAATACCTTAAGCATAAGTGAAAACACAAACAATGTGAAAATTGAATTGTCTTTCACTAGAAGATGGTAAGACCACATAGAGTAACCTACTGGGTACTATAGTTTAAGATCTGAGACCATCAAAATAGAATCATGTTTAGCTAGGTACCAAACTTTCCTTTGTTCCTTACCATAAGTGTGACTTAATTCAAGGCTACTTAATCTCTATAAAGCTCAGTTGCCTTTTCTAAAAGAGAAATAATGATATATGCCTTATAATACTTTTGTGAAATACAAAAATGCTTAGTAAGTTTTCAATAAATGAAAGCCATTAGCATTAGCATTATTATTCATTTGGAAGACCCAGAGGAACTCTTAAGGGTACACTAGCAGCCAACGGCACTAAAGAAAGAAACAAAGGAGAGCTTATTCTTATTTATGCATCATATCAAACCCCAACGTACTAATAAGGAGGCAGCAGGATACAGAAACTGAAAGACAGAAGGTACCTTATTTATAATAAACAATTCTCAGTATAATATCCATACATTTAGGGTTTCTGCATATTTATTTCATGGTGAAAGCTTTGGTTATTGAAAATGTTAATAAGCATTAGAAGGAAAAATATAATGCCTAATGAACCTTTAAACTTCAATTACATCTAAATAGATATTCTTGTTTTAGTTATATTAACTTTAATCTTACAGTTTAATATGTCTTTATTCTAAAGATGGTATAAATAAATATTTTAACATTGTACTCCTTGATGACTAGAATTTGATTAGCAATACTATCCTATCCTACCTAATAAAAGAATAATATACAAACGGACTGTCACTCAAACATACAAGATTGCTGCTCCCATGTGGTCAAAGATGGCTGTCCCCATGTGGACACAAGATGAACACCACAAGATGTCCAGCAGGAGAGAGCAGTTGTAAGAAATCAAGCCTTCAGGAGAGAACAGATAGAGGTGACAAGGCTGGCAGAGGAGGGAAGTTGGGGGCAATTGGGCCTGCAGGGAAGGGCAGTTGGGGGGGACCCAGGTCTGCAGGGTAGAGCAGTTTGGGAGAACCAGGCCTGGTCCCTATTGGAATCTGGCCTAAATGGGCAGTCAGACATCCCTCGAGGGTCCCAGACTAGAGATGGTGCAGGCTTGGCTGATGGACACCCCTCACCTTTGCACGATTTCATGCACCAGACCTCTAGTCCTATATAATAAAAGGATAATATGCAAATTGACCCTAACAGCAGAATGACTAGTCTCTATGACATGCACTGACCACAAAGAGCAGACGCTCAATGCAGGAGCTGCCCTCTGGTGGTCAGTGCACTCCAACAGGGGGAGCACAGCACAGACAGAAGCCGGCTCATGGCTGGGCAGTACAGTGGCAGTGGCATGAGCCTCTTCTGCCTCCACAGCAACAATAAGGAAGTCTGACTAATGGCTTAGGTCCACTCCCTCCATTAATCAGACATCTCCCGAAGGCTCCTGGTCTACCAGAGGGATGTCTGACTGCCAGCTTGGGCCTGATCCCCCAGGGAGTGAGCCTAAGCCATCATTTGGACATTTTCTGAGGGGTCATGGACTGAGAGAAAGCACAGGCAAGTCTGAGGGAGCCCTACCCCCTTAATGCATGGATTTTTTGTGCACTGGGCCTCTAGTTTTTCATAATAAAAAGGCTAATATAGCCAAAACCGGTTTGGCTCAGTGGTAGAGCATCGGTCTGCAGACTGAAGGGTCCCAGCTTTGATTCCTGTCAAGGGAATGTACGTTGGTTGTGGGCACATCCCCGGTGGGGGGTGTGCAGGGGGCAGCTGGTTGATGTTTCTCTCTCATCGACATTTCTAGCTCTCTATCCCTCTCTCCTCCTCTCTGTAAAAAATATATTAAAATAAATAAATAAATACTTTCTTTTAAAAAAAAAAAGGCTAATATGCAAATTGACCAAACTGCAGAATGACTAGTTGCTATGATGTGCACTGACCACAAGGGGGCAGACGATCAACACTGGATCTGCCCCCTCGTGGTCAGTGCACTCCCAGAGGTGGAGTGCTGCTCAGCCAAAAGCTGGGCTCATGGCTGGTGAGTGCAGTGGTGGTGGCATGGTCCTCAGCCAGACACCCCTGGAGGGCTCCCAGACTGCAAGAGGGCACAGGCCTGGCTGAGGGACACCTCCCTATCCCGAGTGCACAGATTTCATGCACTGGGCCTCTAGTTTTACATAATCTTCATTGATGAATCTTTAAGTTGATCATCAACATCCTATTAAAAAAAGTTTTAGAAGTCACCAGTAAATACAAAATATAATAATGAAATTGAACACTATTAATCATAGACCTTTTATTTATAATGTTTAAAAATATTAACTGTAGAGTAAAAAATGTCAAGCATATTAAAATGCTGTCCTGACAGAAGCCCTGAGAGGGAAAGATAAAAATGCTCTCTTTTGGTAGCAGATCAAATAACCCAAAAACAACGTGGTCTACTGGGACTAGTACTGGATTTAAACTATCAGACAATGGAAATTTCACAACAACCTCCCCACAGCAAGTAGTGTAAATTATTAATTGGTTTTTACAATATATTAACTATGAAAATTTTTGAAGTCAGAACTTGGGTTTCCAGTTCACATTTCCATAAATAATTCTGCTATTAATGAATTCTACTTCAAATAATACAGAAACAGCATGAAGTAGTAGAGGAAAAATTGATGAACACTAAAAATCAATACCAGTGTTCCCATTGATTTTGCCTTTCTATATCAAGTGCTATATCTTTTTATAGAAACACCCAGTGAGCCCACTCGGAGCCTCAGTTTAGTCCTTTGTTCCACATATACCTATTTTGTGGAACCCTCGATCAAGGAAATTCAAATAAAGATGAATAAACATCCATTCATGGATTATTATTATTTGATGTTTAAGAGTTTTTGCAGAGATTTAATCTATCAGAAAGGTGTAGGGAGACTCTCCTAGGAAGTGATACTTGAGTGATCTGTAGGAGCATGTATGTGGTATTAGAGAGAAAATTCAAGGCAGTTAAAACAATGGAGGCACAGGACCTAGAGAGGGAGGGAGCTTGCCAAGTGCAAGGGGCAGAAAAGTTCAATGGGGCTGGAATCAGGAAGCAGAAACACAGCTGCTTCAATAAAAGATGGGAAGAGTAGAGCAAGTGGACCACACAGAGAATGACACAGAAAAACAATTATGATAGGTGAGTGAACTAACAAGTTATCATTTTTTAGAGAATCTTCTCGCTGCTGAAGGGAGAATAGATCCAAAGATACCAAAGTGAATGGATACCTCTTATTTGGGAGGATTTGAAGATGCCTAGGCAAGGACTAATCATGATTTGACCCTCACAGTTTTGGCAATAGACTCTATGCAATGATAGATATCTAATCTGCACTGTTTTTAATAGAAGTAATTAGCTATATATGACTATTTAACATTAAATGTGGCTAGTGAGACTCTGAGACTGACAGCTATTTAAATTTACATTTTAAAAGTCACTTGTGGGGAAGAACAAACAAACATGTAGCTAGTGGCTAATATATTGAATGACAGTGCTCTAGGGGATCACAATCAAGTGTATTAAATGATTCTGCTACAATGAAATATGTCCACAACATTATAGTTCAAAATAAGAATTTAAACTAACATAACTTGAGCAATGTCACTCACTATAATTTGGAAGAGTCAAATTTTAATCAAATTACTTAGTTTCCACACTCTATTCTCTTTTATTGTTGTTGTTGTTCATTCTTTCATAAGAGGTCAAAGGCAAAAAAAAAAAAAAAATGTGATCTTTCTATACCTCTGATTAGGTGGCACAACATTACGATGTCCACAAATTGTGGTTTCCCAGGGCAGTTTGGATTTACTCTAGTTATCCCAGAATAATATTAATAGCATCCCTTTACACTTTCAACAGTGTCCTGGTTTGGATGATAAATTATATGGTCATCCTAGCCAACTGCTACTGAAAACGTCAGATTTATTACACAAAACCTAGATGAAAAAAAAATAAATAGTGAAAAATGAAATACAGCCTCAAATTCCTTGGTGCAACTTCCAATTAGAAAGTTTTAAAATACTATACTGTACAAAATTAATTATATTTATTGAATAGTTGACTGTAACATTGTATGAATTTGACTGCTATTAAAACTATTTGAGTAGTTAAGTTTTGTCAGATTCTTTTTTAATAATGTCAGTTAAATTGTTTTTCTCTAATTCTTATTTGCCTACCTTTCCTGTAAATAACTTATTAACCACCCACTATTTCTCCTCTGACTGATAAAATGTTATAATTGTTGGGAAAAACAACATGAATGACATAAATGCCAAGAATAATTTGAAATGTGAAACATATTTAATATAAAGGTTATGTTTATGATTTCTACAAAGATACTTAAGCAAATAAATTAGTATCCATAATTAACTTGGGTAGGTAGAAAGTCTTCATTTTTCTTTTCTTTTTTAAAATATATATTTTTATTGATTTCAGAGAGAAAGGGCGAGGGAGAGAGAGATAGAAATATCAATGATGAGAGAAAATCATTGACCAACTGCCTCTGCACACCCCCTACTGGGGATTGAGCCAGCAACCCAGGCATGTGCCCTTGACTGGAATTGAACCTGGGACCTTCAGTCCACAGTCTAATGCTCCATCGACTGAGCCAAATGAGCTAGGGCAAGCCTTCATTTTCTTAATCATTATTATGTAGCCATTGGTCAGGAGTTTAACATAGGAGAAGCAGTAAGTCAAACAATTAAAGAAAAGGGCAGCATACTGCTGTAAGGACTTATCTAATGGACATGCCATGGTCAATGATAATCTGAAAAATTAAGACAATTCAGAGCAGTAGGGAATAAAAAACTGTAGAAAATGCTAAAGTGAAAGACATGAAGTGTGCACTCAGTTCCCCATGCTTGCCATATCTCTAGTCTTCATTGTGTCTTTCTGCATTTGGAGCATGGGTGACAATTTTCAAAGTGATGGAAACCATTGTTCAGTGAATTCTAAATTCTTTGCAGTTCAAATTTATTGCTTTCAGTTGAAAAAAAAGGTAATATAGCAGTTACAAAGAAAAGGCTCATTCTCATGTGGACAGGAATACTTGAGGGGGCCATACTAATCTGTAGAGCCGTTATACAAGTTCCCAAATTATGAGGAACTACACAACAAAAGAACAAGAGACAACAAAGAGCCATAAAGAGCCATGTGAATTCACAGCTGCATCCTCTGGGGGTGAGATTTGTTCATGAGTTACAGGAGATAACCATAAGATAAATGCCTTCTTTCAAGTGAGGAGGAATGCTATTCCAGGTAGCATACAGAACAAAAGTTGTCGTCCCACAAAATTCCTGGGTAGTATATAAAATTCCTCCAAACACGCAATTCACACACACACACACACACACACACACACACACACACACACAGTTAAATAATTTCCTGCATTTTTGTGAATTTTTGCATAAGCAATTCTTACACAACATAAATTAGCAAAACGTTTTGTGAAAGCCTGATTTACATTGGATGTAGACAGAAAATGTGTGAATTCTGTGTCCTCTCACCAGATTTGCTATGAATTAGTGTGGCCTGTAGACTGCTGTGAGGCGTAGCTCAGCACATCACACATATCCAAGGACAGAAAAAGAAAATCATGATGAGAACCAGGTCAGAGATTACCCTGTTATTCATGGCTGTCACTTTTTTCAATGCCCTAGGAACCAGAGATTGGAAATTACCATCAAATCTACCCTTGCTGACAGTTGTAAATTATACCTATACTTGAATTAATATTTCAAATGTTCAGGGATGATTTTAAAATGGTTCTGTGTGTACATGATAAACTCTGAGCAGACAGGCTGAGGCAGAGGTGTTCAGGATATCTGTCAACCTCCCTTAAAACTCAGACCATGACTTTTCTGACACCCAACACTTACCTATACAAAGTTAGCAATTAAATGCAAGTTATGAACTTGAAGACATTAAACATGGTTTTTATAAATATAATTATTTTTAAACACACTCCATTTATACAGTGGCAAACTGAACAAATAACAGGATTGGAAAAATATATAAAGAATAGAAATAAAAAAATAACAATTCTAACCAAAGGAAGAAAACACCTTTAGCCATTATAAATTCAACATTTTGAGAAAGCTCCAAATTAGTGACAAGTTAATAAAATGTCCCTTATATTCTCTAAAAACAGAAGCTTGTTTATTTTAAAAGTCACTTTCCATAAAAATGAGTTTGGGTGTAAAAATATGACTTTTCAAATATCATCTTTCTACCTTGACTTTTTTTCTTTATTTTTTTTTATTTGAGTTAAAATTTTTCTTTGAAACTCACAGTCAAAAGTTTTTATCTTGTGAAAAATATCAAATTTGTCATATTGGTCATCTTACTTTTATCATGATTATTATTATTGACATTTTTTATGAAGTAGTATACAACTTTTCACAATTTTTAATAGAGCACAATCTCTGGTGATTTTTAAAGTATTTTCCTTTATTGATTAAGGTATTACATATGTGTCCTTATCTCCCTTTAGTCCCCCCACTTCCCTGTTCATGCTCTCCCCACCCCCTAGGGTCTGTGTCCATTGGTCATTCAAAATAAAAACAATACTCAACAGCAAAGAAAATTAAACAACATTCTGATTATATGTATTTCCCCAACTAAACTTTTGCCTAGCCTTCTATTGAATAATCCCGAAACACCAATTCTAAACTTGAACACTGTGCCTGAATTATTATCTACTCCCTTCTTGCCAACATCTGTGTTGTTCCTTCTCCTCATCTTCCTGCTTCTGTTTCATCACACTGACTCTCTTCTGCCCATTAATCTGCTATCAATAGCTTATTTCTCACCACTTGTCTTAATGTCTTCTCCTTGCTCATCTTTTTCCCCTCTTTTATTGAGAAATAATAGATCTTCATCACTGTATACATTTATGATGTACAGCATGGTGATTTTATGTCCATATATTGTGAAATAATTACTACAATAGGTTTAGTTAACATCCACCTTCTCATATAAATGCATTAAAAACAAAATAAAGGAAAATAGGGGGAAATGTCTTGTTATGAGAACTCTTAGGATTTAGTCTAACTTTCTTATATATCATATAGCGCTGTTAGCTATAGTCAGCATGTTGTATATTATATCCCTAGTTTTTATGTATTTTATAACTGGAAGTTTCTCCTTTTGACCATCTTCCTCTAATTCTCCTTCCCCTCACACTCTGCCTCTCATTTTTTTTCTCTGAGTTTATTCTCTTTTAGATTTCACATATAAGTAAGATCATACAGTATTTGTCTTTCTCTGACGTATTGAATATAGCATAATAGCATAATGCCCTCAAATACATTGTAAATATTTAGTCATTTTTATGGCTGGATAATATTATATTATCTTTCATGTCTTCTTTATGCATTCATCAATGTACTGTTGACTTGTTTCTATGTCTTTCCTATTGCAAACAATGCTGCTCTGAACATGAGGGTGCAGATATATTTCCAAGTTAATATTTATGTTTGTTTTTAATACTTTCTCAGAAATTAAATTTCTGGATCATAGGTTCTATTTTTAATTTTTTGAAGAGCCTCCATACTGTGTTCTATAGTAGCTCTACAAATTTACAATCACACCAACAGTGCATGAGGATTCTTTTTTCTCATATTAATGCTAGCTTCTGTTACATCTTGTCTTTTTTATGATGGTCATTCTAACAGGGTGATGTGATAACTCAATGTACTTTGATTTGTTATTTCCCTAATGACTAGAAATGTTGAGCACCTTTAAAGTACCTGTTGGAATTTCATATATATTCTTTTTTTAAAATATGTTTTTATTAATTTCAGAGAGGAAGGGAGAGGGAGAGATAGAAACATCAATACTGAGAGAGAATAATTGATCAACTGCCTCCTACCCGTTCCCCATACCTCAATGGGGATCAAGCTCACAACACGAGCATATGTCCTTACTGGGAATCAAATCATGACCTCAGGTTCATAGATGGATGGCTCAATTATTGAGCCATTCTAGTAGGACTCACATATATTTAGGAAAAAAATGTCTTTTTGGGTTCTGTACCAATATGTTAATTAAATTATTTGTTTGCTTTTTTTATTAAGTTGTATGGACTCATTATGTATTTAGGATATGATCTTGGTCATATTTATTTGTACTATCCTACTGTTCAGTGACACTGAACCTACTCTCTGCCACAACCCACATTTCTTTGAGATAATGTATAATTCAAGGCTCATCTATCTAAAGAAAGAGATGCATGTCAGGAACCCCATTTTAAGCAGAAACTCAGGTTATGTTCACTTGCAATTATACTATTAAGTGAGTGTCTTTGGGTATTTAATTATGTATCACCACTGGCATATTGAAAAATTAAAGTCATTTATACAAAAACATTCCAGGATATTTTAGTATTCTCTCATCTATCAGTTAGAAGACAAATCTTATAATTTACATCATCATGATATTTTTAAAAAGAGAGAAAGAACAAAAAAATGGCTCAAAGCATAAGAACATTAAAGGATTGAAGGTAAATATAAAATTTCATAATAAATCAAAATGTTGAATGGGGGGAAAAGCTGAAGGATACTTCTCATTTGTCCATAGCTAATAAATATTCCAAAGTTGTATAAAAACAAAATAGATTCAGATTCAGACTATATGAATCATGGAAGTCAACTAATTCTTATATCACATTTTGAAGGAATAAGAGTTTATTTAAAGAATAACTTACACAAAAGGGATAGGAGAGAGATGTAATTGCAGTAGAATAGTTGGACATGTCCTGAGCCTTATCCTGGAGCAGATAGAATGAGCAACTAAATTAAATAACATCCACTCGTAATTGGCAAAGTAGACAAAGCTGGTGAGACAATTCACAGCTAGGAAGGGCAGAGGAGAATGGTAAAATCAGGGAACTGGGCTGGAGAGAACTGAGAGACCTCTGACCCCAGAGGGTCAAATGTAAACCTGAAGGCACCAAGGCTGCATCCCTCGGGACAGGCAGAGTGTCTGACTGTGGAAAAGAGGTCTGTAAGACTGCTGGCAGCAGGGTATCTAGATCTGGGTCCACAACCAAGAAAGACTGAGCCCAGAGGGGCAGCCTGGATGGCTGCCCAGGCTGAATCATGCCAGGGGGAGTAGGGCTCACAGTGATGCAGCTCCTTCCCCTCTTTTTGGTCTTTGTTTTTGTTTGCTGAACTTAATTCATAGGACCTTTCAAATACAGACACTCACCCCTGGCTGAGATGCAGGTGGAGGTGTGGACTTGTGGAGTCTGGGGAGAGGAGAAGGTTGGGGAGAGGTGACCACAAGTCTGGTGCTGAGTCACACCTAATGTATTGGACCTAGGCAGCCATTTTCTCCTGAAGAGATAGCCCTTCCATGCCGGCAGTCGCAGGCAACCAATACAGCCCTCTCCCACCCCAGGAGCAACAGCCACATAAGCATCCCATCCCCATCCAAGGAGCAGATGCCCTGTGAGCAGCCCATTCCTGTCAGAGGAGCAGCAGATGTACAAGCATCCTGTCCCCTTTCCGAGGAGAAACATCCTAGCATGCAATCCACCCACATCTGAGGATCAGCAGCCTCATGAGCAGCCAACCACCTTCTGAGAAGTAACAGCCATGTGAACAGCCCACACCCTTCCGAGGAGCAGCAAATGCATGAGCAGCCTGCCCCCATCCAAGGAGCAGCAGCTGTGCACAGCCCACTCCTGTCCAAGGAGCAGTAACTGTTCAAGCACCCTGCCCCTGCTAGCCAGAGGAGCCACCACTGCTGTGAGCAGCAAACACTCCCTAGATGAGTTTCTACCAACTAAGGAGCAGCTGCTGCTGCTGCTACTGCCCGAGGAGCATCTGCCACCTGAGGAGCTGCTGCTGCTAAGGAACAGCCCCTGCATGATTGACACCTAGATTCTTCAGTGAGAGCAAAAGTGGGGAGACAAAGAAACTCCCAAGTGAAAGAAAAGGAAGGATCACCAGAAAAGCTGATAAGTGAAATGGAGGCATGCAATATGTCAGAAAAATAATCCAGAGTTCTACAATTCATAAACCAGATGGATGAAAAAATCAATTTATGTAAGAATTAAGAGAAAATAAAGAGTGATATAGCTGCAGTAAAACACACCATGGAAAGTTTCACCAGTAGACTAGGAGAAGCGGAAGACCAAATTAGTGAATTAGAAGACAGGGAAGCAAAACACACCCAAACTGAAGTGCAATTGGAGAAAAAAAAAAATTAAAAGATAGGAGGATAGTTTAAGAGACCTTTGAGACAACAGGAAATGAAGCAATATACAAATAATACAAATAACCAGGGTGCCAGAGTGACAGGAAGAGGAACAAGGGTTAGAAAACCTATTTGAAGAAATAATATCAGAAAAGTTGCCTCATGTGAGGAAGAAAAAAAAAAATTACACAAGCACAGAATCTTAACAAGATGAACCTGAAAAGGCCCACACCAAGACATGTTGCAATTATGATGGCAAATATTCAGGACAAAGAGAGAATCTTAAAGGCTACAAGAGAGATACAGAAAGGCTACAAGAGAGATACAGAAAGTTTTGTACAAGGGATCTCCCATTAGATTATGAAATGATTTCTCTACAGAAACACATCAGGCCAGAAAGGAATGGAAGGAAATTTACAAAGTTGTGCAAAGCAAAAGACTGAATCCAAGAATACTCTATCCAGCAAGGCTGTTATTCAAAATTGAAGGTAAAATAAGGAGCTTCACAGACAAAAAAAGACTAAGAGATTTTATCACTACCAAGCCAGAAATGCAAAAAAAAAAAAAAAAAAAAAAAAAATGCTTAAAGCACTGGTGTAAAAAGAAGAAATAAAAAGGGAACAAGAAACAAGGCACAAAAAATAAAAATGGCTACAAATAAGTACTTATCACTTTAAATGAAAATGGACTAAAAGCTTCAAACAAAAGACATTGGCTAAATGGATTAAAAACATGACCCACATATATGCTGTCTACAAGAGACCCACCTCAAAACAAGGGACTCACACAGAATGAAAGTAAAGGGATGAAAAAATATATTTCAGTCAAATGGAAATGAAAAAAAAAATTGGGGTAGCAATACATATATTTGACAAAATGGACCTCAAAATGAAGGCCATAACAAGAGATAAGGAAGGCTACTTCATAATACTAAAGGATCAATACACCAAGAGGCTATAATCTTGGTAAACATATATATAATGAAGGAGCACCCAAATACATAAAAACAAAAACAAAAAACTTCTGGATAACTACAATCATAGTAGGGGACTTTAATACACCACTGACATCACTGGATAAATCCTCTAGACAAAACTACAGCAAAGAAACAGCAATCGTAAATGACTCACTAGAGCAGATGGACTTAATTGACATCTTCAGAACATTTCACCAAAAAGTCACAGAATATACATTCTTCTCAAGTGCACATGGGAAATTTTAAAGAGACCACATATTGGGTCACAGGCAAAGGGTCTCCAAATTCAAGAAGATTGAAATCG